>NC_142032.1:74290953-74611953 GCF_982192425.1 Myodes glareolus
TCGGGAGCGACCATCAGGTACATTGCAATTTTAAATGAGAGGGGAATGGATGCTCCCACAGTGGCATAGATGTGCTTATCTCCCAAGAGTCAAAGGGATATTTGATTTTTATGCAATCTAGCATTTGGGCATATACCCACAATGGAAGGTTCGAGAACAAAATTGAGCCCAGGGAAATGGGAGTCCACTCTGACAACTGAGGAAGCAATGGCTATTGTTTCACTGAGGTCATTGCAGAAGAGGGACATTCGGCATCACGGAAGAGCAGGACCGTGGCTCCCACGTCTTCCGTTTTCACTACCGAGAGCCTTCATTGGGCTTCCTGACAGCAGGCGGTCTGTGCTGGAAGGGAACCTCATCTCCTGAAGTCAGATAGGTGTACACACCCCACCCTCGCACTCCCCAGGCACAGTTGGCTCTGCTTGGCTCCCCCTTGCCCTTTCAGTCCTGACGCCAAGAGCAGCAAATTCCACAGACACTTGTTAAGGTTTTATCTGATTGTCCCTCTCGGTACTGACACACAGCACATTGCTGATGGATATGGAAGGTAATTTAATACTAATATTATGCTGTTTTTTTTCCATGGGGGCCCATAAGTAAGACCTGAGACTTAAGATACATTCATATTTTTTTGTCCATTCCTAAGTTTACAAAACTTGAGTCAGTCAGAAAAAATTTGGGTGCCGTGTCATCATTTGAAAACCGGAGTTGAAATTTTCTAATATTGCCAGTATTTTCAGTGTGAGTGCTAAGTAGGTTTCTTCTTTCTCTTTGGTAAGATGGCTTAGTGCTGCAGGATACAGGTACCAACAGGCAGGGGTGTATCTTACTAAATCCCAACTATAGATCTTTCCTATGGAAGACAAGGGAACTAGTGGTTTCTCCTCACTTCTGGGACATAGGAAATGAGATTATATGGAGGTAGTAATTCTCTCTCCCATTGTAAGAATGATACTGTTCATTTTGCTAAGCTTTCGAACATGGGTGTGCGTGGCAAAGACTCAACAGCAGTGTAAGCAGAATCTAGTAGGCTTACATTTCCAACTTGTATTAGGGCTTTGCTTCTGGAAGACAGCCTATAAAAACAGCAATTTACAGGAGGGGGAAAAAAGAGCGGGTCTTGAGGCATTTGGTCAGGGCAGACATTAGTTCCATTTAGGGCTCAAACCAGCCCACAGGTAATTGTAGGTCTCTGCATTAGCTTGTCAGAGCAGAGAAAGCATGGAATTCAAGCTAATCTGATGGGCACATGAATTGGGGACTCAGTGCCAAGTGAGACCATGGAACAAAAGGACACATGTGTTTCCAGTGGGGGGAAAAACCCCAACACAAACTAGAGTCAACTGTTGGACACATGAATCTCTGGGGAGCCTTAGAGGGCTTGTCAGTTTAGAAAAGTGAGTGTTCTTTGAGTGAAGCCCTGGAGCCTAGGGCCTCTCGGTTGCCTGAGGCATATGGCCTGGAATCTTTTGAATGGCAACTTTCAGGGCAGAGCGACTTTGGCTGTTTCTCAGAACTCTCTTTAGGAAGCCTGTCTGACCCGTGAGTCTGAGCATTCGCTCCACCGGATTCAATACAAGGAGCCCAGGCTCCGCCCTGTCCATTCTGCTTTAACTGGTTCAGGGTGAGGCTTCGGCATCCTGGGATGTGAGCTTTCTTCCCTCTGACTGCAACTGGACAGACTGCAGTCAGGATCAAGATCCACGAGCCTGTCATGGTACATGTCTGCCATCCCAGCCACTTGTGACGGTGACTCTGTCTTAAAGGAAAAATTTAAAAAGACTGAAGGCCAGGGCTCAGGGAGATGGCTCATTTGGTAAAGAACTTGTCACACTGACATGAGACCTGAGAAGAGCCAGGCACAGTGGCATAAGCTTCTTATACCAACACTTGGGAGGAGGGGATAGACCAACTCTTGGGACATGGTGATCAGCCAGTCTTGCTTACTGGACAACCTGTAAGAGACTCTGACTAAGGAATAATAGCTGAGGTTGACTTCTGGTCTATACATGCATGTGTACACACACACATACGCAAGAACACATACACACACACACACCTATGCATGTACAAGGCTGAGGATATAGCTTGCTGGCAGAGTGCTTGCCTTCTATGTGTAGGGCTTTCAGCTCCAGATGAAACAAGCAAATCCAGTAGTGGGGTCCAGCCGGTTGATGTCCTGAGCGGGTTCAGGCCTCCCGAGAAGGATGTGTGGTAAGAATAACTAGGGATGGAGGTGGGTGTTCGTTACTTTGTGCTTCGTGGTTCAGGGATTTGTCTTCCCAGCGAGTTAAAACATTAGCAGGTTTCTTATTGCTGGTCCTCGACAGGCAGGCTTCCTGCAAGCTCAGACGGAACACAACTGTAAACGAGACCAGCTCTCCCTCGCTCCTTCCTACAGCAAGTGTCTCAGAGCCGGCTGACCCTTGACCTTGCTCCTGAAGACTGAGTCCCAGGATACTTTCGCTGGAGAGGAAATAAAGAGAAGGGGGTGGGGGTGGGGGCAGAAAGCAGAGATTCTAATTTTCTGCCTGTGGAGGCAGTCACATTCTGAGCTTCAAGTGGGTCCTTAGGTCTCAGCCTGTAGGGCTGCCCCCTTGGTGGCCAAGGTGTTCATGCCTGTTTCGTAGCTAGTTGGAGTTAGGACACTGAACCAATCAGGTATTTAATTGCATAAGTCAAAGATTATCCATTCCAGTAAAAACGTGCTAAAAGAGCCAACCAGTATACACCTAGAACATTTTTACTGATTTAAAACCGTTGTGGAAAAGGTGGTTTTAAAATCAGGCCTTTTGTGAACCCCTAAAAGGAAAAGCACACTATAGGACACATTTAAAAGCACTCTTTTGATTAAATAAAGGATTCGAAGTCTTTAAACAAAAATAGGGATGAGAAAATCAAATTAGTAGCTCAGATATGCAGATAGATATGTGTCTTTTCTTTTTTCTTATCAGAGACAGGCGCTCACTATGCAGCCCAGGCTGGCCTTGAACTTGCAATGGTCTTCCTGCCTCAGCCCACAATGTACTAAGAGTACAGGTGAGCATTAACCTCGCGCCTGGCTCCATACATGTCTAGAAAAGAGAATTCTTTAACAACGTCACCCCCAGGATAGTGGGGTCTTTGTAGCACTTCATGGTAAGATACAAAAACGGTGGGCACACCGTTTTCCACCTATGAATGATCACAGGAAAGGTGGAGGTCGGGAACAGTTCAGTCCTCTGAGCAGTGTGACTTCATGACAAGTCCTCAAACCCTTTGCAACAGTGAGACCTCAGTAGTGGGCTCAGGTGTGCGCTTCGCAATTTCAGATGCAGGTGAGAGGTGTGGGAACGAAATGCCAACTGTGATCTCTTCTTTCATTTTTTTTTTTTTGGTCTAATTCCTTTAGTTTACATTTTGGTGGGTTTTTTTGAGCATATATTCATTCTGTAGATTTAATGGACCTTGTTATGTAATTTTAAATTTATGCATACCACATATTTTCTCCCAATCACTGTCTCTTCCCTTCCTGGATTTTTGAGAAAAGCTCTTAGGACCTCACCTCTGTAGCCTAGGCTGGTTTAGAACTCACTGTGTAGCCTGAACTGCCCCCAACTCACAGAAATCCTCCCGTTTCAGCTTCCCTAGGGCTAGGATGCAGCTATGAGCCACCAAGCCTACCTTTTTGCTTGTCTGTGAGTTATTAATGCTGAGGATTTTGCAGATGATTTAATTTATATGGGTTTTCTGGAGGGATGTGAAGAACAGGCCTGAGGGAACACCATTCTAGAACCTCTCCCTTTCTCATTTGACAGATGTCCAATGGCAGCACCTCCTCTATGCCTGGTGCTAGTGCACACACATCCAGGGATGCAGGCCTTTGTCTAGAAAGGGTTCTCTAGAGAAAAAGGAAGAAAATATAAGGTGTGTGTTTAAAGCATATATATGTATTGTGTATATGTGTGTGTGTTTAAAGCATATATATATATATATATATATATGTACTATGTATATATGCATGTGATATGCATGGGTAACATTACAGAGAGAGGCACACTCAGAGAAACAGAAAAGACAGAGGGTGAAACGATTAGTTGACTGGCCAATTAATGGATTTTAAAGGAATTGGCAGCAGGCAAGGCTTGTTGGTTTCTCTGCAGACAGGAGGCAGTGCTTCAGTTCATGCCCAAGGCCTTCTGTTGGCAGGATTCTTATTCTCCCAGGGGTCAGTCTTTTTACTACTAGTGCCTTCACGATTCTGAGTGATGCCCATCAGCATTGCCAAGAGTCATCTTTATTAGAAGTCTGTTGATGAAAGTATTAATCTCATTTTAAAAATATCTTTTTAGAAACATCTAGAATGTTTGACCAAATGAACGGGTAGCATAGCCCAGCCAGGTTGACCAGTGAAATTAACCACTCTAGACCGTGGCTCACTTTGTCAAGCCAGGCTGGCTCCCTCTCAGTCATTCTCAGGGAGGGTATAGTGAAGAACTGAGCATTAGCCATCTTAGAGATGGGTGACTTGCCAAGACAGGCTAGTAGGACAGAGAGGGAACTTCCGATCTGTCTGCAACTTCTTCCCAGAAGACAGCATAGGAAATTAGCAGCAGCATCTATGGTTTGTGCACGGGATTCAGGAGCCTCTGTTGTTATCTCTATTGTTTAAATATTATTTTTATGGCGAATGTCATAGAGAATCACATTCTGGTTTAACTGTAGCTTTGTCTTCTTCCTTCCTTCTTGACTGGGCCCCTCTGATGACCATAGCTTTGCCATCAGTAGCGCAAGTGTAGTTGGCAGTGACAGCATACCTTGCTTAGTGGAATTCTTTCTCATAAAATTTGTACGGTGTCTAACTTTTTTCTAGACTATACAATGGATAATATTTCTACATTTTACAAACATGGAAACATGAATACGCCTATGTACAGTTTGTCTTCACTGTCAACTTGATTGCATTTGGAAATACACTTCTAGGTGTGTTCATGAGACTGTTCTCAAATAGAAGGAAAGCCTACCCTGACTATGGACATCACTGTTCCATGGGTTGGGGTCTTGGACTGCATAAAGAGGAGGAAGTGGACAGAGCACCGTCCTGATGGGTGGTGACACACAACATACCATCTCATGTTCCCACCACTCTACTTCCCTGCCGTTTCTCGACAATTCACCCAATCCTCAGTGCTCTGTAGCCTCAGACTGTGATCCCAAATAAACATTACCTCTGTTGAGTGACTCTTTGTCAGGAATTTTGTCATGGCAGTGAGAATTAACTAATACAGCCCTCCAAAAGTTATACTTTTACACAGTCCCTTCCATTTCTCTCCACACAGACATACTGGCTTGCATAATTAAAATAGTCTACATTTTAATCCTCTCCCTATTATATCATAAGCCATGATCAATAACCACACAAGTGCCTTCCATGTCTTCACGGAGACTGAACCTTCCATCGAATGGATGTATGGTAATTTGACCAACCAATTCTTATTCTTCAGCGTTGAGGCCCTTCACATTTTGTATCATGTTACTGTGGTTTGCTTTTCTTTAGGATGAGTGTCTAAAAACAGGATGAGTGAGTCAAAGAACATGAGCACTTTTATAGTTCTTGATGCATGCTATTTTTATTGAGTTTAATTGAATTGAGTCAATTCAATCAAAAAAATTCTTGTTCTGTTTTGTTTTTGTTTTTTGATCCTTTGGTGATGACCTGGCTTCTAGTGGTGACCTCTGCAGCCAACAGAACACAGATGCCATCATGACTCCTTGATTTTTCTTTTCAGTCACATCTTTCTGACAAAAATATTCTCTGGGGCTAAAAATGTCCTTGCTAGTCCTTGCTCAAGAGAGATTTATAGCTTGGAAAATCTGAGTACAATCTCGGCAGCCATTTTTCAACCAAGAATGGAAAAAAGCACACTTCACACTTACAGAGCAATTTGGATTTATTTTTGGTTCTTTGATGATGCTGAAAGTCTTTGGGATGCTATGTTTCTTTGGTTTGCGTGCAAGAAGAGTCCCAAGGTGAGAGCTGTCAGGGTTGGGAACAAAGGCTCAGCAGACAGTAGTTAGTGGTGCTCCTAGCTCCTGAAACATCTTCTTTTGTATTTTTGCTGCAACATTTGGAGTTTCCTATGGGGCGTTCGTGCGGCACAGCTCTTTTGTTGCGTAGATTCTGGTAAATACGCTGTGGTTCTCAAGGAAATAATGTGTGGTAAGAAGTAAGTTTAAACCACGACCTTAGGCCTGGCACTACACTTAAATAGGAAGAAGTAGGTGAATGAACTCTATTTTAGAAAAACTGTTATCTTTTTGATTGTGGGTTTTTAAGTGATATATGTTAACTCATTTTAACAGTAAAATTAGTGGGCCTTACTGTGATCTCCCCACACATGCATAGATCAGCTTTGATTCTGTCTACCCCAAACTAGCCTATCTTGCCCACCACCTTCTATTCCTCTTCCCCAACTTTGTCCCTTCTTTCTATAATCATCCCTCTTGGGAAAACTGCTAACACTTGGGCTTTTTTCTCGACCATCTCTGCAGTACATGGTCCTTTTACATCTGGGTTTTCCATGCTGTGCTTTCCCTTCTAACGAAAGCACTTGCTGTACCTGCCTTCAGTTAAACAGCCTCATGTTGATTCCTTGAGTCCACAAGAGAACTAATTGTTCACTAGACGCTTGAATGCTCCCCGAATCTGCTATATGTATGAAGGTTACAATAAAATGGTTTATTTTGAGTAAAAGCATTTTAATAGCATGGCAGACATTGTTTTACAGGTTTTTGCATGCTTTAGTGTAGATCAGATCTTTGCTCCTGTTTATAGCTAAATAATATTTCATTGTGTATATATGCCACATTTTATTTTTCCATTCATTAGTTGGTGGACAATTGGGTTCCATGAAGTTTTTAGGCCCCTTTTAACAATGTTGCTATGAGTATTTATGTATGAGCTTTGGACAGTGTGTTGGCTAGTTTTATGTCAACTTTACACAAGCTACAGTTATCTGAAAGAAGGGGACCTCAATTGAGAAATGCCTCCATAAGGTCCAGCTGTAAGGCATTTTCTTAATTAGTGATTGATGGGAGCAGCCCATTGCGGGTGGTGTCATCCCTGGGTTGGTGGTCCTGGGCTCAATAAGAAAGCAGGATGAGCAAACCCTGAGGAGCAGGTCAGCAAGCAATACCCTCCACGGTCTCTGAATCAGCTCCTTCCTCCAGGTTCTTGCTATGTTGGAGTCATGCCTTTACATCCCTCAGTGATGGACTGTCTCCTGGAACTGTAAGATGAAATATAAACCCTTTCCTCCCCAAGTTGCCTTGGTCATGGTGTTTCATCAGCAACAGAAACCCTAACTAAGGCAGATGAATATTTGCTTTCATCTCTGTGGACACACATGTCGGGGGTGGGACACTGAGCAATATGGCTACTTTGCTTAGCTTCTAAGACACTGTCTACAAATGTTTGTGGACTGCGCATTGATGGGGAGCAAGGGTTCACTCAGCATGTCAGTGTGTGTGTGTGTGCCTGCGCGCGCGCGCATTTACATGCATTCCACAGCAAATGTAAGGGAGTCAGACGATAACTTGCAGAATCACTTCCCTCCACAGTGTGGTTCCGCAGGTTTTAAACTCAGGTCCTCGGGCTTGGTGGTAAGTGTATTTACTCACTGAGCCGTCTTCTCTTCAGATTCTAACCATCTCTGTTTTGACACCATTCATGCCCCAATCTCATTCTAGATGCACAAGTTACTTTGGGGGATTAGTTTTTGAATCGGAGAGCAGTTATCCCATTCAGAAAGCTTTCTCAATAAATATCCCATTCAACCTTGTACCAAAAATGATTTCCATGCCTGCCTAGTTGAATACGGTAGCATTGATCCCCGAGTCTTCATGAGGAGAACGAATAATTTACCAAATGTTTGATCATTCTCTGAACTTGATGCATGTGCAATGGGATAAAAAGAAGTTGGTTTATTGTAAGCAAAAATCTTTTAATAACAAGAATGCAGTGTTTCGAGACCATTTCTGGAGTGAACATCTACTAAGCAAGAAAAGATGTCCTCTGCGCATCCTGAACCTGAAGTTTTCCCTTTTGGGCTTCTGAATGCAAATATCTTAGGCATTTGATCTTCACCGAAAATGGTTAAGCTATACGAATGTTGGCCACGAGGATCTGTTTCCTTCCTTTCTAGTAGAAAGATGATATTAGCTGCTGTAATTATATCCCTAGGTGGCATTAGCCACAGAATTGAAGGTTTGGCTTCCTCCTGGCAAGCAAACCTCGAGTTTTGACTTGATGCTTCCAGAGCTTGGGTGGATAATCATGCTACATGTGAAGGGTGGAAATTAGAGTGTACGGTTGCTGATCTGTATTCCATGAGCTGAGGATTCCCGTGCCAGCCCAGAAATATCCTACCAGTGCTGAAGTGTTCAGTTTTTCTGTGGCTTCTCCAGACCCTGTAAGTGATCTGGGAGGCAGATTCTAGTACATTCCAGTACAGGGTCTAATTATGGATGTAATGGTTCTTGGAATTTTTCAAGCAAAATCCCGCATACCCTACCTAGACCTTCTTGTTTTTACTGAAAAGGTCAACAACCTAGCGTCAGCGGTTGTTGAAGACAGCTTGGCCGAAACCTCGAAGAGATAATCAAAATCACGAGGGAAACTAAACCCGGAGCGGTGTGTTGCATCTGAGTGAAGAAATCCAGTTGTCTTGTGTGTTCTGACTGACATGATTCGACATGCCCTTTTTATTTTTTTTTTTGTCTTTGGTTTTGGGTTTTGAATAGGCTTCATGCAGAACGCCTATATTTTCTGTGATCTGTGGTTACCAAGTTGTACTTTACTTTAAAAAGAGTAAAAAAAAAAAAAAAGAAAGTATCCTTGTGAGAAATTGCTGCTTTGTGGAGTACAAATGAGAGGTTTCATGATCTTTGAAGCCAGGAAGGCCAAATCTGGCTCAGAAATCCCACAGCCAGAATGTTTCGTGATCTTCATCACTTTTTCGAAACTGAACTGTCCTTCTGCTGGCATAGAAAGGGAAAAGTTGGGAGAGACTCAGGCTTTGGATAATAAGTTTTGGGGTTCAGAAAGCCGAGAATTCCCCACAGCTCTTCACCCCATAAATAGGAAGCGCAGGCTGCTCTGGTCCTCCTTGAACTAAAGGTTCTTAATGGGGATCATTTTGTTCCCCAGGGGACACAGTAATGTCTGGAGATAATTCGGGCTGTCACAAGCGGAGACAGTAGGCTGATATTTAGTGGCAGTGGGGGTTAGGGATACTAGAGGACATCCCACAAAGCTCAGGCTAGACTCCCCTGCAAAGTACGGTGGGTTGCCACACAGATTCAGAGGACAGCACCTCCCCAGCAGGTGGAGGTTCCTGCTCTGCAGGTCACAGGGGGCCAGAGAGGTGGGAGGAGACCCAGCGTCTCAGCCAGCAAAATGTTCTCTTGCTTGGCACTCTGCTTCTTGGCACTGCTTTTACAGGGTGCAGTGCAATCAGAAACACAAAGCCAGCTTCTTTCCTCGGGGAGAGGCGTGGACCTAGCCCATTGAAACCCCACACGCCAGAGTCACCGGAGTGCAGCTGCAGCCGTTCCTCTGCGCCTGCCGCTGGTAGGCAAGACACTGCAGGCCCGCGCGGATTTTCTTCCTGTCTTTGTCGAGTGTTTCATAAAGCTTGCCCCAGGCTAACTTTCTTCTTAGTGCTTGAAAAAGTGTGGTTTGGGTGAGGAATTATCCTTTAAACTTTTTCCTTTCTTGGAAGTGAAACACTTTTGACAAACAGATTAGAACGCTGTCCAAAGTCTCTAGAACCTCCACACTGTTTAGAATTAAGTTGACATATGAGTGGGTTTGGATTTTCTTTAGTGTCTGCAAGGGTGTCCTGCCACTCAACTGAATTGTCTGAGCTGGAATTTCACCCCCACTATGCTGGTTTAGTGTTTTGGTCATCTAGGAGGAGAGGACATCAACTGAGGGACTGCCTCCATCAGATTGGCATACAGGCAAGTCTGTAGGGGCATTTTCTTGATCAATAATGGACGTGGGAGGGCCCATCCCAGGGTGGTGGTATCCCTGGGCAGGTGGTCCTGGGCTATAGCAGAAAGCAGGCTGAGCAAGCTATGGGGAGCAAGCTGTTACGTAGCATTCCTCCGTGACCTCTCAGTTCTTGCCTCCAGGTTCCTGTCCTGATTTCTTTTAATGATGGACTGCTCCCATTGGCTGAAATAAACCCTTTACCTTTTAAGTTGCTTCTCACTATAGTGTGTTACACAGCAATAGAAAACAAGCTACGATACACACTTAGAGTAAACGAGTGTCATTTAGGCATTTAACTCCCATATTCAGAGCGACACACCGAGCAAACTGCGCATTAAATCTCGGGGGATTCTGAGCATGTGGGGAGTGGTGGAAGCTCTGTCACTCCACAGTAGATCCAGGGGTGTCTCTAGAAAGCATATATACATATTGCTTCATAAGCAGTTCTGATGTTTAAAGGTAATTTTCCATCTTGGACCGAAATAAGAGTCATCTATTCATACTTCACTGTGGTGTTCAGCTGCAGAAGTGGGGAGTTGCTTCAGTGCTGGAGGGAAACTGATCAAGTTTCCTTTAGTAATGGAAAGTCTTTCTGGTTGGGCCCAGGGATGGTCTGCATTTGTCCCAGCTGGCCCATCAGCATCCAGACTGTGGCTAACGCAAGTCAAAATGTACCATAAGTACACACTATACTCTAAATTTGGAAGAAGGTACAAGAACCACAAGCTATGTCCATCACCACAGATCCCCCCCCCACACTTACAGCTTTGAATCTCAGAGCACTAAGAACTTGGAGAGGCGTTGGAATGATGCTGATCCTAACATCAACAAGAGTTCGTTGTCCAACCTTCAAGCCACCCTCCCTTCATCCCAATCCTTCCTGTTCCAGACAGAAAGCAGGCCATTTGCAAAGCCACCTACAGCACCCACACAACACTTGAATGGTCCTGCATCATCTCTGAACGAGTGGCCCCCTCACTAGGAAGAAGCTAGGACTGCCATTCTTAACAGGTGTACTGGGTGTTCTAATGGGCAGCTGGACGTAGGGGTCCATTGTCGTCTACTTTTCCTAGACATGTCTTCCATCTGGCCCTTGCTGTTCCTCATGAAAGCTCTCAGAAGCTCTTCATTGCATGACACTAACAATCCCCTTTGCCTGTCTACACAAAGCCCCCACCCGGGGAAACTTTTCCAATGTCGTTTCTGGATTTAACACTGAACCTTCTACATCAGCCCTTCCAAATGATGTGTCCAGGGATACAGGAGAAAACTTAGCAACAATTCAATCTGCTGTTTGCCGAGCCCAGAGATTTCCAGGTAGAGACCCCGTGAGTGAGCAGTGATATGCCTTTCTGTCTCAGTGACATTTGGGACCCTTGTGTGTCCCGGAAACACGTGTGCTGGGCACAACTCTTCTTCAATTGATGTTTAGACATTGGTTTTTGGTGTTTATCTTGTTTTTGCTCAGACCTCAAGTTTCTAAGTGGGAGAAAAGTGTTTTAGCTTCCCAGACCACATGATCTCCAAGGGCAGAACTCCTTTCTGAGTCCATTCACCTTCTTCATATCCCAGAACCATCTCTGTCCGGGGCCCCTGCTGCCCCTGGTGGCCCCTGCCCTCAGAAGGACTGGTTCTTCCCGCTGCCTGTTCTCCTGCCTCTGCTGTCGTCTGCCATGGTGGGGATCCCTCTGCATGTCTCTGTCCTCCCCTGTGTAGAACGAGACAAACTGTCATTCAGAGTCTGTGGGAAAGGCTGGGACCAATTTTTCTGTCTCCTCACTACCCACTGGACTCTCTCAGAGGCCACCTGAGAAGCAGCTCCATGTCTCCCTGTGCCTGTGTCTGCCTGGGTGCCTGAGCACATGGAGTGCCAGGGCTCTGTCTCTCCTTCGCTTATTCCTTCTTCAGTTTATTTGCTCAGTGCCGAAGGAGTGTCTAGGTCTCTGTGAGGCCACAACAGTGACCTGCTTTCTGCCTTAGAGATGCCTAAACAACTCCAGTAATTCCTTTGCTTGTTTAAACCCTTACCTCCAACCCTAGGTAAAAATCTTAATAGATTAAAAAAAAATCCACCAACAACATGACTATTGTGACTAAAAACAAATCAGTGGTTTAGTGTTGAACATGTTCCCAGCTTCTTATGGGGAGCTCTCTGTCCTGGACACAGTCCCCTCCATGTGAGAAGCTTCAGAGTGGGGCAACCTGGATTCTTTTCCTCTTCGCCGCAGCATCCAAATCTAACCAGGAATCATCACGGTCAAGGCGAATGCGACCACGCATGCCCAGCACTGCCTAGTGGTTGAACAGGCACCAGCTGTTTTCTGGCCTGTCTTTCCTAGCGTCTGTCTCATGTCTGTCTATGACCCTCTGGGTCTTTACTAAACTGTTACAAACTGTTTTCATGAGTTTGTTCCATCTGTAACTAGGTGGGAAATGTGTTTCTTTCCTCTACCTGCTTCCACACACACATCCCCCACCACCCTTTCTTTCTCTCTCTCTCTCTCTCTCTCTCTCTCTCTCTCTCTCTCTCTCTCTCTCTGTCTATCTACAAGAAGTCCTTGAACATTTTAGATGCCCAATACATTTAGGGCAATTAGAAAAATAAAAATTGTACTAGAGTGCCCCTAAGTCTTGCCCAATAGGGACTTAGCTTCCTCCCTTTAAAACATTGAAGACCATATTAGGGATTCTAGAAAATAAAATCTTCCTAATGTTTTGTTTGGGACAGGGTGCACTTGTCTTTGGTGAGTTATCTTGACCCACTGTGGTCATGGACATTTCCTCTCTTGCTATTGCTATCTCATGGTTCACGAGGTTCTTGGAGCAAGAGTTCCCCATCCATAGAACATGAATGCCATGACCTTCTCTAGTCCACCTGGAGGAGAACTACGGCTGCCAAAGGAGACAGGTTGACTTTACATTGTTCATGAGGAGGTTGGCTGTGATCTTAAGTGTGCCAACTCGAAAGGTATTCTATGGATACTGTTTCCATGGCCCAGCCAAACTCCAGGCGATGGCTCAGGATTGAGGAAGATGGCCGATTTTGCTGGAGCGCCAGTATCTAACTGAAGGACTCTTCAGCTGACACATCTTTCAGCAATAGACTATTTCCTCTCTGTCTCAGTTTTTCTCTCACTGCCCAGACCTCTTGGAACTTTCCCAAAAGCTCCCAGCACCGAGACATTAGGTGGAGGCTGCTTGTCTTAGTGAGTGACATTAGGCTGTGGTCACTTCCTGATGCTGTATTACCTAATCTGATTTTACTAATTCTTTAGGACAGATGCTGTTGTGCCCATTTACCATGTATGAAACTGAGACTCATCTCTGCTTATCAGGTACGTGAAGATTTGTACCCATGCCAACTTTCTCAAAAGTCAATGAAATATAAATAAAAAAATAAGAGCTGCAAAATAAATAATGCTGCAGAGAAAATATTTAACCTACAGGGAACCCAAATGCTTCAGTAGCACACAAGCACAAGTTATTGCTAGTCAATTGATATATTAGTTACACATCAGATTACATTTTCCATAAAGCTTGTCCTTAAGGGGCTCTGTGTGGCAGCAATGTGAACAGAGGGTAAAGTATGTGATGCTTGAGAGTTCTTCTGCTTGTCACTTAAAAGAATGACTTCATTAGATGTTCTTCTGCTGCATACTGACAGTTTCCCAGAGGCACTAAGTTAGCATTCTCCATCAATGGCTAGCTCATTGGGCCACAAAAACAATCTGTTTGACTTGCCAGTAGGTTGCCTTCATTCTAGATTCATCTATCAAAGCTTATGATGGCTTCAGCTCTCTGATGGTTTGAGTAAAATGGCCCTCCCATAGTCTCATAGGGAGTGGCATTATTTGAAAGGATTGGGACATGCGGCTTTGTTGGAGTAGGTGTGGCCTCGTTGGAGGAAGTGTTTCAATGGGGGTGGGCTTTGAGGATTTAGATGCTCAAGCCAGGCCCAGTGTCACCCTCTCTTCCTGCTGCCTGTGGATTCAGATGTAGAACTCTTAGCTACCTCTCCAGCACCATGTCTACCTGTACGCTGCTATGCTTCCCGACATGATGATAACGAACCAACCTTCTAAATGTAAGCAAGCCCCAATTAAATGCTTTTTTTTTTTTGAGACAGGGTTTCTCTGAAGGTTTGGAGCCTGTCCTGGAACTAGCTCTTGTAGACCAGGCTGGCCTCGAATTCACAGAGATCTGCCTGCCTCTGCCTCCCGAGTGCAGGGATTAAAGGCGTGCGCCACCACCACCTGGCTTAAATGCTTTCTTTTTATAAGAGTTGCCATAATCATGGTATCTCATCACAGCAATAGTAACCCTAACTAAGACAGAAGTTGGTGCCAGGGACTAGGGCATTTCTGTGATAGTCCTGACTATGCTTTTGTTTGGAAGAATGTAGACTTTGGGACTTCAGACACTGGACATTTTAAGATGGCCATTCTAGCAAGAGCATGGAAGACAGTGATGCTGAGGGTGATTCGAACTGTGGGAGCCCTATTCAAGAGGTTTCAGAGAAAAAGGGTATTAAAGAATATTTGTATGTGGCCTAGAGGCCATTCTTAGAATATTTTGATGAAGAATGTAGTTGCTTTCAGCCCTTGTTCAAAATATCTGCTTGAGGCTAAATAGAAGCATTTTGGTTCAACAGAGTTGACAGAGGAGATTTGAAAACTATTTAGTATTGACTGTGTTATGTCGTTATTAGTGGTCAGACTTATGCAGATCTATAATGAAAAGGAGCAAGCTAAGAGAGTTTTCTACATCCACGTCAGCAGGCAGCAGGAAGAGAGAGTGACACTGGGCCTGGCTTGAGCCATTGACACTCAAGCCCACTCCAGTGACAAGAGCAGTACTTGCTGGACTTCCTCCAACAAGGCCACACGTCCCAACAGGGCCACTTACTATGAGCCTCTGGGAACCATTTTCATCCCAGCCACCACAAGCTCCCTCCATCAGCATTAATCTGAAACCCTCCTAGCTTTATCTCTTCCAAGACTCACTGAGCCATCACCAGGACGTGCCTGGCACAGAGCACGTGCACAGGGAATGTTTGCCGACTTCAAGAACAACGTCCTCACTCACAGCATTAATCAAACGTATTAACTAAGACAGAGCTGAGACCACACAGCCCAACGTCTCTCATCTTCACCCTTACACAGACACAAGCTGTAGGGCAGGTGCCCGGGACCAGACTGACAAGTTCAAAGTCCCTATTTGTTCTTGTGGCTCTTTTCCTTCATCTCTGTGCTTTCTCCTTGGTTCAATTCTAGAGCAAAATTGTCTTCTGTTTTTTAGTCACCATGTCTTGTCTATCTCAGTCTCGTTTGTCTATCCCAGTCTGGGTCTTCCTAGTTCCTCTCTTGGCTGCCTCTCTCCTCTCTAACTGACCTTCCACTCACATGACTTCTGGGGCTGCCTTCCAGGTGGTGGCTCCTCCACCTGCCCGCCTCTCTTTTGAACTTTAGAGATACATTGCCAGCTTCTTACTGAATGGTTTCTGGTAGGAGAGCTCTACAAAAGGTACAGATTAATGTGTGTGTATGCGTGTCCGTGTGTGTGTGTGTGTGTGTGTGTGTGTGTGTGTGTGTGTGTGTATGTAAGTATGTAGTGTACACATGTGTACATGTGAATATGTGGGTACTGTATTGTGTGTGCCTGTGGACGTGTGCGAGAGAACAGCTTCACAATGAGGAAAATCCAACCGGCACAGCCTGGGAAAGAAACTCAGTTAAAAATCAGGCCAGAGTTTAATCTGTTGTGAATCCCATGGGGAGTTTGTATACTGTGGATGAGGAGCCTCTGGCAACAATCCCTTCTCTGCTTAGGGACCTTGACTCCTTTGCTATTATCTACAGGATTGAGTCTGACTGCTTAGACCCCTTATCTCCAGCCTGGTCCACCCCTCCCCCCACAGCCACACCTGAGCCTGGATGAGAAGTGGCTCCTAACCCTTGCAATGTCAATTTTGTGACACTCATTCTGCCCCGCCCTTCAAATTCTTGGGCCTCTTTTATTACCGGGCGCATGCTCTCTCCTTGCCCAGGTCACAGCCCTGCGGATTTCTCTGTGTTCCTGGTCAGAGAGTGAGCCGTTAAATCTCAATTTCAGATGAACCACATATATTACTGTGTGGTGGGTGGTGTATGCATGCATTGCACATGTGTGTGCAGGTGCTGCACCCAGAGGCTGGCACTGGGTGCCACCTTCTACTGCTTTCCACTCAATTGTCGCTTTGGGGACAGGGTCTTTCACTGTGTCTGGAGCTGCACGAGTCACGAGGCAAGCTGCAGGAGCCCTCTGTCATGGCTTTGCCATGCTCAGATTTCAGGCCCTCCTGCACGACTCGCTTTCTATGTGGATGCTGGGGATCAGAACTCGGGTCCTCACTTTTATGCCCCAAGCACTTGACCCACTGAGCTGTCTCCCCCGCACCCATCACCTGCTTTTCTGGTATATATCCTCAGTACCGCGTTCACTGTCTACCCAAAATCCAGAATTAACTGGAGTCTTGTAATTTTGTTTGCTCTGCCTGGCATCCCGACCCCCTGATAGTCCTTCTCCTCCGTTGTTTCCCAAACATGTGGAGCACCGACCTCTTACATCCTGCTCATTCTTTGCTGTTTCACCTCCTCTCCACTACCCCAGAATACATATCCCCAAGGCAAGAGCGCTCCCTCAGCGTTTCTCAACCGGATGCCATCTGCCAAGCACTGTGCTGAGGTGGGGCTCCCGGCACAGAAGACTGGGTCGGCACTCCAGGATAGGAGTGGCCAGACTCAGCCCACACTCCTCTCGAACTGGCAGAGGACGCCCACGTGTTGGTAGTTTGTGTACTTGTCTGGCGGGGTCCACGCTACAGTGGCAAAGTATGTGGCCTCTTGGCTCACAAAGCTTCATATATTTTCTCTCTGGATCTTTATAGACAAAAAATTTCACCAACCTCTGGCCTTACTGCCTAGAGAAGGAAGACAGACATAAACAAATAAAAGTTCATTCATCTTTCATCTCCAAAGCCTCGTAGAGATCAATGCGTGGTCTGGTAGCCCGCCCACGTATGGGCGCCACCTGGAGCCTTCCGCATTTGGACTTGATTCTGAAAACTTGAGAATCTGCCTTTAATTTTTATTTTTTTGAGGCAGGATCTCACGTAGCCTAGGCTGGCCTCGAACTTTCTGTGCCTTGGAGGCTACCCTCAGACCTCTGGTCCTCCTGTCACTGCCTCTCTAGTCCCAGTATTACAAGTGTGCACCACCATGCCCAGCTCGTGCGCCTACCTTTCACAAGGCTTTCAAGTGATTTCTCGCACCCCTGTGCTAGCACTGCTCGCCTCGGGACCTGCTATCCAGTTTGTGGTCATCTCTGATCTAGGCTTGAACAAACGGATATAGAGCAAGAGTCCGTTCTTGGACGGTATCTTAATTCTCTCTATAATTTTAAGACAGTGGCATTGTCACATGAAGTTCTGACTGTGCTTCCTGTGGAGAAAATAGACACAGCATCCCCCACTGTCCCACAGAGGAGGCCTCGATCCTGAAGGAGGTAGCTGCCTCCCACCCGGGAGCTGTGTGGACCAGAGCCATCCTTCACTGTCGACAGCAACTCCTACTTCGGTTCTTCGCTGGGAGCTGTCCTGGATTGCATCACCAACAGTCGCATAATCAAAATAAGCTAACCGGTCTCGTCAGAAAACGGTCTGTCTCCCCGCGGTGGGATGTGATGGGCCGACAGAAAATAAATAAAAGTGAATTCAACCCATTAGCGTTTGGAAAGCAAATGTTTCCTAGCAAAAATAAAGCCGGTGACTGTGTGGAGACAGATGCTGACACTCGCTACTCTTGTTAGCACACTTAAGAAAATAAATTCAAGATAAGAGGGGCCCAGACATAGTTGGGACCTGTATGCTGCCTGCTCTTCACAAAGAGAGCAAAATACTGAAATCAGATCCTTGTAATTCCATTTAGAATTTCTGGGCAAAGTCAAAGAATTGAGGCAAATGGGGTTTTAGAAACTCGGATTATCCATATAATTCATTACTTTAATAGCCTTCTCTAGTTCACGAAGACCCAGGCTTCCTGTTCTCCTGAGGAGCTGGCAAGCATGGAGGGAGTTGGACCATTTCTTCACATGGCAGGCAGTGAGCTCACCCAGTGTGGATTTGCTTCTTCTGTTCATGTTGAGGTGCAGCTACCTGTGGGGGTTCAGATTTCCTGTGTGAGGCACTAGCTCTCCTATTCCGTTCTTACCACTGGATACCCAGGACACACCATTGGATGTATACCCACGGGATGCCCTAGATGTGCTATCGTTGAATATATATCCTACTGGATGCCCAGGATGACCATTGGATGCACATCCCACTGGATGCCCAGGATGCACCACTAGATATATACCCACTGGATGCATTGGATGTACCATTGGATGCACATCCCACTGGATGCACTGGATGAATGTAATGGATGCACCATTGGATGCATGTCCCACTGAATACACTGGATACACCATTGGATGCACATCTCACTGAATGCATTGGATGCACCATTGGATGCACATCTCACTGGATGCACTGGATGGATGCAGTGGATGCACATCCTACTGGATGCACTGGATGGATGCAGTGGATGCACCATTGGATGCATGTCCCACTGAATGCACTGGATACACCATTGGATGCACATCTCACTGGATGCACTGGATGCACCATTGGATGCACATCCCACTTGATGCACTGGAAGCACCATTGGATGCACATCTCACTAGGTGTGCCATTGTGGGTATACATGCTTATGTGGTGCCTGTTAAGAAAGGTTTTAACTGAAGTGATAAGGCATGGGAGATTTAGCTTTTGAGTGTTTAAATACACGAGAATTGCTTTTTCTCTGACGAGTTCTGGGAAAAACAAAACCTTGGAATACTTGAAAAAAATCCAAAAAAAAAAAATCCCAAACACCTAGCCTAGACAGATCAGTGTCTTACCCTCTCTGTGACTCACGTTGCCCACGCTTGTTACAATTACAGTATTCCCAGCCAGGCCTAATGGGGCTGGCCTATAATCCCTATAATATTCAGGGGCAGAGGCAGGGAAATTTCAAGACTCAAAGCCACTCTGGGTTACAGAGTAAGTTCAGGGCCAATCTAAGCAACCTAGAGAGATGCTGTCTTACAAATATAAAAGGTGAGAGCTGGGGATCACCTAATGGTAGAGTGCTTACCAGACAAGCAGGAGGTTCCAGGTTCAAGTCCCACTACAAAAAGAGAAAAATCCCAAGCAATCTGTGGAACCCGTCCTCTGCATGATCTTGTTTGAGATTAAAGCTCATCTACTCTTGATTAATATATTTTCATATCCAGCAGCTCCGTATTTTTCTTTTAAATACATTTTTAATAACTTAATTAGTTCCATTTTCATGTTTCTGTCATTTATAGAAACACACCAGGGAAGAAACTCTGAATTAAAAATTATCTTCTCACATCTTTTTTTAGAAAGAGCCTTAGAATCAATTACTAATTGCACCAGCATGGGACTTATTAGCAGGTTAAAGCCTCGTGTAGGTAAATCGTTAAAAGGAGCCAAATGAATTTTGTGTGCAAATCTGAGGTTCACCGAAGGGTGGGGGGCGGGTGGAGGTCCTAATGTAATCATGCAGGGAAGGGCCAGACGCTGTTCTCCATCCAGGACACACTCTAAATATGAAAAGCAGCCCCAGTTCCCATTCAACTGCTCTGTGTTAATAAACTTCCATCCATCATAAATTACTGGAGAAGTCAGCCAGATGCTTGAAACTCACCCGCCTTGTGGTCCAGGTCGTTCCTACTGGAGCTGCAATTTAGCTAATTTCGCTACTCCAGTAGCTTGATACAATTAAAGAGCGGGGAGGGTGTGTTTTTAACACTGTTAGGTCATTAAGGGTTTTTAGGGGACCAGGAATGTTTCTTCACTGCAGTGAAGAGGGAATAGCTTTTCTCCTAGCACAAAGAAACCAAGGCAGGGCTTTTTGAAAAGTTGAAGTGCCCTGAGATGTAATGGGACTCTCTGACATCAATTATGGAAATCAATAAGAATGCCCCTCTGTTTGCCCTCTCCTGACAGAGGCAAAGAGCATGGCAGAGTCAACAAAGCAGCGCTTGCTAATCAAACTAATAAATTATGTCAGGATTGCATTTTAAAAGATGTCCTGAAAAAAACTTCATTTTGGTGTTGAAATCTGTTTCTAAGCCCGGTTTACTTACCTCATTCCTGAGAACAATAAAGGCTCAATAAAGGGTTTTACCTGCCTTACTGGTTTAAAAACAACGTGCGGATCCTGCTCCACAAATCCTCCACCAGCTCAGTCCCGTGAGTAAAGCAGAGGCAGGGACTGAAATGGACTCTGTGAATAGCCAAATTGCTGAAAATTATATATATATATATATATATATATATATATATATATATATATATATACACACACACACACACACACACACACACACACACACACACACACACACACACATATATACATACACATACATACATACATACACATACACCAGGACATATTTCAACAGATTGAATACATCAGAATATTCTGGAAGGACTTGCTTTCTTGACATTGGGCCACTCCCAAGGTCCATTTTGGTTCAAAATAGCCTGCGATGAGGATGTTTTCTGTCATGGAGAGCCAGCTTCCTACCACCTTGGGTCTCCCCTAGCATTCCCAGCAGGCCTGGACTCTCTATATTCCTCCAACAACCCCTCTGGGTATTGGAAAGGGTATGTGTAGAGATCCTCCACGTGCTGGAGTATGGTTTATTTAACTTTAGTTTTACTATTTAAGTGCTACAACCGTTAACAGTCCAATTCAGAGACAAGGTCCATAAATCAAGACAATGACTTTCAAACTCTCAACTCCCCCTGTTCCTCTAATAAGGAGAGATCAGGGTTCCAAATGGAAGGTGTTGAGTTCCTCTCAGGGAGCCTTGGGGTTCACCGTCATATACTGTGAGACGGCCAAGGAAGATGAACCAGAATGGTGGTGGACAGAAAGACTTGCGTTCTTTGGCATGTGGTCTCCTGTCTGCTGCTGAGGTCCCTCGGTGACTTGTTTGTCCAGATCTGGGGAGGGCTGAAGGGTGGGATCAGTGGAGAACAAAGAAAAAAAGAGTGATAAGATTGCAAACTGGTGACTGAGGTTCCAGGATGGCGAGGACTCTGCCTGGACAAGGTCAAGGATGGATAATATGAGCTGGTCTCTGGCTGGCTAGGGGTTACCTTGAACAGAGCTGGACAGGAAGAGGCAGGCATCCAGGTGAGGTCACTGTTGTTTCTGGGAGCCCGGGGGAGGGGTGCCTACCATAAATCACAGCTGGTAGGCCGAGGAGTGCTCTGTGTGGCAGTTCGAACACGGATGGGGCTAAAACTCACCTAGGCAGTGGACCAACTTGGGTAAGTGAAGGAAATTTCATCCCGGAAGTACTTATTCTAAAGCTCCGCATACCGTCAGAATACCAACTCATATACAGGCTATCACAATGCAGAATGGCCTGCTTTAGCAGAAACATTGGTTTCTGACTTGATCCAATTAGCAGGCCTGGATGGCTGAAAGCCATTGGGGGACTAGAGGGCTCTAGTGACCAAGGGCGATGGAAAGTTCCCGTTTCGAGCTGGAAGTAAACCAGATGTGGAGTATGTGACCAGCTGTCAGGGCTAATCCTGGCTTGCGTGGGAATGGCTCAGGGTAGATGTGGGAACTAATGAGAGCCAACTGGTTTTCGGGTTCTAAACAGTTCTGATCCTCTTGCCTAATGTCCACTCTCTAAAACGATTGAATCCTTAAACAGGTCTAGACACAGCCCAGCTTAGGGATGATTCATCTTTACCTACTGTGTGTCATTGCCAGACTTGGAGGACAGACCTGAGACAGCCTCCTTACCAAGGCCTTCTAGACCATGAGTGAGTTGGATCTTTGGCCTACCTCTCTAATCAGACTGTGGGCCACACAGGACCTTTCGGCCACCATCACAGTGGATTCAGGTTCTTCATGCTTCTTGCTCTGTCTGGAAATGCCTTTGATTACAGCGGCTGGTCCATCTTCCAGGACACAAAGGCTATCCCTGACTAGCAGGGGATTCTCTACCCAGGGATGCAGGAGATACAGTAATAGACATGGTCTCATCTTCGTTTTTTCCATTCAAGTTTCTTCTTTCAGGATTTGTAGTTGATATTGGTTCGCCTACTGAGGCATGTTGGTTAAGAGCATACGCCCAGGAGTGGGGCCATTTTGGTTCTGTTCTCTACTCCTCCACTCTCCCGTGGGTCTGAATTTCGGTGCCTTAGCTTTTTAACCAGAACAGTGAATTGATAACAAGATCTGCCTTTTCACATCTGCATAATTAATTAGGTTCCCTCTCTTAGCTTTAATTACCTGCTTAACAGAACAGTAAATATCAATGAGCGGGGCAGAGGGCATCAGTAGGCAGAAGAGAGGGTAAAAGCTATGGTGGGTAAAAGAACTACACACGTTTGTGAAGTACAGCAATGTACAGCTACAGAGTGTGAGATTTTGCTTGCTTATAAAACATAGAAAGAGATTTCAAGAAATGGGAAAGACAGTTTCCTCTTCAGCCCGCCAAACAGGCCCTGCCGTTCACACGGTCCACGGCACACATGTGAAAAATATTTGATTTCGGATGACTTTTCCTTAATCCCCGAAAACCTGGCCTTTTCTGGAATTTAATAATTCACTAGTTGAAGCTAATGAGAGGAGACAGGGTAGTTAAGGCTTCTAAAGCCCAGCAGGTGTGAACGACGCTTAATGAACCGTATCTTATCTTACTTTTAGTATTGAAAACTTGTAGTGATGAGTGGCTTAAAGTAGAAGTCAGTCATTTTTTTAAAAATAGGAAATACATTAAAAGAAGTATATAAGGTTGTTGGCAGGAGATAATTATGGCATCTAGGAAGACATACTATGATCTCATTCATACATGAAACATGAAGACGTTGGAGTGTTTTGTGATTGGATAGAGGTGAGGAGGAGAGCAGACGTGTCTCAAGGCTGAGGAGGGCAGGAGAGGGTTTGTGAGATTCGGGCCAAGAACGTAGAGTTAGGAGCAACAGAAGCAATAGATCTGGTGCTCACTGTGTATCGGGGGTAAAAATGATTAGCAGTGGTGTATGTTTTAGAAGGGTGAAGGCAGAATTTAAAAACCTGTTCTCACTACAACTGCTGTTGTTGTTACCTAAATGAAAGCTTTTTTTTTAAAATGTATAGTTCTGCTTGTGTTTGGATGATTCAAATATAAAAAGGAAAATTCTTCCTTTTAATTGCCTTTGTAATATGAGAATGTATTAGTACAAACTTGTAAAATATATGTTGTATAAAAATAAAAGAAAGAAATGATAAATTTCTGGGTTGATGGATACCCTAAATACCCCAGTTTGATTGCATATATGCAAATATCAAAATAAGATGCATGCATCAAAAGTTCAGGACGCACCCTCCCCAAAGGTGCCTCACTATTGCATGTCAATGGAGAGTAAAATTTAAAAAATAATAAGAAGGTCTAGCTTTAGAGTACGTTGGAAGGCAAGCGCTGTGGTGGAAAGAGGTCACGCAGTTCAGAACTGATTAACTGAGATGGTTAACTTATCATCCTGCAGTCACTGGGTCCTGGGAACGACAGATTCCTAGTACTTTAACAAGCAATCTGGAATTTCTTTTGTTATTAAATGCCAACACTTAACTAGTTAACTAAATTTAAACTATATTTAGTTAGTGTGTGTGTGTGTGTGTGTGTGTGTGTGTGTGTGTGTGTAGCTCAGGGACTAATTTAGGGAAATTGATTTTCTCTTTCTACTATATGGGTCTCAGAGATCAGGTTACCAGGCTTGGTGGCAAGGACATGCTGAGCCACCTTGCCAGCCCTAATATGAACATTTTGACTACTCTGTATTGTAATTTCTGAGTGATGTATCAGAGAGTGTAGTCTCTAGGCCCTCTCTTTGTTGCTAATTCCCCGATGGTCAGCCCCATGGTCAGTTGGTACTTTGTTGAGTTAGAGTCTGGTTAGCCAGGAGACCATAAGCACTGTGTAGTTCAGGATCTGCATCCAATAAGCCCCATGGGAACATGAAAGCTCTGCTGAATAGAAATCCAGTCTTCACTCAGAATTGTTTTAGCTCAGTCTTTTACATTCATCCTTCTAAACTCAAATAATTGTTCTGATGACTTGGAAACGGTTAGGTAACGTTATTGGTACACTGAGCAAAGTTATTGTTACTGACGTGATACAGATTAAATGGTGGCTGAGTAGTTAATATTTAGTAGGTAAATATCAGTATTGGTCTCACTTGACACAAAGAAACTGAAGGCCCGAAGGGCGACACAATGCCATTCTCGAAATAAATGTGTTGGAATTGGGCTCAGGTGACCGACTTCCAAATGAATGATCTTACCTACTACTGTACCACACGGACCCTGGGTTTGGGTGGCCGGTCCATGTGAGAGCTGGCTAAAAGTTGCTTCAGTATTCTCAGGATCTGATGATGGAGTGTGTCTGTTTTCACTTGCTGCATGCAGGATAACGTGCATTTGTTTCTGAGGGTCAGAGTCTACCTTCTCAAAGGGCTAAGGTTCTCTCTCTCTTACCTTCTGCCTAGATGGACCTGATTGCTTATTGAAAACTTTGGGCTAAGTCTTTGTTGCTTCCTGATTATTTGTTTATTTTAAAAATTTTAGAGCATGTGTGTGTGTGTGTGTGTGTGTGTGTGTGTGTCTGTGTGTGTGTTCCTATGGAAGCCAGAAGAGGGCGCTGGAGCTGGCGTTACAGACTGTTGTGAGCCTCCCAATGTGGGAACCAAACTCTGACTCTCTGACAAGGCAGCAGTCAGCACTCTTTACCACTGAGCCATGTCTCCAGTTCCCGCTATTTGTTTTTTGAACCAGAGTCTCATGTAGCCCAGGTTAGTCTGGAACTTTCCATGTAGCAAAGGATGACCCTGAGGTCTTTATTGCTTCCCTTCATCTCCTGGGTGCCAGGATTGTAACTGTGGACCGACTCCTGATTTAGTTTCTCAAATACAGATTTTTTTTTTTTTAAGAAGCAACTTGTGCACGAAGTGTTCAAATACTCCACAATGACTAGTTTGTGAACTGGATTTCCTGTGCTATACAACATTCCCTAAGTCCAGGGTATCTTAAGATACCCAGACCGAGTCTTCTAGATTCATCAAATCGAGTCTTACTGTAACATTTTAAACCTTAACATAAAATGAAGTCAGATAAAAATTATTTGATTTTGTTATCGGTTATAAAACATAATATAAATGGGATCATTATAGTTCATTTAAATAAAAAGTTGATTTGAAAATATGAGAAATAATGCCTTGAACCCTTTGCCACAGTCACCCAACATTGCTGTTATAGAGTGACAATTATTTATTCATATTTCTATGGGAGAGCCAGCGTAGACTTTTCCTTGAGAAACTTGGTCAACTTTTACAAAGGGAAGACACATGTGTGGCCCAGCAGCTCTACCCACCACCTCGTAAAGGAACATAATAGTAACAAACGCAGCCAGACTTCCTTGGGAAGACTCTTGGACCAGTTCTCCTGCTGATAGTTTAATGCATTTAATTTCTTTGTTATGTGTGCATGACAGAGAGGACAGAAGACAACTTTTAGAAATCAATTCTTTCCTTCTGTCACGTCAGCTCTGGGACTGACCTTCAGGTGCCAGGGTTAAGACTGCTCTTACTCACTGATCTGTCTCCCCAGTCCACCTGACTTGCAACCCCATCAACTCCTTTTAGTTATTGTTCACACTTTTTATAATTGGAGTTATATCAGATATGCTTTATGATATATTGCTTCATTCCGATTGTGCAATTCCTTCATGCAGTTCAGTAAAGCAGTATCTTTTAACATAATATTCCATTTAGGGGCTTTATCCTTCTACATATGCCAATAAACATAGATGTATATCACTTGTACATTCTTTACCCTCCTTTTGGAAGATAATGTTGCCACTATAACATGCATCTTTGACTGTTATTGTAAGTCACATCTTATTTACCATGCCCAAAATGTTATCACTAAAACATAATCAACATATTATTACTAATGAGATAGTTAAAATAAGAAATATTAACCCAGGCACCAAACTTCCATAGAAGCACCAAGATTTAAATTTCATTCACTGTGTAATTGCAAAGGTAGAGTCACATTCCTAAATGATTCCCGAGATGCTTAAAAAATTTTCAAGAATTTAACCTAATATCATTTTTAAAATTTACATTAATGAAAGCTGAAAAAAATCAGGTTGGGTTTTTCTTAATTAAAATATTTGTCACTGGGATTGTAGAGGCGGTTCAGTGGTTAAGAGAGCTGGCTGCTCTTACAGAGGAGTGGAGTTTGAGTCTGAGCACCCGCTTTGGAAGGGTGGCTCACATGTACCTCAGCTTCAGAGGACCCAATGTCTTGGCCTGGTCTCTATGGGCACCCTCCTTCCTATGCAAACTCACACACATAAAATATAAAACACTGTGACCAAAAATGTTTCAGATTTTAATTCCTTTTTAGATTTTTTATTTTGGTTTTAATTGTTTATTTGAGACAGGGTTTACTATGTATTCCAGGCTAGCCTTGACTCTATATATCTCATGCTGCCCTTGAGCTCACTGTGTAGCTCAGGCTGGCCTTGAACTTACTTTCTGAATATTAGAATTAAGGTATATGCCTTCATGTTGATCAAGATTTTTTATACATTTACACATATGCAGTGAGATTTTTTTTTTTTTGAGACAGGGTTTCTCTGTGTAGCTTTGGAACCTGTCCTGGAACTCACACTGTAAACCAGGCTGGCCTTGAATGCACAGAGATCTGCCTGCCTCTGTTTCCCAAGTGCTGAGTTTAAAGGTGACCATGGCCACCACTGCGCATAGTGAGACATCTTACAAAGGGGACTCTAGGACCTTCTAGGATACAATTTAAATGAGTACTTTCCCTTCTCTGAACAATTCTAGCTTATTTGAACAGTTTCCACTCTGTTACACACCCCCCTTCTAATGGGAATCATTTTGATGGGAAATTATCCTTATTTAAATTTGCACACATGGTTATCTTTCCTAAGTTTCTTCATTTCTGAGTTTTCATCTAGAATGATCTCATCTGCCTGAGAACATCCTAGAACTGAGAACAGAATGGAACAGAACAAAATTGATTTCCTCTAGTATTTTCTGTAGGTCTATGATTAATGTTCTTAACTTTTGTTATTTTAGAGCTGTCTTTGTTTTAACCTTCAGTTTTGATTTCAGTTTTCATATCTCTTTTATTAAGGTATAAGTTACATCCAATAAAATACACAAAGGCGAAGTTTATTGCTTAATTCACTTTTACAAACGTACACACCTGTTTAATCATAGTTCAGATTAAGGTATAGAACATTTTTAACATTCCAATGTTTTTTTTTCTTTGCTCCAAGCCAAATTTGCTTCCCCAGAGGTTAGCATGTAGCCTGACCTCTGGACTTTTTGGCTAATTGTGCTATTGATTTTCTTTAAAAAAAAAATTCTGAAGAAAAAGAGTCCTACATTGGGATCTATTTTATTTCTCTCTCCGGGGCTAACAGTCTGTTAGCGTCCTCTGGGTTGCTGTGTAAAGCAGTAGTCTGTTTTTATTGCTTTATAGTCGTTTATGACATCACCACGATGTATCTGTTACAGCTCTGACGGTCATTTGGGCTGTCTACACTGTCCAGCTTTGGTAAGTAGCGCTTCTGTTGGTACCACTTGTGTCTTTGGAGGGCAGAGTGCAATTCTTTGCTGCATATGTCGGAAAAGAAAGCTGCTGGGTTCCTGGGTGTCTGTATCTCTACATACAGACTAATACCGGTATTAGACAGCGCTAATACCGGCGCTGAGTATTAGCATCCTTGATAGTTATCTTACACATCACCACTGGTGCCCCACATCTCCAGCAGACTTTGACACGGTGGTTCGTTTACATCTTAGCCATTCTGGCACAGGTATATGGGATCACATTGTGGTTTTAGTTTGTGTTTCTGTGCTGGTCAATCATGTGAAGCAACAACCCATGTGGTTATTTGCATTTTGTGAGTGTCTGTGATGCCCTTTGCCTATCTGAAAAATGGGATTATGACTCTGTTTCTTGATGCTTTGTGGGAGATTCTGAATAGAAGTCCTTTGCTAGACCCTGTCTCAGTTATGTCTCTAATATATAACAAAAACAAGGTTAGGAACACTGGGTTTATTTTGTCCTGCAGTTCACGGGTACAGCCTATCAGAGCAAGGGAAGTCATGGCAGCAGGAGCATGAAGCAGCTGTCACTCACATCTGCAACCAGGAAGCAGGGATGGACAGACACTAGTGCTATTCTTGGTCTTTCCCTTTTGTCCAGTGTGGGAATGGTGCTGACCATACTGAGGGTGGTTCTTTCCACCTCGTTAGCCACACCCAGAAACTCACAGACCTCCCCGGAGTGGTGCCTCTCGGGAGATTCTAGATCCTATCAGAACTGTTGACAAACAACATTGTTCTAGCTCATTCTGGTTTTGGTGTCTGAAACATAGATTCCTGACTGCCCAGGTCACAGTCCCTTGCTGAGAGAGGTCAGGGCAGCGTACGGAGGTGGAAATCTGGAGGCAGGAACTGAAGCACAGACTGTGGAGAAATGCTGTGCACTGGCTTGCTCACCATGGCTTGCTCAGCCTGCTTTCTTATACAACCCAGGACCACCTGCCCATGGGTCGAACTACCTACAGTGGGGTACCTGCCCCTTTCCCCATCATCAGCTACTAATCAAGAAATGCCTCACTGGCTTATTCACAGGCCAGTCTGTCCGATGGAGGTACCTTCTCAAATGAGGTTCCCTCTTCTCAAATGACTCTAGAATGTGTCAATTTGGCAAAAAACTAGCTGCCAGGTCCTAAGTCATCATCAATATATACATCACAGACATCTTCATCCTGTCTTGCCTTTACTTTTTTTAGACTAGGTCTTTTGCTTTGATGACAGAAAGTTACTTGTTTTTATGCAGTCCAGTTGTCAATCTTTTCTTTAGGATTTTATGGCCTATTTATGAAATGTTTGCTACTCCTAAGTCATAAGCTATTCTGTCCCACCACGGAAGCAATGCTCTTTTATCTTTTATGTTAGGGATGAGGCCCATCTGAAACTAATTATTTGTAAGGAATATAGTCCATTCCCCTAGGTGTTTGTCCAGTAGATACAATTTGTTTCAAACCATGGCCTTTCCCATTGTACTTCAGTAGCATTTCTGTCATATATCAAAGAATTACACATGTGTGTGTCTGATATACTGGCGCAATGGCCTGTTATGTTCTATAGTGGTAGTCATCTGTCCCTTTACCAGTACATTCTATATTATACACAATAGCTTTATAATAAGCTTTGAATGGTTAATTTATATTGATTATTAATTAATTAACTCATTTGATAATCATATTAACACCATGAAAATGACTACTGGAATTTGTTTATGGCTACATTATATCTATAGGCTATTTTAAAATACATGCACAGACACACATACATACATGTCTATATATTTGAGCTGACATCTGAACTCTACAATGTCTCCCATTTATTATTTCTTGACTGATTGTTTTTTTTTTTTTGAAGCAGTCTTGCTGTGTAGTCCATCATGACATCAAATTCATTATACTCCAGTCTCTGGCATCCAAGTATTAGAATTTCAAGGATGTGTCATTAAACTTGACGAGTCTCCCAATTTGTGAAGATACTAATTGCTCTTATTACTAAAATCTTCTATGATTTCTCTTAATAACATATTTTTGTGTAACATCCCAGCATATTTCAAATTTTATGCTGAAGTATTTGATGGGTGTCTTACATTTTAGTATGGCTATAAATTTACCATGTAAATGAAGATGACCCTGGACCTCTGATGGCCCTACCGTCACCTCCCAAATGCTAGCATTGTGGACATTCAACCCAGCACCTGTTTAATAATTTCAATGTTATTTCTTAGTTAACCTTTACTTCTGTAGGATGTTTTGCTGCATACAAAATTGGAGAGCAGGCATTTCTTTCCCCATAGTGAAGATTTTATTCCATTTTCTGTTTTCCTTATTTATCCTAGGAAGTCAGCTGCCTGTTCTTGCTTTTTCTCCCACTCCCTAAAGGTTAATGCACTTTTTTTTCTTTCTTTTTTTTTTTTTAAGATTTTTCTCTTTGACTTTGGTTAAAATGATTTTACTGTCATGTGCTGCTGTGAAATAAACTTTGTACACTGTAAATATGTATTACTCTCATTGGTTAATAAAAAAGCTGACTGGCCAATAGCTAGACAGGCAGAGGTTAGGCGGGAGAGCCAAACTGAGGATGCTAGGAAGAAGAAGGGCAGAGGAGATGAACTTGTTGTACTGAGGAAAGGTACCAATCCACATGGCAGAGCATAGATAAGAAATACAGGCTAACTTAAATGTAAGAGTTAGTTAGTAACAAGCTGAAGCTATTGGCCAAGCATGTACAATTAATAATAAGTCTGGGTGAGGTTATTTGGGAACTGGCTGGTGGGAAGGAAAACTGCCTGCACAGGCCCTGATGTAATTTTTCTTTGCACCTATCATTCTGTGGTCTATAGCATTTCTTGAACCTTGGCTTGAATATAATTTTTTTGGGTTTTTGAGAATTCTTGTCTAATCATCTAAATATTGCTTCTGATTCTTGTCCTATCTCTTCCTTTTTTTTCTGAGATACCAGTATCTTGAACTTAATTTTTATCTTTTTTTTGTAATTTCTATTTTTAAAAATACATCCTTCAGCTCTCTTATTTTTTGTGACTATACTGGCTATAGTTATTTTTAAGAATTTGTCTAGCATTTCGCACAGAAATAATTCTGATTTTGTTATACATTATTTGTCTTGGTTCTGTTTCTTGGTGTGATTAGCTTTATACAATTAGGTTTCACTGTATCCTTGGTATCTCTGCCCAAAAGTAGACACATCCCCTCACTGGGGAAGCAGCAGAAGGGTGGAATACTTCAGTATGGTCAGGAACTCATTCTCTTCTGTTATTTTCCAACCCTATGACATCATCCCTTTGAGGGACTCCCAGGGAGAGCATGACATGTTTTATTCGAGGGCCTGTTCTCCGGTGGGATGAGAGCTCACTTGCCACCTTCTCATCATAGAAAAATTCTCTTACCTGAGCCCCTCTCCGATTGGCTTTTCTGTAAAACTGAACCAGTACAAAATTTTAAGGAAGATTGCTTGGAGATGAACCCCTTCATCTGCACCTTGCTTCTCTCTGAGATCTTGCCTTTAAAACCTTGTTTTTGACACAGGATCTCACTAAGTAGTCCAGGTTGGTCTTGAACTTAGCAGTCTTCTCATCTTAGTCCCGCTAGGGCTGGGATCATAGATGTGCAGCACCATCTTTCCCACTGGCACGTAACAACCCTGAATCTCAAGTTCTGTCTCCCCAGCTGGGAGACTGCCCAACTCTGCTGGCTTTTCTGCCCCTTGCCAGTCTCTTCCTTCATCATTCCTGCACATCTTGCCCCGTGGCACCAAATGGCAAACACCCCAAAGAGAAAGGGTTGGAGATATTTCGGCTCTTCTGAGAATTTCCGCTTGCTTTGTGGTATGACTTATCATCTTGGTTGCCATGGCATTTCTCAGATGCTTTTAAATAAATAGTTTCATATGTTAACATTTCCAGCAACTGCTCCTAATTAGCTAGTAGCTTCAGCCATCTTTAAATTTAACAGACACATGCTGCCTTCTCCAAACAAGCCAAAGTAAGGGTAGCAAGTAATGAAATACAAAGTATGTTTAGTAAAAACTCAAACAATCCATGACTACCTTCATATTTTTCCTGTTTGTTGTGATCTCTTCTGGTGTCTTCAAAACTACCCACAGTGCAAGCATTTATCTTGTTGTGGCTTTAGCTAAGAATGAAAAATGAGCCAGGCATTGGTGATGCACGCTTTTATTCTCAGAACTCGGAATGCAGAGGCAGATGGATCTCTGTGAGTTCGAGGCCAGTCTGGTCTACGGAGCTAGTTATAGGACAGCTAGTTACACAGAGAAATCCTTTCTCAAAAAAACCCAAACAGCAAACAAACAAACAATCAAAAAAAAAAAAAAAGGAAGAAAGAATGAAAAACGATCGGGGCTGGAGAGATGGCTCAACAGTTAAGAACACTGTCTGCTTTTCTAGAGGCCTCAGGTTCAATTCCTGGCACCTACAAGGTAGCTCATAACCTTCTGTAAATCTAGTTCTAGGGGATCTGATACCCTCTTCTGACCTCTGTGTGTACCAGGGAAGAAGGAGTGAACAGACATACATATAGGCAGAACACCCATATGTATACTTTAAAAAAAAAAAGAATAAAAAAAATAAAGACTAAAATGGTCATGAATGTTGTAAGGATGAAAGGCCTTCAGCATCTGGGAACGTCATTACAACGGTATAATTGCTGGCTCCAGTAAGAATTCATCTGCATTCTTGATTGACCGGTTGACTCCAGTGAAGGTACAGGCTGAAGCGAGCCGCATTGCCCAGCAAGAGCATTATCTTCCTATTTGCAGCATGAATGTTTCAGTGACCCAGCAGGTTGACAGCTGTCAATCATTTCTGCGTTCATGAAACAGAGAGCCCTATTTTAAGCTGATAGTATTTAACCACTGTCAAGAGGAGACACTTGGGAGGCCTGCCTATCTCGTTCCAAGGGCATTTGCCTTTAGCAGATGTTCTCTTCAGATTCATCAAAGGCAGAGAGTAGCTTCCTCCCTTGGAGAAGCATTATGCATTACCCATGTGCATTTAGGTGCTCTGAGAGGTGTGTTAGGAATCTGAAACATTTTCCACCGCATCTCCAGCAACTTAACCCCCAAGGGATCAGCTGAGACTTAGCTCCCCAGTCGGAGCAGTGTGCTGCTAAGAGTGACATTCTTCTAGGAAGTGAGCGTTCAGTGTGATTTTTCCATGTGCAGCTATTTGGAGGGATCCAGGAGGGCTTCCTGGGCGAAGGTGGCTTCGCTGGCACCCGTTCTCAGTAACTCAAACACAGTCGCTCTATCCATGGTGGGGGAGGGGGGATGGTAGCTGTCTTGACCTCATCATTTCCACTGAATATTTTGTTCTTGCTTTCATTTTGAGTTCTGGGCTCATTCCACGTTAGAGTTCTGTGGCTCATTCTTGGGATAGTCCATATTTAGGACAATTGGAATTCCTTTAAGGCTCTGAGATCTTACCTGCAAGCACATCTCTGCACCTCACCCCAGCTGCTTCCCGAATGCTCAGCAGCCGGCAGGGAATGAGCGGAAAAATAGGCCAAGCAGAGAGAGGACCAAGGCTCTATTGCTCAGAGCTTTGAAGGGGTTTCAGCAAATTTGTGGCGTTGAGAGAAAAATTCTTTTTAATCAGTTCCTCCCTTCTGCTTGCTGGCTCCATGAATTTTTCCAGAAGGCAGTGGCCCAGAACTTTATGGAAACCAAATGATATGTTACATGAGAGAAATGAAAGATAATTGATTCAGAAAATGAATCCCTCTTCTGTGTGGTTCAGGAGAGAGGGTTCTCCCACTGTCCCTGGAATCCGAAGTGGGGAGGGATTTACGTAAGGCTGATGCTAATCTGTCAAGTTGTGTAGCCTCAACATAGTTCTTATAATAGGTTAGGGCTCCAGCAAGGAGGCAGGCTGGCTTTGTAGGGAGAGCAATGAGAGCAGGAAGCAGTGTCTGGAGGAGACAGAAATCAGAAGGGCTCCAACTTACAGAGTGCCCTCTCCAAGGTCTCCGCAGGAGTGTCCCATCTTTTCATATTGCCATAGGACACTGTCACTTGTAAATGTGTTGGGCCAGAATCATAGCTATCCGGAGATTTACAAGGCCCTTGGATATCCAAGTTGGACTTATCTAGTCTGATACACTATGGGGCTCAATGCATTAACTCCTATCATTCAGTTGAACCTGACTCTTGGACTTGAATACTATGCTCGAGTGTGGTTATAGGTTTTTGCATACCTCACCTGCCTGAGAGTGGATGTCTCATGGCCTTATTTCATACCCTGGGGACCATGGGACACACAGATTTACATACACAGCCCACTACTACCCTTGGGTTTGGACAACTTCTCAAGAAGTTTTGGGAGCACGGTAAAGAAACAGGAGCTGAGTACAGAGGGAGGTCCCCTGGAGGCTGGCGGAAGTGTCCCAGAGGGCTGGTGTTAGGGAGTGGTGGTCCCTGCTGGAAGGACATCTCTAGAACATGCATACGGTTTAACTGTGTTCTTGCTTTTGCGCCACTGAACATTTTAACTGATGTTCAGAGAACATTGGTAGCATCCGAGGACTAGAAATGTCCAGAGCGACTCTATAAAGGATCGCCTAGTGAAGGTGCCAGCTGTTACCACAGTTCTGAAGCAGCCATAGACAATACTCAACCCACGAGTGTGGCTGTATTCAGATAACTTATGTTCGACTTTTGGAGGTGAAAATAAGGATTGCTTACCAACTCAACTTCTCACAAAATGTGATTCTCTGTTGGATTGCTCTCCTTCAACCTCTTAGAAATATAAAAGCCGTTGCTAATTCTTCGGTTGTACAAAAGAAGGTGGTGAGATGGATGTGGCCCAAGGATATAGTTTGATTTCTCCAGAGTACAGACGATGGGCGTTTGGTGGGCTTCCTGCTAAAGTTAATAATAGAATATCAGAACCTTGAGCAACTAAAGTAATGGACAAACCTAATAGCACACAGTGGGGTGGACTCACAGGTTTAGCAACTGCTCGCGGGCGTCTGCTTCTTCCCATCGCCGGCAATAAACAGTGAATTCGCATTTGAGGTTCTGCTCCTGGCAGCTTATGTTGGTTTGTGCTCTAAAGACAGCTAAGGTCCATAGCCCAGTCTAGGTCTATGTGCTGAGTACCTCTTGCCTTTGAAGACACAGACGCAATTCTGCTTTTAGGTTCAGGGAATACAACCCTCAAATGTAGGATGAGGCCCACGTTGGGTTCTGGGTCTCTATAGACTCAGTGTAAACCTGTGGTATATGGCAGCTGAGTTAAAGGTGGCAGGCCAGAAGCTAAGTTAAGAGAAATAAAGAACTCAAGAAAGGTGTGCTGATGCATGATTAAAAACAAAACAAAACAAAACTCATAGAGAGATATTGGTGTTCAGTGAAGATCAGAAATGCAAAGCAGCCAGCCACTGGCTCTTACCTCAACCTCAGTCCTAAATGGTGACCCTGCCTCCAGGAATCTCAGAATGAGACTGAGGCTGAGAGCTGTCTCCTCCTGTTTTATAAACCCCTCTAGTTCTGGGATTAAGGGCGTGCACCACTACTGCCTGGTTTCTATGGCAAACTAGTGTGGCTACTGGGATGAAAGGTGTGAGTCATCGCTGTCTGGTCTGGAAGGCTTGCCAGTTTGGCTGTTTTACTTTTCTGATCTTCAGGCAAGCTTTATTTATTAAAATGCAGATGAAATGCCTCTATGGTGTGTGTTCTTTCATTTTCTTTCCTGAGCTGATTAGGCTCTGGAACGAGTCATGGTCTGAGGGTTTACTTTGCATTACATGAGATGGAGTGGTGGTTTCCCAGAGATACCATAATGACTCAGGCTGGTTTTCTGTCAAAGACCATTCCTGATCTTCGGAGGCTATGATACAAGCAAGAGGACAAAGTCAATTCACGGGGGTTTGAAAGAGCATGTGGTCAGCAGAACTCCAGAAGGCTCCGAGAAGCATCAAAGCATGGCTAGATGAAAGAGGCTAATAGGAGGGCTGCGTTCCTGCACCATATATATTGACAACAGAATTCAGAGCTGGGTGGGTACTGGGATGTTGGGGGAGATTCTTGTTTTCTAATAAGAACCCCTGAGATGCAGTGTAGCCTGTTTTATCTGCTAATGGAACTCTTCATTACCTGGGAATTGCCTATGCCCACTGTGTAGAGGACAACCACGTGCGTGACTGTGACACTGAAACGTGAAATGTACCACTGAAGGACAAACAGTGATTATTCTTGTCCCGACACGCAGTGCATGCGGCTGCATTCCAATTGTTTCAAAGGAAAACCATTGACGTACATGTAACTTTTTATTGAGTGGAATATTTTTATTACGGAGGCCTTCATCTAGTCTGCGGCCAACTTAGGCAAATGGACGGCCATTCTCCTTTTCATGTGGCCGTGGAGTTACTGGAGAATAAGTAAATGTGGCATCTCTTGCCCTGCAACATCTGAGATCCATTTCATACCCACATCTTCTGAAGGAACCGGTGAAGTTGAAGTGATTAAATATCTGCCAGTCAGAAACCCAGCGCATCTGACCTGCTCATAGACACACAGCTCTTACCAGGTCCGTGGTTTTCAAGTCATCTTGTCGTTCAGCAAACTGGGGAACCGCTGGATCTTTTGGTCTTCCTCTCTCCCTCTCTTCCCTTTTTCCTCCTTTCTTTTCATATATAAATTCAACTTCCTGTCACTAGCATTTCACGTTTTATGAGATTTAACAGTCGTATGGCACAGTTCAATATTTTGGTCGATGATGGACCACACATACGACAGTGGTCTCATGAGTTTACCCTGAAGCCAGGAAATTCCTATTGCCTAGTGGCATTGCGGTCGTCAGGCCTTCCTAACCTAACACGTGACTCAAGGGCTTGGAGTGATGCTGGTGCCAGCGAATGCACTGTGCTGGCACTGGTGTAAACACAGACTGTGTATGACTCTGTAGAGTATACGGTAGATGGCGGGGGTAGGGACCACCGTGATCCTGAGCTATGCACTGACTATGCTATGTTTTTTTATCACTTTAGAGTGGATTCCTTCTTAGAAAAAGCTCGCTGTAGGGCTAAAGAGACTGGTGGTTAAGAGAACGTATACTCTTGAAGAGAACCCCAGTTTGATTCCCGGCACCCACATGGTGGTTCACAGCTGCCTCTAATTCCAGTTCCAGGGAATCCTATACCTTCTTCTAGCCTCTGTAGATACTACACACAAACTCATAGAGGCAAAACACCCAAATTAAATAAAGAAATCTTTAAAAATATTTTACTGTAAACTGTGTGCTGAGGTAATCTGGGAGCATCTTTTCCAAATCATTTTCTTGGACTTGATTTGCTCTTATGCTGTTTGGTTCACCATAGTTCTGGGAGTAGCATAGCGCGCGTGTGCGTGCACACACACACACAGAGTAAATATATGATTATCTTTGTGCAGGTGTGTAAGAGAGTTAAACAAATAGTGATACCATTCCTCAAAAGGCATACCACAATTTCAAAATCTGCGAAATAGGAAAAGAGCATGGATGTGTGCCACATATGTGTATGCACATACACACATCAGTACGGCCTATATGCTCAGTATCCAGGTCATGTAGGCTTATGTAACTCTACTATGGACATTTGAACAATGACGAAATTGCCTAATGATTCATTTTTTAGAATGTATTCCTGAAGCTATATTTAGGTGAACTATTTTTTTTGTGTGTGTGTGTGTGCCTCTGTCACTCTATCTGTCTCTATCTCCCTGTCTCGGTCTCTGTTTCTCTCTGTCTTTTGGTATCTTTGTATCTCTCGCTTTGCCTCTGTGTCGCTCTCTCTCTCTCTCTCTCTCTCTCTCTCTCTCTCTGTTGCCAAGGATGGAGCCCCTTAGGGACTAGGTCACTGCCAACATTGTACCTATGTGTTTCCCAAGGATGGAGATTGTGGAGGGTTTTAGTAAACGGGCAAATAGTTTTCAGGCCTTTCAGACCTTGGGGTTGTTTACCTATGGGAATAATTGACTCAGTTCCCATTGCAGAGCCCCAGTGTCACAGACAATGCAGAAACCAGGAGACATAGATGATTTTCTATACATCTATAGTTACTGTCTAGCATGTGGGATGCCCTAGGTTTAATAAAAAACTATTAAACCAGAACTCCAATGATAGCTTAGCTTATCAATTCCCTTTTCATTGTTTGTCACTGGGTTTCCTGGGCCATGAGAACTTTCTTGGAACCAGACAGGTAATGGGCTATTATTCTCCCATGGAGCGCTTGGCCTTGCAGAGGCCCACACAGGCCTGAGGCAGGGAATGTTCTGGGCCTAAGTTCCCTCACAGTTAGGCTCTCTCCTGCCTGTAGAGTTCCAGGAAAACGGCTTCCGACCTTAAACGCCTTGCCTGCACTCTGTCCACCTGCATGTCAGCTCTGCTCACACACTGTGCGGGGCCTTACCTGTGCCCACCCCTGCCTCTAGCCAGCCAGGTAGCACACAGAGTCCAGCAAAGGAAGGAGGTAGTGCAGTTTGTCTAACTGTTTTCCTGAGCCAATTTCTCCAATGTTAGGGGCTGGATCTCATGTTCCAAACTCAGTCAGATCTGCTGGACAAGTTCTGTGCTGGTGAGAGAATCTGTCTCAAAAAAAAAAAAAAAAAAAAAGTGGATGACTCCTGAGGTAGAAGAGCTGAGGTATTCTCTGGCCTCTGCTTGCATGCACACAGATGCACGTGTGCATCTCCACACATGTGCATACCACCCCCCCACAAAGATACATACAAACAAAGCAACAATGCATACATACATACAAAGCAGCTATAACAGTGTTTGTACATTGTGAAGGATGTGCAAAGAGGTGTCATTAAAAAGAAAAAGTAAAACCCAAGTAGACGAGGCATGATGTTTCACACCTCTAGCTCCAGGACTCAGGAGATGACAATAAGAGAATTAGAAGTTCAAGATCAACCTTGGCCACATAGTAAGTTCAAAGCTAGCCCGAGTTACTAGGAACCCTGTCCCCAAAATCAAAAGACACCTTCCCCACATGCCAAAGATCCAGGAAAACAAACCCCAACAAGTTAGCTTTCTGCGAGACAAGAGGATGGCTTTGAGTGGCCACAGAGTTTTCTAGGCTGCCAGGAAGTGCTCCCTCTGGCACAGGCGTGTCTCGAGCGTGGGCTGCCCTTCAGCCTGCTGTAACATGGAGGAAAACTCCAGGCTAGGCTTTCAGAATGTAACTGGAGATGTAACCCTTTTTATCCCCCCAGCCTGTATCAGGGCTGTGTCAAATTTTCTGGCTGTGAACCTCAACTTATTTATAATTTATTGCCCATGAGGAGGAGTTAACTCAGGGGTTATTATACTTGGTGTTGAAAATGATATTCAGGCAAGGAGCAGACTCCCAACCCACCCACTCCAGGCTTGCCAAGGATAGATTTGCTTCTTTATCCTTCACGTGTGTACAAGGGTTTTAGAGGGGAAGACAACGGATTCTGGTGGAAAAAATGTTAACTTAATAACGGAGATGAAGATCAGATTTCCTTCTCTGGCTGCCTCTCACTCTGGATCCCTTAGTTGACTTCTTGAGACTTCCGATGATTTATGCGACCCACTCCTGAAGGCCCAAGGCCTTTTGATTAAGAAGCAAACCTTAGATCCAAATGACAGGGCCAGCTGCTGTGTGAGAGACTCAGATACTTGCTACCATTTTTCTTGTGGTGTGAAGATAACATCTCTTTTTTATGAATAAAAAAAAGGGGAGCATGCTAATGTATGTGCGTGTTGTATTATATTGAACTTGGGCCCCTAGGCTGACACAGCAAGCGCCCCACCCGTGGAGCCTTTCTCCCACCTCAAACCCAGACAGGCACTCCATAGCCCTAGGCAGCCTTCACCCACCCCATTCCCATTTTTCTCACATTTTGAGCCACTGAGTTCATGAGGAAGAAAGTCTTTGGACTTCTTAAATGGATGGGAGTGTATATATTCTTCTCACCCCCAATTCGATGATTATTTAAGATGCTGGGAGCTTGCTGATCACATCTCTGCTTATTAGAACCTTGATATTTAGTCCTGGGCTTCTGGGTTCAGGTCTGTATCCCTCAAAGACCACATCAACTCTTGGGGTCCATGAGATAATTCAACCGGTAAAAGGGCTTGTTGCTAAGCCTGTAGACCTGAGTTCTACCCCTAGAATCCATATGCTGGAAGGACAAAACCAGCTCCCACAAGCTGTCCTCTGATCTCCACACAAATGCCACAGAACACACCCACCCACCCACCACCCCACACACTACTCATGCATAAATAAATGTAATAAACATTTTTCAAAAGACTTGGGGCTATCTGAACGGCGGCGATGAAAGTGAAACCATCGTCTGTCGGTCAGGTGCGCGATGGAGTTTTACTTTGAAAGGGTATCGAACCAAAAGATGACACTTCATCATTGAAAGGGAACCAGATGAGGGACAGATGGAGAGGGGTCACGTGAAAGATAACCAGAGCACATCCTGCAGGGAGGGGCAGTGTTCAGATGTGACTGAGGGTCTCAGTTGTCAAGCCTCCCGAGGGCGACCAGTATTGGAGTCCTCCCTTAGAGGGATCACACATCCGGGAGTGTCCAATGAATGGGTCTGTAGCACCAGGGAGGGAAACCACATCAAGGCCCCACCACCTAGGACTATAAGAAGAGCAACATGCAACCTCTGAGCTTAGAAGGAAGAACTGGCAACCTGGGGCATGTGAGATAAGCAGATTGTGCTAAAGCAGGGTTTGGAAAATGCAGGCCATGATCAGTATGTCTGGACTACTGTCCACTGCCAATGTATGCCAGTAAGGTTTTATTGGAGCATAGCCACATCTGTTTGTATATTTCCTGTGGCGGCTTGGTGTTGCGATGACAGAGGTGGTTACTGTGACCGGAGCTGGTGGTATTTACGCTCTGGTCTTTTCGAGAAAGCAGTCCCCATTTCCTGCTTGAGAGAATGGGTCCCTGTCAGAGGAAGATGTCCAAATGGCTTTTGAGAGGAAAAAAGTGTACTTAACTAAACATATGGATGCCCTATGCTGGGGGTGAGGGCGGGGAGAGCAGAATAGAGTTGAGCATGCCCATTGCTCGCCATCCTTCTGAGCTGTGCCATTTGAGTTTCCATGGCTTTGCCATATCATGGTGTAAGTAGGTTATGGTGGTTGGCAAAGTGACTGGGAACATGTTTTCTCCTGTCTACGTATCTGCACACCGGGTCAAATGATCAGGGTATCCCACTTGAAACTTGTGCAAAACCCTGTGTTTGAAATCGCTATGGTAAAGGAGAGGATGCATTCCTGGGTGAGATGTTTTGAGGTCTTTGACTTTTCCAAATGCAAACAGACTGGAAGGTGTCTCAGAGCAGGGCTATCTCTGTAGCGGCCACCTGAAAGACTAGGCACACATGCTCACCCATTCCTCAGAGATCCTCTCAGGAGAAAGGCAGTGTGGGATAACAGAGATGTGCTCCTCATCAGCCATGATCAGAGCTGTTTGGAGACAGGTCCCTTTGGGAGCTGACTGTGTTCTTGGCTAAGACAAGATAGAGGCCCCTCATGTGTACAGACCCCACATAGAGAGTGCTGGGTAGTTGCCTCTGGTGATGTTCACCAGTGTGTCAAGTAGGCCTACTCTTAATTATTTTTTTTTAAGTTCCATCTTCTGAAACCCAGTCATGCAGCATTAGCAGGAGGAATCACCATGGCAACAAGAGTGGAGGCTCTTGGTACATCTGTGCTCACTGGGACAAAAAAGAAATTTCACAACAGGCTTCTCTTCTAGATGGAATGACTTGATCGCTCTTGCACCAGTGGGGGCCCGGAGCCTTCCTTCCTTGCTTCAGCTCTTGCCAGCTTCATTTTAGAGTGTGTTGAGGTGATTCAGCCCAGAGCTCACGTTTCAACCCATCAGGACTGTGTAGAGGAATTTCTAGACCTCAGCCAGTCACTGTCATATCCACCAGGGCAAGTGATGGGAGTCGGGCAGATATTTGAAAACACTTTACCAGTTGCCCATTCTCTAAGCACTGTGGGTTGTATTTGTCCTGTTGTTAAAACAGAAACTGTGTGTCCATGCACTGAAGTCAATTCTCTGAAGCCATACCTGCGAGTTTTGAAGCCTCTGGGTCATCTACGTCATTCCAACTTGTTTGCTTCCCGCCTGACAGATTGTCTTTGGTAGTGGGGGAGTGTGGTAGTCATGAACCATATTTTTTGGGTCATCTTTGACCTTTGTGTCCAGTCTACTTTGGGAATGACTACCCTCCACCTGGATATGATGCTCAGCCTGGTCTCCTGGCCAGGTAGGAAAGTGTCACAGACTGGAGGACTTGCATCTTACTTCTCTTTCTCAGTGCTCTTGTGGTGACCATGCCATCTAGAGTCCCTTGTCCCAGCAGCCTTCAAGTCAGGCATATACCTGCAGTCCCCATACAGCACCCCTGACCCCACATGGGTTGGGTGGGACAACATGGTGAGAACTAAATGTTCCTTGGTCAACAGCCTAATCGCCGCTTCCTCCCACCCTTCAACAGTTAGAGTGAGTTGTGCGTCTATTGTCTGCAGAGTAGAGATTTAAATTCCTGTCTGCATTTTCAGATGCGATGGTGAGTGAGTGACCCATGGGGAACCCTAGAAAGACACAGACAGCGCCCCAGCAGTGGTGAGTGAAGCTAGTCTAGGAGATACGGCACAAACTCCCCAGAGGGAGGCACGGGGCAGAAGCCAGATGCTGCTGTGTGAGGGAGATGGCCACTTCTCAGAATACGTGGGCAATCTAGTCAAGCCCAGTTGGGCAGAACGGGGAGCAGGTGCTCGCTGACACTTTTATTGTTTTGTTATGTGTGCAATACTCTTCAGCCAGAGCAAAATACACTCATATCCTGGTTATTTAATAACAAGGCAAAGGCCACACATTAAATCAGGGTGAAGAGACAAACAGAAGGGCCCCGAATGCTGTCCTCTGGCAGGTGGCAGGTACTGAGAGGCGCTGGGTCTGCTGGGGATTAAGGTGAAGGGGTTATGGGATTAAGGTGAGGGGTTTAGCTGCAATAAGGAACTTCCCGAAGCAGAGGCGTGACGCCGAGGGCGCTGCTGTGTGTGGAGCGGCTCCTATCTCCTCACTGGGGGTAGAGGTGAACAAGTCCACCTAAGGGGGAAGAGATCAAAGCGATGGTAGGCCCAGCTGCCCCGTGGGACAGGTGGTATCCATCTATTGGACAGGGGAACGTTCGAGTAAGCTGTCAATTAGGAAAGGACTAGAGGGCTCCTCCCAGTCTCGGGGTTATGAGTTATAAAGGGGTGCTCTCAACTGCGAGCAGTTGAGGTGAGTCAGGAGACAAGAGGTGGAGTCCTGAGAGAAGGCATCCATAAACAGGCCGACCTGTCACCTCTAACCCCAGTCTTTTATGGGCCAGCTGGCTGTGGGGTGATAATCAATACACAGAACTTCAAGGACTAGGGCCAGTGGAGCTCACATCATGGATGTCCCTAGGCTCTGCAGATCTGCCATCGGGTTCTCAGCTGCCCTGATCTAAAGTTTTTCTTGGTGGGAATATCTATTTTCCCTGATGTTTTGTTTAGCTTTCTGTTTTGAGATTTGGTTGATTTTATTTATTATTTATTTATATTTTTTATGTCAAGCAATTTCTTTTTTTAAAACTGATTTTTATTGAGCTCTACATTTTTCTCTGCTCCCCTCCCTGCCTCTCCCCTCCCCCCATTAACCCTCCCGTAAGGTCCCCATGCTCCCAATTTACTCAGGAGATCTTGTCTTTTTCTACTTTCTGCTTCCCATGTAGATCACATCACTGAGAGAGCTTGGTGTCTAACAAGAGTTGGATGATTTTAAAGACCAACAGTCTTGCTATACTCCAAGCTCTCTTGGTTGTGTGTGGCTGCCTGAGACCCCAGTCATATGTTCTTCCTGTGCACTTAATGACAGGGACTGGGCAGAGTGATTCTCAGATCTAGCCCAGTATCCATCTGGCCCTTCCACTGCCCCCCATCTCCCAAACCTCCATAGATCCCATATCCTTCCTCTGTGAGTTGTTTTAGAAGCCCCAGAAAGACGTGTAAGTGACGTCAGAAGTTTGCTAGGAGAGTTCATCTTCATGGGAACCAGAAACAACTTCAGCTAGGTGAGGATGACCGCACAGAAAGGACACACCGACTGTCCCATCCATCTAGTGCACAGATACACACGCAGAATTCTATGAGGTACACTCTCAATGATGACCCACTTCTGGTTGGGTCCCACTTCTTAAAGTTTCCAGAATCTCCCAAAATAGCAAAATCAACTTGAGGCCAGACATTGACCACATGAACCTGGGAAAACATTTCATATTCAAATCATAACCATAAAAGAGGAAAACACCCTCTATTTTACATATAGATGGAAAATATGTTGTGCATGTTTTAATGTATACAGACTCTTGAAGAAGAGCAGATAACCCAGGACAATGGTGCAGTGTGTCAGGACATGGTCTCATTCAGAATTCCCCTGAGTTGCTCACCATTACTTAAATTGAGGTCATCCACAGTTAGTGTTCACACCTTCTGGGTCTTCCAAACAGCACCCTGCATGAGTTCTTACGGATAGCTATGAAGGTGATTCAGCACTCTCTCTCTCTCTCTCTCTCTCTCTCTCTCTCCTCCTTCTTCTTCTTCTTCTTCTCTCCTTCCCTCCCCTCCTCCACCCCCAGGTCTTGTTTAAAATACTAGGTATAAAACAAAGGTACACTAATATGTGGGATTCCCCTCTGTATTCTATAACTATGTTTTATTACCATCGGTTAATAAAAAAAGCTACTTAGGCCTATGGCAAAGTAGACTATAGCTAGGTGGAAAAACTAAACTGAATGCAGGGAGAAAGAAGGCAGAGTCAGGAGATGCCATGTAGCTAACAAAGGAGAAAGATGCCAGAACATTACTGGTAAGCCACAGCCTTTTGGCATTCATAAATTAATAGAAATGGATTAATTTAAGATGTAAGAGCTAGCTAGGAATATGCCTGAGCTGTTAGATAAGCAGTGTTGTAATTAATATAGTTTCTGTGCAATTATTTGGGTCTGGGTGTCCAGGAAACAAAAACATAGTCTCTGTCTATAATACCCACAGTTACTTATCGCACATACCAGCTGTCCTAGGTTTTTTGTTTTGTTTGGTTATTTGTTTGTTTGCTTGTTTGTATAAAACATTGATCTAAAATAATTTGGGGAGGCAATGGTTTATCTGGCTTCTAGGTTATTGTCTGTCATTGGGGGAAGCTGAGACAGGAGCTCAAGGCAAGAACCTGGAGGCAGGAATTGAAACAGAGGCCACGGAGGAGTGCTCCTCGGGGCTTGCTCAGCTTTCTTATACAACCCAGGAGCAACTGTCCAAGAGTGAAACCAGCCACAAAAGACTGGGCCTTAACACAGCATTCATTAATCAAGAGAATGTCCCAGAGACCTGCCCACAGGCCAAACTGATGGAGGCAACCCCTCAATTGACGTTCCCTTTTCCCAGGACTCTAGTTTATTTTGAGAAAAACTAACCAATACAACAGTATATTCAAAATAACTATGCATAAGCATTCCTTCTTAAAAGTAGATGTAGCAAGCACTTATGCACTGAAACAAAGGTTATTGGGCCAGCAAGATAGCTTATTGGGAAAAGACACTTGTTGCCACACCTGACACAGTCTCAGTTCAATTCTGAGAACCCAAATGGTAGAAGAGAAGCAGAACCGACTCCTGCAAGCCATCCTCCGACCTCCACATATGCACTATGACATGTGTGTTCACTTTCACATACACACAACAAAAATGAAAATGTAAAAATCTGAGCTCCAGATTATTTTGTTATAAATGACATAATTTTTCTCCTTATATATATTCATCTTACTGCATGTTATTCATTTAACTTCTGAAATTCTGTGTCGAGTTGTGTTAAAGGCCTACAAAATCCATTTCACATTAATAAGAGGCCATCGTGAAGAAGTTATTTTAAGAAGACAGTGCTGGGCGCAGCTGGGTCAGGAGCCATCTGTTCCCTGAGCCTCACTGCTGCCTGGCGCTCCTATGTCTGGTCTGTCTGTCAGCACAACAGCCTGGACTCAGACTGTTTACCACTCCGATGATTAATACTGGAGCTAAGACCTCGTGGGGAGCCAGTGCCTTCAATTTGATTTAGAACACGCACGATTCTTCCATGGCTAGAAGTCAGTCTTTTCAGAAATCTACTTTTCTCCAAGCATCGTAACTATGAGTACTTTGCTGAGTTCCACACTGACTGGTGACACTGTCATCCAGGAATGAGAAGTCGTCTCTGCCAGTACAGGTTTGTGTACAGGCCACCCGATCCCCTTAACAGATTCTGGTCTGAGGGACTCCTGCTCCAGCAAGGAGGTGGAACTGTCAATCCATGCTGCCCATCCCCAATTTCTGCAACTGTCCGGAGGTCCACGGTGCTGTGACCTTATGGTTCTGTTTGTCCTCATTGTCCCTTTCTGTCCCAGCCCTGCTACGTTGTGTGGAGTTGTGATTTCCAATTGTGTTCAGGGGGATGGGGCTGAACCAATGAGGGTGGAGTGAGCGAGAACTCTGCATGTCTAGAACACATCCCCAAGTGGTTTCCTGTCCCCATGTCTGCCGTACTCACAGACGCTGGGAGGACAACCTGCTTCTGAACTTTGGTCACCGTGGCTCTGGTTTTCTGTTGCAGAGGCAGAAAACTCCTAACGGCAGCTTTGTTATTTCCCTTGCTCCTACTTCTATTCATTACAGGCTAAGGAAGTCCCTCCTGGAGGTGCTGTGCTGTGGGTTCAGATGTCCTGCACAACTAACTGGTACCTCTTGGTGTGTGTTCAGGATGCTAACTCTCATTATTTGCTCATTCACTCACTCAACAGGAGTTTATGAGTGTCAGCCTGTGCTTAGTTCCTCCCTAGACTCTGGGGATACAGTGGTGAGCAAAGTCATTGACTCTTCCACAGTGTCTTTCAAGCAGGGGCAATTGGTATGAAAACCACAGGAAGCAGGAGGAGGAAAGATGTCCCACATAAGGCAGTTCAGGTCAGTGTCTCCAAGGAGGTGACACTAGATCAGAGAGCCAGAGATGAATAATATTCCAGGCAGCCAAAAATAAAAATTAAGAGAGCAGTGCAAACAGGGATAGCAAAGAGCTCAAAGGAGCAAGTGCTTGGACCCAAGGGATCCAGTGGGATCACCATGGGGTTCCCAAGAAAAGGGAGGTATTGGTGGCTCTCAGAAAGCAGGCATGGTGCAGAAAAGGTAAACCTTGCTGTTTTCAATCTTGATTATGACACTTCAAAAATCATCTTTATATGTATGTATGTGTTTATTTGTGTTTATTTGTGCTTGAGCATGTATGTGGTATATTGTGTATATGTTCATGTGCATCTGCACAGATGTGTCTGCCCACCCATTCTCATGCTCAGACTCCAGAGCCGTGTGTCCTACTCCATCACTCTCCATCCTATGCCTGTGAGACGGGGTCTCTCCTTGAACCCGGAGGTAGGCTGGCAGCCAGCGAGCCCCGGTGATCCCTGTCCTCGCCCATCACAGCACCGGGGTTGTTATGTGCGTGGCTATGCCTAACTACTCCACAGTTTTGATACCCATCCCTTCGAAAGACCCACTCTGATTCCCTTTCCCTAAGAGAGCAGTCACCTGTACCGAAAGAGTAGGGTGCAACGGAAACAGTGGTGTGTGCTGTTTGAAATTAGGACAGAGATCGGAGCACACAGACACGCCTCCTCGCTCGCCTCTGGATCACTAGCTCTGGCAGGAGGCAGCTGCCACGTGGTAAAGAAACCAAAGCATCCCTGTGAAAAGACTGCATGACGAAGACCTCCCACCCACCAGCATTCGAAATTCCATGTTAGAAACAGCACTTCCATCTCCAGTCACTACCCAGACAACGCTGTGATTTCACCCCCAAGGGTGATAATAAGTCAAAAGCCACCAGTAGAGCCGCTCCAGCACCCTTGGCTCCCAGGAACTGTGAGATAACCCAGATTGCTGTTTTAAGTGGCTAACTTTGGGAAACAAAGTGTTCCACGGTGTTCTATAAACACCACAGTGGGGTTGCACCATGTTGAGGAGCTTTTTGTTTTTTTCCAATGGAAAAGGAAAATTGCTGAGACATTTACAAGAGCGACACCGCCATCAGCTTTTGTCTCGTGACAGCTCGCTTTGGCTTCTACGTGTATGAAAAATGGTTTGAAGACGGCCAGAAGTTGAAGTGAGAAACATTTCGGAGGCTGAGTCAGTCATGACACACTGGGTTGCATGAGCCTGGGATTCCCAAGCAAAGTTTAGTTAAACAGTAAGCTTTTAGTATTTCACCTTGCAAGAGGTTCTGGTGTATGTAGGCTCTAGGGCAGTTAATCCCATGCTAATATCCTGAGAACCCTACCTTCCCTTGTCCCCGCCTTGCTTGATGCGTAGTGTTGACTTTACCCTCACTCCACCTTGTCTCGTGGAGACCTGATGGCTGCCACAATGGCGGGTGTGACATCCAGAAGTGACGAAGTTGGCTGAAGTAAAGCCCACAGCTTTGGGGGAGTGTGACAGTCCCCCTGAAGCTCTTAGCAAGTGCTCTCATTCCGAGATTCCTGGAGGCAGGACCACCATGTCGGACTGAGGTAGAGGTAAGAGCCTGTGGCTGGCTGTTTTGATTGTCTGACCTTCAGGTTGAGCCCCTGTATCTGTCTCTGAGTTTTTATTAATCATGCTATAGGTGGGGCTCATCCCAATTCAGCTCAGTTTGCTAATTGTTATCTGTATTAGCTACTCTTTTGTTGCTGTGAGGAAACACTGACAGAAACAGGAAGGAAAGGTTTATTTGGCTCCCAGTTGGAAGGTACAGTCCATCATGGTGAAAAGTTTATGGGGTCAGGAGTTCAAGGCAGCTGGTCACGTTGCAGACACAGCCAGGAAGTAGAGTGGAAAATGCTGGCTCCTTTTATTCATTGCAGGACCTCAACCCATGGGATACCACCACCCACGTTTAGGGTGGATCTACCTGTCAATCAACCTATTCTAGATAATCCCTCACAGGTCATGCCCAAAGGTTGTCTCGTCTCTTCAATGGCTATAATTCACTGTTAAGTTGACAATCCATATTGGCCACCACACCATCACGCTCTTGAGGATACAGCACCCAGATACAGTGGAATTTTACTTGTATTTTAATAAATAAAACTTGCATGAGGATCAGAAAAGTAAAACAGTCACACTGCCCAGCCTTATAGACCAGGCAGCAATAACACACACCTTAAATCCCAGGATCCACACTAGCTTGCCATAGTAACCAGGTGTTAGTGGTGCATGCCCTTAATCCCAGTGGGGCACGCCTTTAATCCCAGCCCTAGAGAGGATTATGAGACTGGAGGAGACAGCTCTCAGACACAGTCTCATTCTGAGATTCCTGGAGACAGGATCGCCATCTTGGACTGAAGTCGAGGTAAGAGCCAGTGGCTGGCTGTTTTGCTTTGTGGATCTTCAGGCTGAACCCTAATTTCTCTTTCTGAGTTTCTATTAATTGTGCTTCACCCAGACTTCACAGATGGATCCCCTAATGATAAAGGTGTAGCACCATAAGGTCTAGCTAGAGGAGCACTTTCAGTGATGGAGACTTGTCAAGGCTATGTGATTTCTTCTAAGTTAGACTTGCTTTAATGGTCTTTGTTAAAGAAAGTGATCCATAGCATAAACTGTGCCATAGATTTCAGTGGGTGTCCTAGTATCTTCTTGTAATGGACACTCACAAGAGTTTTCTTGGCAGCTAGATACCTGACCTTGTTACCTCCATGAACAATAATGATACAAGGGTTTGTCTCCAGGATAAGCTTTCTATTTTAAAAGCTCTTTGCCTCATTAAAAGATGAATCCATAAATGTGTAAGAGCTAAAAAGAACATACTAACCACATCTTCCCATCTCATATTATGTTAAGTGTGGTTAAGTCTAAAGCCCCATGCAATTGCTTAGTTTGATAAATGTTGAACATCTATAATGCATTGGGCACTGTCCTAGGTGCTGAGAATACCACAGTCATAGCTGGTGTTCAATCAAACATTGACAGCTGGGTAAGTAAGTGTAGATTTATCAAGGAGGAGACAGGGGGCCTATGATCCATGAAAAATCATAGGTTTTCCCTTTTGGTATAATTTCTTCTTTCTGAAAACAATGGGAGAAAAGCACAAGTCTTCTAATTCTGAGATTTTTTTTGTAAAGAAATGAACAAAATGAAGGCCTGATGGATCTTTAAATATGTTTCAATTTTATGTATGTGAATATTTTGCTTGCACATATGTCTGTGTACCACATACATGCCTGGTGCCTACGGAGGCCAGAAGAAGCATCAGACCGTCTTGATCTAGATTTACAAATGATCACTAGCCTGCATGGGGGTGCCGGGAATTGAACCTGGGTCCTCTGGAAGAACAGCTAGGTTCCGACCACTGAGAAATCATTTCAGCCAACTAGAATTAATTAGCTAATCAGCTGCCCTCCTATTCATTTGTAGGGTTAAACCATACTTCCTCCCAAGGTGTAGAACCGTAACTGGGTTGAGATTTCAGATCTTAAGAGTCATGCAAGCCTGCGCATAAACTTGTGGTGGCCTTGAATTTGCCTGGGTGGACATGTGTGGTTAAGTTGGTAGACCGGCTAAACCCAATAGTCTACCAATTTACAGATTTTTCCAATTTAATTTCTCCCAATTTATCTCCAGCTATCTGAAATGCACCTACCTGCTTGTTTTTACTTTTTTCTGTTTCACACAGAGTTGCTTAGAGCAGCGTGTGACATGAATGAACTTATAAATACTTGTTGGCTAAATAGATAAAAGACCTCACTTCCACCTGGAGTTTTCTTTCTGACTATTTTGCTCTCCTTTCCCTGGATTCTAGCAACCTGAGATGTTGCATAGTAAATTCTACTCTCAGACTTAACGACTTAAAGGTGATAATTCCAGTTTATACCAGACTGTAAGACCCTTCCAGGTAGGGTCCAACCCTTAAACTTCCGCTGACGCCAACCTTTCAAGGTAGGATGAAGGAATCCATTAAGTACTGGTTGACTGAGATAGGAATCAAGAGGTAGGGATAGTACAGCTGGGAAAGTGTTTGCAAGCAGAATGGCCAGAGCTCAAGCCTCAGAAGCCGTGTGAAATGAGCCAAGTATGGTGGCACACACACTTGGAACCTAGTGCTGGGTGGCTGGAGACAGGCCGATCTCTGGGTTTTGCTGGTCAGCCAAGTTCGCCTGACTGGTAATTTTTGCCATAGAGAAACCCTATCTTTAAAAACAATGAAGTATATGCTACCTGGGATGAGGAACATCTGGAATTTTCCTCTGGCCTCCACACGCTTGCCCTCATGACAGCACACACACACACACACACACACACACACACACATGAACACATACACACTAGGAGGTAGGTCCAAATTTAGGAAGGACCTTCTTCCACCCATCCAGTTCCCAGCAGAAGCAGAGATGTGCAGCTCATGAAGAGAATATGTCTCATTTCAGGAATAAAAGGCAGAAACTACGGGAAGCTGTTTAATTTCTAGGCAGTGGCGTTGGCTCTGTTTCTAATATATCTGGGTGCGACTGTGATTAAATCATCAGCTGTATATGTGACTCCCAGTTTGGAACATGCACCATGGACTCAGAGGTGTGTGTTTCTGGAAAAATCAGCAACCCCCAAAGATGTAGACAATGCAAGGTGCTAACACGCGCTCTCCGCCCATGAAGGATGGGAGCGCGGCATTGGAATTGCTGGGGGGACACAGTTGGAGGCAGGAACCAGACACAGAACCTGTGGCATCTGAGTGCTGCCTACTTTGCCCTTGAAGCTGTGTGAAATGAAGTAGGATCAACGCAATCAAAATGAAGAAGATGTGTTTGTTACTGAAGATCTCTGGGACTATTTGGCTCAGGCTTTCTGCATTCAGGGTGAGACAGTACAGACATTGTCTCCGAGGAGGCACTAAGTTCGTACACTATTTGCAATGGATGCGCTGGCCAGAAGACATGTTGGTTTCCAATAGCTGGATTGTCAGAAAACTGGCAAGGTCAGAATGTGGTCTGGGGGTCTCCTGGATCCCACTCCCTAAAGAGACACTCTTTGGAACAAGAGCCAGCACGGAGAATTACCCTGGCTGTCTCTCCTGGCAAGTCAGCTTGGGCTTTGAGGAGCCCAGACAACTGTCACAATGGCTCCAGGGCTATTTTCATTTTTAAAAACTGATTTTAGACTTTTCTGAAAAGTTGCAAAATTGTACAGAATTTTGACATATCCCTCATCTAGTGCCTCCTAAAGTTAGCCAATTATATAAGCGTTGTATAATGATCGGGAGAAGACAGCAAGTGTTCACTAGCGGAGCTCATGCTCTTACCCAGTTTTGCTAGTTTTCCGCAGAAGTCCACCTCGCCCTTAGTTCCTTGCTTCAGCATTTGCCAACTGCGATGGTCCTCTCTTCTCTTCTCCTTCCTTCCCTCCCCTTCTTTTCTTCTCCCCTTCCTTTTCCTTCTCCTCCTTTCTGCTCCCCCTCCTTCCCTCTGCTCTCCCCACCCTTTCCTTTCAAAGTTGGTTTCCGCCTGCCTCTGCCTCCTGAGTGCTGGGATTAGAGGCGCGCACCATCATGTCTGGTGATCTTGACAGTTTGGAACATTGCAGAGCAGCTGCCTTTAGCCAATCTAGGTTTGCGCAATAGTTTCTCATTAAGCCGTGGGGTGATGCACGTTTGACAAGAATACTTCAGTAATGGCTCTGTGTACCTCTCAGGGTTGCTGGTGATGCTCTATTGTACATGACCTTGACCTCGATCTCTTGGCTAAGGTGTCTGCTAGTTTTCTCTGCTGTAAAAGCAGTATTAGTTCAGTAGATGTTGAGGGAGATAATTTGATACTAAGCAAATTCTATTTCTCTTCTAGGTTTCCTCCCCTGATCTTTATCATCCCCGAGAAAGAATTTGCAAACCCCGTGGCTGTGGACATCACCTTCTGTTTCCCTGAACTTCCCTAATTCCCTCTTTCTGTCTGCGTTTTTCAATCTGAAATTCCCAAGGAGACCAGTCTTTCCTCCCTAATCTAACAATAATTATACTTATGAACATCAAAAAGGCATTATGAACCCAAGTACCGTTATTTTATTGGATGAGTTAGAGTCCACAATTGTCATTACTCATTTTGTGGATCAAGTTGCTCACATACTGGCTACTAAGAACTTCTGTGGCCTGGCTGTCCTGCTTCTTAAACAGTCTTACCATTCTTAAAAATACTCTTAAACTTTGTCAGTAAATATAATTACATTATTTCCCCTTCCCTTCCTTTCCCTTCCCTTCTTCCAACACCTGCCACCCCCCCCCACTCCCTCTCAAGTCTATGGCCTCTCTTTCTTTAATTAACACCCACCCACCCCACACACAGTTATATGAGTACAACCTGCCGAGCCTGTAAGTATAAGATTCCTGGGATGGCCACTTGGGATTGAGTAACCACTAGAGGATTCATCCCCAGCGATGACTGATTTCTCCCACTCTCAGCAGGCCTCAGTTGCCTGCAGCCCCTCAGCTAGGGATGGGGCCCCTTGGGACTTCTCCCGTCTATGTTAGATTGTCTATTACTAATGCCATTGTTTGGGTCTTACTTAGGCAGTGGCATTGCTGTGGTTATAGCCCCCATGTCATTTTCTAGGAGATGTAATTGCACGGTAGACTTTCTGTATCTTGGCTTTTACAATTTTTCTGACCTCGCTTCTGAAATGGTTCCTAAGCCTTAGGTGCAGGAGTTGTGCTGTTGATGGATCCATGGGCAGTCACAATCAGTTACTCCCTGGATTTTGGCCAGTTATGATTTCTGTGGTTGTTTGCAATCAAGTGTCTTTGATGAGGGGTGAGAGCTACTTTTATCTGTAGGTAAGGATATTATCTAAATTAGATGTTAGATAATAAGGGTAAGTATTTAGAACGCAGTTAGGTGTTATATTGGTCCACTGTTAGACGTGAGTGCTCCCCCAATATCCATGTCCTCACTGGCTCTGGAGTATTTGGCTAGGTTTCTAGTACCAGGCATGATTTCCCCTCCCGTTGAGCAGACCTTAAATCCAGACAAGCTGTTGGTTACAAGTCGAGTGCCATATTTTTGCCCACGCCCCGCCCAGCTCTTGGCATGATCGTCCTTGTTGCGGTTCCCAGGCATCACAGTTGTGTAGAATAGGCTACTTCCCCCCTTTGGCAGCTTGCCTAGCACCTTCTGGTACTGTGCAAGCTAGTCCTCAGAGACGAGGTTTTCAGGTCAGATCCAGCTAGAACTTTCTGAGTTCTCTGTCCCAAGTACAAGGCTTCTCTTCAGCAAGAGGAATTTACCTTCAACCTCTGGGAGGCAACCGCGGACAATTGCAATAGGTCGTATTGTTCTGGGAGTCTCTTGGACTTCTTTAAACAAAACTCAAGGAGAGGTTTCTCATGCTTGATGCTGAGTACACACACACACACACACACACACACACACACACACACACACACAACAATGCCTGTGGTGTAATTTTAGGTAAACATAAATAATACATCTGAACACACCCTGACTTTCTGGCACCACAAGATACTCCTGAGTTTTAAATGATACCATGGAGTTCCATCATCATTTTTAAATTTCAGACCCAGTTTAGTTAGAAATCAGTGAGCCCACCTGAGGCTAGAAGACCTGTAGCGTGGCACCTGCACCCTGTTATGGAGTGTATCAAAAGATAACAATGTCCTTGAGACCGTGAACAGACTTAACGAAGGTTGGAGCTGTTTCACAATGCAGTTGAAAGACAGCTTGGGTCTTGCGGAGACGGAAATGAACATCCAAATCCAAGCACCTGATGGGAAGACTTCTCTATCGTCTACAAACTGTATCTGTGCCCAGAATTCCCTGTGACTCTTTACAGTGAGCAAGCGGGTCACCACCTTGACTGACGGACTCACTGCAGGGATCCAATGAGCCTTGCTTGAAAATGCTTTCAGAACTATGCAGTGTCACACGATCTGTGAAATGCTAGCATGATGGTTTCTGTAAACACTTGTCTGTCATCCGCAGGCTTTAGAATGGGGCTGCCAGCCCATCCCATTTAACACCTATGGTTCACAGGAAGCGAGGCAGACACATTGTAGACATATTGCCAAGTGTGCCCACAGCATCGGGGTAGAACCGGCTAGAATCAAAGTCCTCTAACTCCTACTGGCGGGGGTCGGGGGAGACTCTGTCCATTACAACATCCACTGTTTAAGCAATGTTTTCATTACCAAGCCCGGGAAAAAAGTACCCTATTTAAAGAAAAGCAATAAACTACTTTAAAAATAGAATTTAGGTAGATTAGAGAGGGAAAATAACCTTTTCTTTCAGAAATGTTATCCTAAGCTGTGTGTGTGTGTGTGTGTGTGTGTGTGTGTGCCTGTGTTTGTGTATCATGTGTGGGGGGATGGGAGTACATGTGTGTACATGTGTGTGAGTGTACAGGTTTATGTGGGTGCATGTGTATGTGCATGTGTGTGGTGGGGCAGAGGTCAACTTCAGAAGTAATTCCTCAGGAATCATCTACTTTTGGGTTTTTTTCTTTAACATTTTCTAAAATTTTATTTTTAATGTGTATAGGTGTGTTGTCTGCCTGTATGTCTATGCACCCCATGCATGCAGTGCCAACAGAATCCAGAAGAAAAACTCATATTATCTTGGACTAGAGTTAGAGACAGTTTCCAGCCACCCTGTAGATCCTGAGAACAAACCTGAGTCATCTGGAAGAACAGTCAGGGCTCCTAGTCGCTGGACCATCTCTCCCTGTTTTAGATATAGCATCTTTCGCTAGCCTGGAACTCACCAAAGAAGGCTAAGGTGATGGCCAGTAAGCCCCAGGGATCCTCCTATGTTTGCCACCCCATCACTGGATCATCACAGCTGAATTTTTTTAAAGATTTATTTATTATGTATACTGTGTTCTGTCTGCATGTATGCCTGCAGGCCAGAAGAGGGCATCAGATCTCATTACAGGTGGTTATGAGCCACCATGTGGTGGCTGGGAATTGAACTCAGGACCTCTGGCAGAGCAGTCAGTGCTCTTAACCTCTGACCCATCTCTCTAGCCCCATAGCTGGGTTTTTATGCAACTTTTGGGGGTCCTGAACTCAGATCCCCATGCTCTTCCCATGGCAAGGACTCAGCCCACTGTGCCTTCTCCGTAACCTCTACTCTAAGTTTCTCGCCTGTTCATTTTCACCTCTTATTCTTGGATTACTAATTAGAGCAGGGATAATTCATTTCTGCAGGAAACAGTGCATGATAAGGTATCTCTGTTCCCAGAAAACCATTCTCTTAGTCTGGTTCTTGGAAGTGATTCCACTTCTGTTGCCGACGGGACGCCCACACACTACAGCAAGGACAAAGTGGCGCCAAACATCTGGATATTTGGAAATGGCTGGGGCTCGCCTGCCTTCCATGCCTTCTTTTCCCCTTCCAGATGTTTGAAATCATGGATACAAAGTCTCTGTGTCCAGTATATCATGGAAGAAAGGTTTTACTTAAGAAAAAACACTGACATTTTCATAATCGTAAGATGTAGGCCTCCTCATCTCCAGGCTGGACTATTTATTTGTTGGAAGAGATGGGGACTTTGACAAAGGTATGGGCTGGGGAGATGGCTCAGTTGGGAAGGGCTTGCCACACAAGCACCCGGGATCCGAGTTCAAACCTCAGGTCACCAAGTAATAAGCCAGGTATGGGGGGCATGTTTATAGTGCTAGTTCTTGGGAGACAAAAGTGGGTAAATCCCTGCGGCTTGTTGGCCAGTTACTTTAGCCTTCCTGGCGAGCTCCAGGCCCATGAGAGAGACCATCTCTGGGAAGGAAGGTGAGTGTTGCCTGAGGAGTGACATCTGAATTTAACCTCTTGTTGAATCAGTAAGCACCGGGCTCAGTAAGACATCTTTTCTCAAAAAGTGAGGTGGAAAGTGATCGAAGAAGAATCTGAGTTTGAGCTCTGACATCCACAAGCATTCACATGCATTCACATGCATCCACACACATGCACATACACTCACACGTATACACACACACACACATACACACACACACCACACTTAAGCAAAAGGCAGTGTATTCTTCAAAGAGTCTTGATTCCTATGTTTTTCTTCTGAGTCAACCGAGACACCTATCATAAATCCGTGTTCAGAACTCTCCTCTTCATTGGTCAGTTGGCTTCTCAGGCCCTGCAGAGCTGGGCAGTGGGCAGCTCCGTCCACCCTGCTGTCTGCATGCAGAAACAGGTCAACGATGGAGTCTTTTCGCTCTTGCCATCCCATCTTTGCTCACAGTAAATACGCAGGGCATGCCATAATGTCCCTGAGCTGGTCTCTAGGACTCCATAATCAAGCGACCAATATACTTTTCCTTTGTGTATTGTTTCTTTGGAGCAGAGGAGTAGACTTGCTAAGAAATAGACTTCTTCTCCTTCAGTCATGAGAGCTCTGACTCAAGCCAGCTCCGTGTTCCAGTGACTGTTCATTTTACCTGTCTAAAACAGCGTACTGAGTCTGCCATTGCAGGTGACCAATAAGTGCATACCGAATAAGCAGGATCACAGGGGGAAAAATATAGTATGCTTTTTTTTTCTGTCCAAGTATGAGCCTGTAAGTTTCAGCTTTTTATTTCAAGGGTGATTTATCAAAGTACTGGAGACAAGTGGGGGATGGGAGATTCTATTTTTGAATTATCAAATGGGCAGAGATATTACTCAAAGGACTAAAAAGAGACAGGCCAAGTATCTGAATAATTCACCAAGTGGATAATTAGCCTGGATGGTTATCGCTACCAGAAATTCCACAGCTCAGGATCCCTTTGTTCAGCCAATAGCCACAACCTGTCTCATTTCATTACATCAGATTTTTAATGAGAAGAGAAGGCACTCATTTGTTAAGAGTTTACTGTGTTCCAGACACTAGGCTTGGTAATGAGGCCAGCTTTGTGGGTCCTCCCAAGACTCCATGCTAAGAAGGGTCCTGTGCTGACTTTGGTCTTCGGCAGTTATCACGTGAAATGCTTCCTAACTTTGAATAGGGGTCTTCCATTTATACTTTTCCGCTTGGCCTTGAGAGTCCTTTAACCAGTACTACTTACTGGCCAATTTGTTTTTCTTTATATTAAATCCTCACATGAGTGCAAGCACATCAGAGAGTTACCTCATCTCTTCAGCGGGGCCTGGATGACTGGTCAACCTAGGGTCACATCAGAGAGCCTGGATCTGGGCTCTTGTCTGGTTGAAAAGCCTCTGGCTTCTCCTACTCTGCCCCAAACAGGCAGAGGATGCAGGCCCAGATGAGAAACCTCTCAAGCCTTATTTATTCATTTATTGGGTCAGAAATTTTTGAGGACCTAATATTTGTCCAACACTTTGTGTGTTTGTTCATTCAACAATCACATTTATCAGGTTCCTGCTCAGTCTAAGTCCTGCTTGAGGCTATAGAAATGAGACAAGGAATAAGGCTGGCAGGATTTTGGCATTCAAAGGGGTCACCAGTGTGTGTGTGTGTGTGTGTGTGTGTGTGTGCGCGCGTGCGTGCACACACGCGCGTGTTTAGGAAACAAGGAGAGTGGATGATAAGGAAGTTATTAAACAAACTAGATGATTTAGGGTATTGTAAATAGAATGAAAGAAATGGGTAGGATAGGATGCCTGTTTGATCCAGGTCAGCAGAATAATCTCTCCAAGAAGCCGATGTTGAAGCTAAGACCAAAAGAATTCAGTCACCGGGACAGCAGTGTCAGCACCCTTCAGGCAGAAGCCTGGAGGACTGCAAACGCTCCAGGGGCTGCAAATAATTGAGCAGGGAGCACAGATCCTCCGTGCAGCTCTTTGAAGCACAGGCTAATCTACATTTTACAGATGAGAAAACCAAGTCGTGAGAAGAAAAGAAACCTGCCAGGGTGTCAGCTGGTGGGAGGCAGAGAATTCAATTCTATTTCCGGGGTGAATGCAATCAGTTATTGCTCCACCCTGACCTCCTTGGAGCAGTGATCTGATGAAGCAATTTGTTTTAGATTTAGATTGAATCCGAATTGAGACATCCCTGACCAGATAAATATTCATTGCCAGCTTGCCTCACATTTTCCAGCTTGCTCTATCTTTTCCCTTTTCTGTCTGCTAGGATAGTTTGTATTCTATGGACCCCATGGATCCCAGCAGAAGCTGATGGTATGCCTTGGGCATGGGAGCTAGAAGGAAGTGAAGGTGTGAGCGAGAATGGTGTTCTGCCCAACCAGCCCAGTGGCTCTTTGCTTTGAATTGGGGAGCCTCAGCATCTCAGGAACTAAGAACTGCTTTCTCATCAGGATGGTCAAAGGCAGCCTTGTCCTATCTGCCTCAGTTGAGATGCTCATGGTACCCAGCACTGAGGGGCTTTCAAGGACACCTCATGTCTAGGCCATTACCTTTGAACACCCTTTCATGGGCATAAAATGGATAAGGACACGGATCTAGGTTGTAGATGGGGCAGCCCCACTTCCACTTTCCATAACTTCCTAAGGGTCCTCTTGCTCTGTCTGAGTCTTGTGGGATAAGGAAGCCTTTGCATCATCCATATAGCTCTGGCTGAATCTATTTGGGCTCTATCTTAAGACTGGAAAGAATAGCTGTTACATGTATGGGTATTTAAATATAAGACACACTTGCAGAGCTATAGTCTTGGTGGCTACATCATCAAGGCAATAAGGTGATTCAATGTGCGCTTGCACTGCAGTTGGATACACTACAATGGCATTTGTGTGTCTTTCTAGCTGTGGATTTCAATGCATTAGAGTTAATTCCTGAGCCAGAGCATCACTTTATTACTCTTGGCTATAAGATTTGTTAAGTGAAGCTTGAATAAAGTGATTCTTTTTTTAAAAAAAAATGTAAGCTATAAAGTTCCAATTATTGTAAAACTAGACCAAGTTTCTTTACATAAAAATGCCAGGTTTTGGTAGTCTTAGTGAAGACATTGTATTTGAAATTTTACACTCCAAGGCTGTGTAAATGATTATAGCTCTACCCCCCTCCCGCCCCGCACAAGTCACTGCCGACTTTTGATATAGCAAAAGTTGAATACTAAACTATGCCTACCAGGAAGCAGTTGGTCTTCTCTGGCTTTGTTCCTGGGTGAATATTAATTAGCATATTCTTTACAGAGCATCGAATTGTCTGCAATCTGAGGTTCAGTTGGGTTTCTAAAGGCAGGGAGGGGAGAGTGGTGTTCAGAATAGCTCTGCATTGACTCTGCATCAGAGTTCAGTTTTTGACGCAGATGAGGGTGGGCTGAGGAACTGAGTAGGGTGTGTGTGTGTGTGTGTGTGTGTGTAGCTAGTAATTTTACTAGTGTGATTTTCTTTATAATTCCTCTTCTCGACATCAATATGATTATTATCAGAGGGCTTGCTTTGCATGTAGATATCTGGTCCATGCTAAAAGGAAAGTATGTAAAATTTATTTCTGAGTGAAAGTACTTGGCACCAATATCTGTGTGACTTTGGTCAATTAAAGAGTGATGCCTCCAGGCTGATCCCAATCTTTTTATTTCCCTCCCTCCCGACCTCCTTTGGCTCTTCCCTAGCCCTGGCAATGTTTCTTTGATTATGTCTTATGTACCGAGAGGGAGACCCACTCTTATTTTGTTCCATGTTGATAGTCACAGTAATCTACTTCCAAATACCTATCAACCCCCTTGAACTAAGTTCAGGGTAATTAGGCCCCCTTTTGGATACAACTCCAGGCTCACACCATACTTAACTCATGTACAAGAGGTCTGTCATTGTTTCTGTTTGTGAGAAATTCCTATTTGCTGGTTTTCTGTAACATTAGGCTCCCCAACCCCAGCACCAACCCACAGCCTGGCTATTATAACCGAAGGAAATACGAGATGTGTCACTGGCTCTTCCCTGGCCCGAGGGAGTGCACACAAGGCCTCTGAACTCAGCCCCCTCTCAGAACCTGGAAAGCTCTGAGCTGCTCCAATTAGCCCCCTCACCGAACAAGGTGGCAATAACCACCGACTGGGTCAAAAATAATTTTCCCGCGTGATTCTTGAGTTTCTTCCTTTTGCTTCCCAGAGAAATGAGGGAAGACTTGCAATGAAAAGTAGCTCGTCTTCTTGCAAGCACACCTGCTCTCTAATTGCCCAGGCTGCAGAAAAGCTGTGCTCAGCAGCCTTGGTCATGATTCCAGACGCCCACGGGCTTGGGTCCTGATGAGATGTCTCCGTTCACCCTCTTCCCAGAGATCACAAACCAAGCCTGACTTACCTCCACAGTGATACCTCCTCCCAGAGTCTGGTGTTTCTGGGAGAGGCCTGGTGCTGCCACGTGGCATTGGAAAAAGGTCATTGCCTCTTGGCTGTCTACAGGCTGATGGTACCCACATGCTTGCTGCTCCGAAGAGGACTGTTTGCTCTGATTAAATCACATTCCCTTGGCCCTACATGTGGCTGCTCAGGCAGGACACGGCGGGGAGAGCAGCGAGGGTCCATGTTTCTGGGTCAGTGGGTGGCGTCTCTCCTTTGCCATGCTTGGCAGGCAGCCTGTGGTGGCTGCATGAGCGCCGTTTGGAAATCTGCAGAAGGTCTGGAGCAATCTGCTATCAGTTCCAGTCTTGTCGAGAGGGCCATGTACTCAGAGTGGCCATCTTGAATTGATTGCTCCAGCTTGACGAGTCAGCAGTGAGCTCGGTGCCAATCTCCTGTGCCAGCAGATGGCTCCAAATGAGGTCATTGTTTTGACAGTTTCACAAAAGAACCCCAAACAGACTGAAACAACCCTCACACGGGTTGGATCGCCCGGAACAGTTTTGAGAGGAGAAATGAACTGAAACTCTGAGCGACATATAGCCCTCTGGAGGGGCCTTCATTGACTGCTCACATGTGTCGCTGCCCCCGGGGGCAAGCTGGAAAAGATTTGCCTCACCCACTCCACTTGGCTCCTGACTCCTCTCTGCCCTGGGTGTTGGAACTGCCTGGGTGGCAGGGATGATCTGATTAGGGAGAAGACAATTATTTCAAACCTTGGTGATTGTAAGCTCCATTTAGAAGCATCTTGGCAGTCTGGGGGCTGACGCTCTTGGAATAGTCTCTGCCTTTTTACTAACTCCGAAAGTACATGTGTAGCAAGGCCACATGGCCCCAAAGAAGCATTGGCAACTCATAGAATTAGCCTGCCCGCTGGGACCGCGTATCAGTGGGCTGTGAAGTTGGACAGACATGGTGTGAATTGGCTTCTGGATTGTGTGCTGTGCATACCATGGTCCCTTGATGAGAACCCTGGGGTCTTGAACACTAGTCTAGTTTAGCTGAGGTTCTCAAGTTCGGTCTAAAGCAGGAGATCACTTTCTCTTGTTTTGGATGTGGGCACTCATTAGTGCTGCTGTCGATGGCAGTCACACTCCTTCTCCCCAAGGTGGCAGAGAGAGCTCTGGGTCAGAGGTGCACCCTCTGGCATCATGTTCGAGTTCTGACCACTCAGGAAGACACTTTCCAGGCCTCCTGTCATGTTAGTTTCCAACAAAGAACCACAAACTGGTTCCAACAAAACACACACACACACACACACACACACACACACACACACACACACGCGTGTGCATGCAGTTTATGGAAATTGATTCTCCCATGGCTCGGGAGGCCAGAAGTCTGAGGTCCCAGTTTTCTGGGTCTAGCTTTCCTTGAATGTTGGATGGCAGTTCTGTCCCCTGTTCGCTGGTTGCTGGTGATCATGGTAATCCTTGTAGCATCATCTCCAACCTCTGCTTCTGCCTTCCTGGGGGGTCTTCCTATTTGTATTTCTGGATCGGTTACTGGGTTAGGCCCCACCCCACTCAGTCATGACCTCATCTTACTAATTATATCTGTAAAGACCCCGTTCCAAGATAAAGTCCCACTCAGCACATGCCAGGATTTGAACATATCTTCTTTTTTAAAGTATTTTTTTCACTTTTCACGATTATAATGCAATTACGTCATTTCCTCCCCTCCCCTTTACTCTTCCCCAGCATTCCTCTGTAATCCCCCCTTTGCTCTCATTCAAATTTATGGCCTCCTTTTCTTTAATTGTTGCTATACATGTCCTTATATATAAATCAATGTATAAATCTAAATATACAAACACAACCTGTTCAGTCTGCATAATGTTGCTTGTTGTACGTTTTCAGGGCTGATTGTTTTGTCTTGGGTAATCACCCAGTGTGTTCTTCCCTGGGAAGGCTATTTCTCCTGCTCTCAGCATCCTCAGTTGCCTACTGTACTTTGTCCAGGCCCGAGGCCTTGTGAGATGTCTCCCTTCCACAGTGGCTTGTCTCAGTGTTGCCATTGCTTGGGTCTGTTTAGGCAGCCATGTTGGTGGTAGTTCATGGGTGTAGCTTCTGACATTTCTGGGAGCCACAATCTCACAACAAACTTCTCTGACTCTCACAAGTTTCCTGCCCCCTCTCCTGCGATAAGGCCTGAGCCCTGAGTACAGGAGTCATGTTGCAGATGTATCAGTTGGGACTGGACTGCTCAACTCTGAATTTTTATTGGTTGGGGTTTTCTTTAACTATCTCTGTTGCAAAGAGAAGTTTTCCAGGCAAGGAGAGCACGCTTTCCTAGCAGACATGAATAAAACTCCCACCAGGTGGGTACCACGTTCACCCCTCATTCTGGACATTGCTTGACTTCTTTGGGGTTCGGGAGGATCAAAGACTCACTGGGTTTAAGTTTCTTGTCTGTGGGATGAGACCACTGAGAAGAAGCTTGAGTGTGACACAGTCTCATTGTGTGGCACTTCTGGATAGGTGCCAAGCCCTGCTGTGTGTGTAGGGGTTAGGGTGTTTGTGTAGAGGTCTAAAGACAACCTTGTTTGTGGCCAGAGAGTCTTCATGCCTGGGTTTCACTCACCAATAGACTAAACTGGCTGGGCAGGAAGCCCCAGGGACGTGCCCATCTCTGCCTCTCCAGAGCTTGGCTCACAAACCTAGGTCATCCTGTCCCAACTGTTTTTGTTTGCTTTGTTTTCACATGGGTTCTGGACATAGAGCACAGACATTGCTTGCAAGGCAAGCACTCACCAACTGTGTCTCCCGTCTCCTAAGCATGTTTATCCACATGGAAATAAGACCAGTGCAGGAGAGGCTCAGGTATTAAGCTTAGGTCCAAGTCCTTGTAGTATTTTGTTCCCTCAGCTGGACCGTGTTGCTGAACTGACTCTTCAGTGAAAGTCACAAGTGCTGGGTCCTCTGCACCATTCATTGTCCAACTTCTATTTTATACATTCACGACCTGATCTTGTATGAGGTGGCATGCAAACGGCTTTCATCTCACTCACCAAAACCAAGAGTTTAAGGAAAAAAAACTCAGCAGTCTTGGCAGGGTTGGGGGTGGGATGTTAGCGCGAACACTGTCCTCACAGGCTTCTTGGGCGATGCCCAGGGAGAAAATGGTAACTCAACACTGCTGGATGGGTTCAAGCCTGCTGGTCAGGAGACCTGGGCTCCCCGAGCCAAAGACCTGCTTTTTTCATTCTGTCAAGTGGAGCTTCTGGTTTGTCTTTTGCATTTCATTTTGCAGCCTGAGAATGGGAATGACCTACCTAATATCTCTGAAAATGATGTCATCTCAAGAGCTGGTTTCCATGCCTCCCCCACCTCGTTCTCAACAGCGCATGACTCATGATGCTTCATTAAATCTAGAAATGACTACTCGGGGTGCATGTTGGCTAAGTCTACCATGCTTGATGCCAGCTACACACGAAGCAATGGCTGAACCGAGCCTCTTTTAGGAGCTGAGTGTCTAAAGGTGACACATCGGAGTACAAGACACCCAGAGCAAGGATGGGCTTGTGTCTGGCAGTTAGGGGAGACCATCCTGGGTCCCTGAAGAGCCTTAGGAGATGGCAAGTGACAGAGGAAAGGAGAAATGACCACCAGGGTTGCTAGAATGGACATATATTCCACTCAAGGAGGAGAAATGAGAAACACAGAGGCCAGGAACGCAACCTGAGTATTGCTGTGTTTCCATGTCTGTGTAGTCCAGCTGGTGGCAGGTAGCATCATGGGCGGCTGATATATGTGTCTTCTTTCCATTGTTTGCTTCTCAGAGATTGACGTTCTCCAGAAAGCTGACTGCAGAGTAGAGGTCACGCTAGCCTCTGTCTTGGAGTCATCTGCTCTGACCAGTCCCAGCCTTGAAGAGCCTTGGTGGGCTCACGTTAGACGCGGACAGCCTGTGGTGAGTGGGCAGATTCAGGGGATGAGCCTAGCCCGCCTGGGGACGGTCAGACGTTCCCTACTTCTTGAATGTATGACTCTGGGAACTGTTTCTTTAGAAGGAATATACTGGGTATGCCTATCCCACCCCTGTACCTTACCCTAAGCCTTGTAAATTTTCACCAGAGGGTGTCATCTGCTTGGCAGTATGTGGACCTACAGCCTGTCCTTGACCCCACCCCCTAGGCCATTACTGCCACCTGTAGAAACTCCCTTTTGGTAGAATAGAAGAAACCTTACCATTGCTTAAGGCTCTACTCTGCCTATGGAGCTTCCTGGTAGAAATAGCTGTGTTTAATACTCTCTTTGTTTTGCTAATAACAAAGATGATGGTGATAACACTAACATCATCTCATGTAACTGTAGTGAGTGCACACATGTTCTGTTATTGCCTGCTTTTCCCATGATTGTCAACCATGATTGTCAACCATCATCATCCATGCAGGGAGTATCATTTCTGCTATACTTTAAATCTGTCACTCCTGGGTGCTCAGCCAGCAACAAGTTTGCTGAGAAAATGGGTTGGGGGGGGGGAGGACTGCTCTGCAAGCAGTATTGACACCAGGGTGCCTAGGGCTCCCAGATGATGTCTTAGATTGGTCCAGCAGATTGAAACTAGAAAGTCTCTAGGGCTCACTCGTCAGCCAGCCTTTCCTGATTAGAGAACTCTAAGCCAACGAGAGGTTTCCAAACAAATGAACAAACAAACAAACAAAAACCCAAGGTGTACTGCATCTAAAGGACAACCCCTGAGGTTGACCCCTGACCTCTGCAACCATGCTCACATACTTGCGCGTGCATCCACAAACACACAACCGTACACATGCCATCAACTGCTTGGCATGCATATAAGTATAAATTAAAAGCAAATTTTTATACTAATGAGATAGATGTGCCAGTTCATTTTTACATAAAGAATTAAATCTTGGGGAAATGTTCGATGATGCAGGATGTAGAACATCTTCATCATTTTTCAGAGTTGATGGATAGTTTGATTTTATAATCATCAGTGCTAAGCGTGCTCCTCTACATTAAATACATAGTACAAAATGGCGGATGCATATTTAGAACCATTTTAGAAATTGCTAGATATTATTTTCTAATCCTCAGTCAAAATTCTTAATCTTTTTCATATGAAATTCAAGTCTGCAACTGAAACAGTAATTTTCAAAATGAAGCATTTTGCACAAGACATTCCAAGTATATACTAATCTAATACTTACGTGGTGAAGAATGACAATGAGAAATTATTGAAAGTCTTTGTTTCCCATAATTAAATCATTGTGTTTCTTTTTCTTTTTTGTTAAAAGGATAAATGATGTAATTTATTTTAAATATATATTTAATTAAGATACAATTACATTATTTCCTCCTTCCATTTTCTCCCTCCTGCCCCTTCCATGTCCCTCTCTCCCAACTCCTCCCATGTTTCCCCACTCTCAATTTGATAACCTTTTTTTCTTTGGTTATTTCATATATAAAATAATATGATATAATATTATATATACAGAAAAATAAAAATACAACCTCCAGAGTCCACTTCTACGGTTTGTGTATATATGCTTTCAGGGCTGACCATTTTGTGTTGGATAACTGATCAGGAAGCTCATGCACGGGAGAGGCTAATTCTCCCTCCTCATCAGCCGTTAGGGACTGTAGTTCTCGGTGGGTGAGACCCCATGAGACATCCCCTTTCTACATAAGCATATCTATTGATAGTGTCATTGTTCAGGTCTTATGTTTGCAGCCATTTCTAAGATAAAAATCATAGTGTCAGCAATCTTTATTAATTTATCGTTATTCAACAAGTAATCTATCAATACACCATTACGTCACATTAATATTGTGAATGACGATTGTGATTGGGGAAGTTTTAAAAAGTTTGCTTTGAAAGGCTATGCTCCCCACTGCGGTACTGGACTTTATGGAAATACCACACACCCCATTTCCATCCCTGACAGCTGCACTGACATTATACAATGCTGCTCTCACATAGGCCTCCAGAATGGTTCAAACTCAAGCATCCCTTTGGGTATTTAGAACCATTATCTCATGGCTGTATTTTAGGAGGATCATCGAGCAGAGTTTGGCATTTGGGTAAAACAATGGCATGGAAAGAAATGCTTAAGGAAGTTATTTTAGTTTCGAACTGATTCTCTAAGAAAGTGGTGACTGATAACAGTGGCATTGGGGGCTCCATTCTTCTAGGAAGGGCAGGGGTTTGAATTATAACACCAATGACATGCTAACTGCATACTTTGGCTTTGACTTCAATCATGCTTTGGGGTGGGAGGTTACTGTTTGTTGGCAGGGCTTGTGTTTGTCACTTTCTGTCCCTGTAACAAAATAGCCTGGAAAAACAACTTAAAGAAGGAGAGATTTTTTGGATCATAGAGAAATTTCAGTCTGTGCCTGGCTGGCTCATCGCTTCTAGCCCTGTGGCCCGGGTGAGGAATTTTAAAAGGCTGTAAATGTATATAAGCATAGACATAAACAAGTATTACGTCCTTCCCTACTGGGAACCTTTTCTGCCCACACTTAGGGTCCTGCAGGCAGTCTTGTGTGTGTGTGTGTGTGTGTGTGTGTGTGTGTGTGTGATTTTAATTGAATATATAAAACTCAAAAGCCCAAGCCTTTGGAGATGACTTCTTTTTTCCCATATATACATGTATTGGGAAATCCCACACTGTTGGTGATAGGAATTGGCCCCACTCCTACTGAGCGTGAGTGTGGCTCTATCTCTTGAAACTTCAAAAGCCAACTTTCTTACACACACACACACACCCACACACACACGCATGCACGCACGCACGCACGCACGCATGCATATACATGCGTGGCCAGAAGTCAGTGTTGAACGTCATTCTTCATTGTCCTCCACGTTAGGTTTTGAGACAGAATTTGTCACTGAGCGTGGAGCCCATCATTCCAGGTAGGCTGCCTAGCCAGCAAGCTCTCAGGATCTGCCTGGGTCTATCACCTGGTATCGGCGTTATAGCTGTGTGCCTTCAGGCCTGGCTTCCAAAGTCAATGCAATCATGTATCAACCACTTCTGCAAGTCCAGTGATGCTGGGTGGGAATATGGGGCAGGGCGTGAATGGAAGTACACTTGTTGTGTTTAATATCTAGCCAGGCAGTCACACACAGTAGCTGGGTATCTAAGTCAATACTTGAGGTCGTGCCTCAGGTTCACTGCTGGGCTTCTGGGGTGATCTGAATTTGGTTAGGAAAACGCAGTCTTCCGGGAACAAGAAGAGGGCTTCTTTGAGGGTTACAAGAGCTAAACTCGCAGAGGTCAGCGTGTTGCTGCGGTAAACCTGGGAAGCTGCAACCTCCAGGAGTTACAGTCCTCATGTTCCCGAGAGCTGCCAAGGAAACCTTTGTAGTCCTCCTACGTCTGCGTCTCCGAGACTACTCCCTCCAGCTGGCTTGGTCTCCAGCAGCAAAGTGGGTGATTCATAGGCTCTGGTTGAGAAGCTACCGTGAGCCTCACATGTGCTCACAAGGGATAGCCTCTGTTACTGGCCCACCCTGAAGTTTGCACTGGTAAACTGACATGAAACTGCACAGAGCTATGGATTATGGGAACTGTAGTTTCCCAAATTCTGGATGGTGCAAAGGCTGATACAATGGTTTTTTTTTTTTTTAAGGTGGTTCCTAAAAGTACTTGTAGGTCATCTTCAAGTTGGCCTTTGAAACTTTTAGTTTTCATTGTTATTAGAGAACCCTAGACACAGACGCAGTCTGGGAAGCAGCTCTTCTGTATCTTTCTTTTCTGCCTCCTATGCTGTGGCCTCTTCCGAGAACCTTTTCCTCTTTTCCTGCCTTCTCATTCTGGCTACCAGCAGGTACACATCTATTTGTCCTGGTTTTTGTTTTTGCCTTTGGTTCGAACTGGAGTTGCTGGGTGCCTATCTGCTGGGATGGAGCCTCAGGGGCTTTCTTTTGGAGGTTGCCCACTGACTGGGATCTCACTAGTGCCAGACACCTAGTAGGCCTTCTGCAAAAGTCGGTACTTTTCTTACCTAGGATAGAGAGTTTGCCTATCCAACAGCACTCACATTTCCCAGGTCGGGATGTCTCCGTTCACCTTGGGAACCAACCCTGTGGCAGTCTGCATCAGTGTGTCGTTCAGTCTGCACGGGCTGTGCCACCGTCCCGTCCCGTGGCATCCTGTATCCGTGTGTCCTTCCGTCTGCATGGCCTGGGAACAGTCCCTGCAGCAGTCTGTGTCTATACGTCTGTCGTTCTGACTGCCTGGGCTGACTCTGCCTTTTCCTTTCCTACTCATTCCTGAACCCACAGCCCGGGTGGTCATACGACTTGGGTCTTATTTCCCTTCCCTCCTTATGTAATGATTGGCTGAGAGGTGAGCATGTAGCCAAAGTTGGATGGGTGCTGGAAGGGAAACAAGCTCACTTTTAGGCAGAGTGACTGGGGTGGTAGAAGGTAAGCCTGGAGATACTGGTGGCCTCTGTGTCTCCAGCAGTGAAGGTCCCACCTGGGGAGAGAGACTTGCTCAGAAAAAACAAAAAACAAACAAACAAACAAAAACCCGAAACCAAAACAGTTTGGAGCTAGAGATGGAATGCAACTTGATGGGTCCTCAATTTTAGTGGAATTTAAGGCCTCGGGACAGCAACACCCCACATAAACACTTCATTCTTGATCCTCAAGCTGTAGAGACCCAGGAATCACAGAAGAACATGCACTCTAAGAAAAGACAAGTTCAAACACAGGGTGGTCCATCTGCTTCCTGCACCAGGAGGGAGAGCAGGGCTATGGGAAGTCGATCCCGACACAAAGGGCCAGCATCGAGGCTAGCATCTTCTTGAATCTTTCCAGAATCTTCTAGAGTCTGAACCTAAAATCTTTAACTATCTTTTATTCTTGCTTTAATAAAATTGTTTTACTTGAAATCTTGAAATTTAAAATCAGTAAAACACTATGTTCAATATTTTTGTTCTTATAATTAACAGTGTAAGAACAGGCCAGGAAATGATTTCATATCCAGGGAGACAGAGTTGAAGATTCTCTGCGCTTAAATGGCTCTTATGTGCTTAAAAATATACCTGGAAAAAAAGGAGCTCTACTCCTCTTACCATTTTCTATATCATCCCAGGCAAAGCTATTTCTTTTTAAAATGTTTAAATTCATCATCACTATGTACGCTGGGGAACGTCAGAGGTCTCACATGTGCCATGGAGCATGTATGGAGGTCAAAGGACAACTTTATGGGATTGGTTCTCTCCTTCTACCTTTAAGTGGATCCTTGGGATTGAACCTAGGTCATCAGGCAAAGTACTTTACCTGCTGAACCGTCCTGCAGGTCTACAGAGTATCTTTCAACAATGGGGCTGCTATCGGTTTGGTAATTTGACCTATGATCATAATAATTATTTATTATTATATTTATTTTAAAACTTGTTTTCAAATAACCGGCCTACGAATACGTTTTTAGAGCCAGGCTTCTGGAGTCCTGAAATGACTTGCTTCTCTAGCTCATCATTCGTTGTCAGGACGGACTCTTAATCTGTGTTCCAAAGAATTTAACTTCAGAAGTTAAAGGAAGGGCTCAGTAGGGAAGAGCTCTTGCTATGCAAGCATGAAGACCTGAGTTCAAATCCCCAGCACCCACAAAAAAAATCAAGCATGGCTGCCCATACCTGTCACCCAAGTACTGTTGGGAGGTGGTGTCAGGAAGGTTGCTAGAGCTTGTTGGCTGCTGGCACAGCTCCAGGTTCAGTGAGAGAAGATGTCTCCAAGCACTAAGAAGGAGAATGGTGGAGCAGGACATTTACCTTCTTCCTCTGCCTCCACAAAGCATGGATTAAGAGTGACTGCAGAAGCCCAGAGTGAGCATGCGTGTGAGATATTGTGATGGGGGTGCAGTGTTGGGCCCAGGATGAGTGATCTGTCCACACTGGCCAGGCCACACAGAGTCTACTAACTACCCCATCATGTGATCAGTCAGGGCTCTGCTATGGAGCCAAATTCTAAGGGCAGTGATCAGCTAGAGAAGCCTGGGAAGATGTGGTACCATAGCGGGTCCCAGAGAATAGTGGAGAATCCACAGGCGTTTAGTCTGGAGCATGGAGAGCAGGAGGAGAACATGATCACCCGGAGGGTGACGAAGCACCTTATTCTGTTATTGAGAACAAAGCCAGTGAATGGAAGGAGAGAGAAGACAGAACCCACCTCACCTGCTCCTGGAGGCTCAGTGGAATAGGAGGTGCTTGACCCTGTGATGGGCCGGCCATCGCTCTTAAGAGGACACTAGAGTTCCTTCTACACAGAGTGGTTCTAGGGGATAGAAGAAGAGAATGGAAAGTTCTCAAGGGTAGGGCACACAGTGGGTACGGAGCACACCCCTCAGCACCAGGGACTGTGGGTGAGGCACTAAGTTGTTTGTTGATGGCTGAAGAAAAGCAGTAAGCCCCTAAGAACTCATCCACCTTCGAGTCTCATGTCCTATTTATAAGAGCAGCTTGCCGAAATATTTTTTAAGGCCATTTATTCATTTACTACTTCGGCGCTGTGCGCCCACTGAAGGTTCTTGGAGGAGAGATGGATGGGAAGACCTTCTTAGCCCCATCTGCCAACACAGGTGATAGCCCTTGGGCTGGTAGCAGCCAAGGACTGGAGGTGAGACAATTAAGAGTCCCCATCCTCAGCATCTTCATGGAAACTCTCACTGCAGATGTGTGTAATCAATAGTTGCCATGTGTCTTCTTTCACCCTTGGGTGGGAAAGCCTTTCCCAAAGAACTGCTTCTAACAATGCCTGCCTCCCCCAACCCCCACCCAGATGGCCAGGAGCTGCCAAGACACACACTGAGCTACTAAACTTGCTCCCAGACGACGCTTAATTAAATCCTTTAATTATTAGCCACTCACTGCATTTCGCATCGTTCCCTGATGCTCAGAGCCAGAATCTCTTGGGGGAGGAAGCCAGACGCCTATCTGCCCAAATTGCTGTCTCAGTTTTCTCAGACTCGGGCAAGTTGGGATTTTGAATTAACCAACATTTTCCTCTGTTTCTCTCTCTGTCTCTGTCCCTCTGTCTCTCTCTCTTTCTCTGTCCCTCACTTCCTCTGTCTCCTAGCATTCAGCTGTGTGCTAGGCAAGCATGTAAGCCTTTAAAACACCTTTTGTTCAGCTTGACAAGTTAAGCCTAGATTTCAGTGCAAACTCAAATATTGTATTCACTTGTCCCAGCTCACTAATGAGAAGAGCCCTCAAAGGTAACAGGGAAGCAGTAGTTGATACATTTCTTTGCAGATCTGAGCTCTGTGCCCTGAGGACGGCCCACCTTTGTGTCTGTGCAGTGCAGCTTGATCCTTGCTACAAAGTAGTTATGGAGGGAGAGAAGGGTCAAAAAGCAAGGACCTTAATTTTCACTTGATTGGCAAACGACTGATGAACTTTGTTACTTCTCTTGTCTGGGCCTCCAGTCCTCACCTTTAAGACAGGTCCACCTCCCTTCTGTGGTAAATCAGGCTTTAGAAGAGAAGGTGACATTTAACGTGGGGAAATCAATGGAATTACAAAGGGCTCTTTGCAAGAAGTGTGGCAGCCAGGAAGAACCCACCCCACTTCTTATGAAGAGAGGGCCTGATGCCATGTGCCTTGTTTTTGAGCGCAGGTTGTATAACCATGTTTTATACTTGGCAGGCACGCGCAGGAGGGGAGGAGAGCCAGGTTAAGGATGCCCATTGCATAAGTAGGGAGGTGCCCAGATGCATGTAAAGGACTGTGGGTATCTTGACACTTCCCATTGCATCACATCTGCTCCCCTTCCTCCAAGGAAATGCTCTAAAGCACAAACCAAAATGAAGCCAGTTAGTCCTATTGTTCTGCCCTCTTTCTTCTTTGAGAAATTGGAGCTGGGCTACTTTAGGGCCTTCTCAGAAGTGCCCTCCTTTAAGTCTTCTGGGATGCCAACAGTGACTGTCTAGGGATTGGGAGGGCAGGGGAGATAAAAGCAATTCCCCAGAAGCAGAGAAAGCAATGCTGAGCACAGACATGGTGTTGAAGGTATCTCTCTCTCTCTCTCTCTCTCTCTCTCTCTCTCTCTCTCTCTCTCTCTTTAATTTACTTGCTTTTATTTTATGTACATTAGTGTTTTGCCTTCAGGCACATCTGTGTGAGAGTCAGATCTTGGAGGTACAGACAGTTGTTAGCTGCCATGTGGGTGCTGGTATTTGAACCTGCATCTCTCCATCTCTCCAGGCCTGAAGATATTTTATATTCCTTAAATAATGAATTTCATCCATTTTTTTTGCCACCATGGTGTTCTGGTCTCTGAAGACTCCCGTGATAGCCATATTGAAAATGGCAGCCTACTACCTGTTTGCATCTAGGTCCCTCCGCCACAGATAAGGCTTCCTGTTACCGCGTGCCACCAATTCCACCAAGTGACATTCTGCATCTTAGTCTATTTCTTTGCTGTCACTTCTGCAGACCTTGAGTTCAGCAAAGTTTGGTCTCACTATATTTTCTTCTCTGTCCTCAACGAAGTCCAAGTACAGTGCCTGGAGGATGGGAGATACTCAGAATAAGTCAATGGATGTGGCTAATTTCTAGAATTTTCCAAAAGGTTGTAGGTGACTGAGTTAGTCTTAGAGGTCCTTTATTTCCCCAGAACTGGGGGTGATTATTCTCTGGGTGTGACGACAAGAGAATATTTTACAAACTTGTTCTAAACGTAGAGAAGTGGCTTATTTATTTCAGAGATGTTTTATGAATGATATCTATATTACTGGGCATCAGGGTTTAAAACCAAAGTGAATAACCCAGGTCTGTACTCCCAGACTGGTGAAGGGAATAGACAGTAAGAGGATCATTAGGATAGAATGGGGGCTGATGAGATGGCTCAGTGGGGAAAGGTGTCTGCTGCTAAGCTTTATGGCCCGAGCTGGATTCCTGGACCCCAGGTGGCGGGAGGAGATAGCTGACCTCTGCAAAGGGTCCTCCACCTGTGCTCACACGTAAGAGGATGCGTCGCTTTTGCTGAGGACCTGAGTTAGGTTCCCAGTACCATGCTGAGCTGCTCACATCTGATTGCAACTCCAGTTCCAGGATATCTAAGGCCTTCTTCTGGCCCCCAAGGATACCAGCACTCAGGTGCACACACCCTCCCATACACATACATGTAATTCAGACCTTCTCAAAAGGGTAGTTTTAAAAAGAGCGGCTGAGAGTAAGTAGAATGGCAGAGGCTACAGCTGAAAGCTGCTAAGGTCTGGGGAGAGAAGCTGATGACTTCCCTAGAGGGGCCGAGAAAGGCTAAGACTGAAGATATTCTGAATACGGGGAAGGGTGCTCAAAGGGGAAACCTGAGCAGGGCGCATGTGATGCTCCAGATGTGGGTACGTGATGAGCAGGCATCCCCACCTGTCTATGTGCAGCCTTGCTGCTCTGCCAGGGAGAAGCCAGGTCCAGAGAGCAGAAAGGAATACGCAGGCACGGGAAAGCAGGGCTCCATTGCAGGCATGTCAGGGAATCGGTGCAAGCAGGTGTCATTGGAGGGGGTGTGGTCAGATGTGAGCAGTCTTGTGAGTGAGCTTAGGAGGTGAAGTTCACCTCCTGATCCCTGGAGGTTTAGGGGAAACAATGGAGATGAAGGGACTCCCTTTAGGTGGTGTTGGGGATGGGAGGGAGCAGGATCTGGGGCATTATCCGACAGTGGGGAGGTTTGCAGAGAGGGATGGCAGTTTTTAGTACACAGGTAGGACGCCCATTGGGTAGGTGACAGCTGTGCATGAGGTAAGAAGTCAAGATGTACAGTGGGAGGTAAGGAAGAGTCCCCAGGTCCCAGTTACTAGACTGGGAGCCAGAGGTCAGGAGCAACAGCCAACGCTCATTACACTGTTTTCTTGCTTCCTTGATCTTCTATGAATGAGGAAATCCTCCTGTGTTTCTTGTCCACTCCCCCCACCACAAAAGTGTGTGTGTGTGTGTGTGTGTGTGTGTGTGTGTGTGTGTGTGTGTGCGCGCGTGCACACACTAGGGGAGAGCTGGTGATCCTTGCTTCCAGTTATCTCCTGGATCTTCAAAAGCGTTGCCAGTCACAAAATCCTTGAGCCGGCAGAGTTACTCACCACCTCTGCACCACACCTGATATATACAGCCTTCCACTGTTCATGGTTGGGAAAGGGTAAGTTTTAGGAAACAGTGACCCTAGTGCGCATGCTTCACAGCCTCAAGGCATCAATACACAGTTGCCAAGGCGTGGTTATAGAACGGTTACAAAAGTGGGCTTAGGCAAATAACCCAAACAGTCTTCACCAGACAGCCCCCACGCCGTAGCTCTGGACCCCTGAAACTGTAACATCATATCCGCACTCAGTCCTGGCTTGAGTTCTCCCATGTTGCTTCCCACCCTGAATGTTTCTACTGTGGCAAATAATTCCCCTCCCAAGTTCAATGAACTTCCGTCCTTTTATCAACCACAGCAAGAACCTGGACCAAAGAGGTCTGGCCTCCTCGGTGGACTTCCTCTACAGTAGAGGCCATGGAAGAAGGAACGAGGAACGATGTCCCCAAGCAGGTCAGAGAAAGTTGCAGAAAGCTACTTAGTGGTTCCAGGGTTCCAGTGTCACGGTGCAGGGAGATGGGCTGAAATCCAGCCCGGGAATGGGTTTGGGAATCTTCTTCTAGGTCGCACCGGGGAGAGTCCTCGGGAAAGACTGAAGGTGAGGATCAGACCAGAAAAGTTGAGCACTGGGCAAAGTTAAAGAAACCGAAAGAGAACACAGAACACTCAGCCCCCCTGCCCACCTAGAAGGTCACCTTCCCAGCTGGACCCTGAGGCTCTCAAACTTTCCTCCCACACGGCCTTGAGTTTCAGTACCACTGCATGAAGATACAGGAACCACTCTTCACGTCTCACAGATCCACTCCCTCCCGAGCTCCACAGTAGTTTTGCCTAAGGCCGGCTACTGGAGGACCCCAGGAAACAGGACAGGTGGGCCACACATAGGTCACCTGCTTGTCTTCATCCGGTCATCTTCCTCCTTGGAACACGCTTTTGAAAGTATCTCCCCAAGTGTCATCTCCCCCACACAACACAGAATTACCCCCAAGTGCCCCGGAAGGTGAGTCCTTCACCCAACCTGGCAATGCTGGTGCCTTGTTCCTACTGCAGACTGCCAGATCATCAAAGAACATAGACTTGGCTTGTTCTTTCCTGTAGGGCATGTTTTTGGCAGTCTGTCGGATAGACACGTCACTTTTGAAAGTCAAATCTGTAGACACCATCAGACAGATGATGCCTTGCTTCTGAACATCGTGGTCGTTATGGAAATTGTCAGTCATCTCTCTGTTCCCCGCCAGCACTGCCTGCATGGGAACTGATTTGATAGGATTGTGTATCCAAGATAAAATATATCTGTTGGCATTCTTCGTTTCTTTTAAAGGTTTATGTCTGCAGTGTGAGCTCACATTATATGCACTTAGACAAACAGCATCGCAACAGGTAGAAGAGGAAAAATCTTACCAAAGGTGATGACTTGTAGTTAGACTATGTCGCATGCCTCCATCCTTTCTAGCATCTCTTTCCCAGCTTCCCCCTGTGTGTGTGGGGGTGGGTGGGGTGGTGGGTGTGCCCTTCACTGAACAACCACCATGTTTGTGTGATGCATATTTTGCTGACTGAGCAACTATTCCAGCTCCTCAGCCCTTTTTCTTTTAATACTTAATTTTTAAGAGTTAGTTTTAAAATCATGTCTATATCTGTGTGTAGGTATATGCCCTTGGATGAAGGTGCCCACAGAGGGGTTAGGGGAATCAGATCCTCTGCAGTTGGAGTTATTATAGGTGGGTTGGGAGCCATCTGACATGGCTGTAAGGAATTGAACTCTACAAGAGTACCACATGCTTTTAACCTCTGGTCTGTCTCTCCACCCCCCGCCCCACCACACACCCAGCCTCTTATTCTTGAGTCACCATTTAGGGGAGATCTGTAAAATCTGCAGAATGCTTTTGAACTTGCAAGTAAAGCAGAGCAAATGAGAAAGAAAACATATTTATGATGCTTGCTCCAATCCGGTTGTACTGGGAGCCTGTTTTGGGTTACTTCTCCCTGACTTCCAGGACCCAGGAGGCCTCAGGAAGCTAGTAGGTGTCCTACGCCGGGATAGGTCATCTCTGTACCCTGGGAGAGGACTAGCATCTAGAACGTCAGCCCCTGCCTCAGACTGGCAGAGCTCCCTTCCCCTGTCCTCACCAGCATCACCCTTCTTATTGTGCTGGTTAAGGAGGATGGATGGACAAGCTGAGTGCTCCTGACGGTGAGGGAGGGGGAGCAGCAGCAGCTGGCGGCAGTGCTGACAGCGCAGGGCTCCTCGTTCCATACAATGAGCCTGCAGTCCGTCCAATGACTAACTGGAGATGTTACTGAACATGCTGGAAAGTTCTGGTACTGAAAATGGCCCGTTCTACTCCTCGTTTCTAGATAAACTCCCTCATTCTGAGATCTCAGGAAAGGTCACTGCTTCTTGGACTTGGCTCTTAGGATATGTCCCCTCCAGTCCAGCATGCTAGCACATCCTCACTTCTGGAACCACTGACACTGGTTAATTCAGTCATTGTTTGAGTCCTGAGGGTGGTACCTAGGATCTTGCCACAGAGTGGATGACTTGTACCTGAAGATGCTTGTCAGAGGTAGCCCCCAGCTCATGAGTGTTCTCTCCACACACTCAGCCTTGACACTGTGGTCTTAGTTCTCTTTCCACTGGAGTAATTCATTCCTGCTTAGCAAATTAATTTAAAAAAAAATCACTATTACATTGTCAACAGTGAGTTCTCGTGCGTATTTTTGGTTGTTAATTTTATTTATTCATTTGTTTGTTTGCCTATTGCATCTTTGAGGAGATAAATTTTCAGAGTTATGATCCACCTCTCAGCAGGTCCCAAGTATTGATATTAAAGGTGTTTGCTATCACACCAGGATGGTGTTGTAATTTTATTATAAAAGATTGTCAAAAATAATTATTTGTAGACTACTTACAAGTCAGACACAGTGTTTCCTGTGATTGACTCACACAATCCAGTAACAGCCGGATCAGGGTTCCCATCTCTGTGTGTGTACCAGGTCACTGAAAAAGCAGTGTGTGTATGCATGTGCGAGCATGCAGATGTTCTTATTTGAGGACCTTTGGCTCAAGAAAGAGTAAAATTAGGACCAAAATGTTATTCACATAAAGAAAGTAGGTTTAAACTGGGGCAAGCAGAACACAGATTATGGAATGACCTTAATTTCTTAGTCTGGACCAAGTGTGTCTGAGGCATGGATTTTTTTCCTGGCAAGGCTGTCTTTCCCTCTGTACCTGGCTTTTATAGCATTAAAGAACAAAGAGGGACCCCCGGGAGGCCGCTCCCTTTCCTCCTGGGATGCTCTTCACGCTTTCTATTTATAGCTCCTGCTTCCAGCGTGCTGAGAGCACATCTGCCTCAGGGGCGATTTTCTTGTCTTCGATTGTTAAAGGAGTCCTCCTCTGTGATTTCCTCAACTAGCAGGGAGGAGACTGGCCTGGATGGCAACCATTGTGATTCAATAATATCGACATCCTTGTGGATAAGCGATCATGCATTGGGACATGGTGGAACACAGCTGTCTTCCCAGATTGTGAGGAGCTGAGCGCAGACTGGGCTCTCTGAGGTTCTGTCTTCAAAACTAAAAGAGAAGACAAATATAGGAGGGAGGAAAAGAGTGAAAGACAGAGAAGGAAAGAGCAGGGAAAGAGAAAAGGAGGGAGAAAAAGAAAAATAGGGTGATGATTTACCTTTTCTAATTTCACGCATAGTCTAATTTATCAGCTTGTTCATGATTCATAATATGGTCTTATAATTGTGACTCACCCAAAAGCCCTGCCACGGAAACAATGACATATCCAGTATCTCCTGGCCCTCTGGCCCAGAAACAGTGTAAACACAGAGGAAGCCACCAGGTTTGCGTTAAGTATAGCATGGGCATTTGCGCTCTGGGTTTGTAGATGACTTCTGAACGTTCATACCCTGCCAGAGGCATCAGAGCCCGGTGCCTCTTGACACCTTGACATCCTCCTTGACACTGGCCTGAGCATTCCTAACAATGTCTGAGTTGGGCACGTTAACAGGTAAGCTCCAGAACAAGTCACCCGAGAACCTTTGCTCCCATCATCCCCCAAGGACGAGTGTCATTGTCCCCAGTCTTTAGCCCTACAGGCTAGGCAAACTCTGAGTGAAATGAAAAACAATCTTCTTCTCTGCCTGCTAGATAGGATTGTGATAAGGTGCCCAGCACCCTGTGCAAGAGTGCACGTGCAGCAAGTGGGTTTTGCAACAAAAACCCTTCACTGGAGAAGGAAAAAAAATAGCTTTTGAGTTGTTATTTCTCCCTGAGGTTTTAAAGGAAAGGAAGTTTACTTAAAGAGAAACACTTTTCCATAGACTCTGGTAGCTGCTAATTTGGGCCTGTAAAACCGTATTCCGATGACAGCGTGCCCGAAACGTCTTGAAAATCACTTTTGACCTGGAAAACTGGCTCCAAGAAGCCACTGTTTTGTATTTAAATGAATCCAGCTGGGTCACAAGGATGTATTGATCCAGGAGATGTGGTAGGGAGCCTGGGGACAGCATTCGAGGTTGCTCCAGTACCTTTTGGATCTAAGTTTATTTTATTGCCTCTTCTGGGGAAAGCTCCAGCCTGGAGTGGCTAGGAGCTGACAAACACACCGAAGCCTGGGCAGGGGAAGCCTGGGCCGTGGGCTTTATCCCTCCCAGACTTCCGTCTGTACTGTGAAAGCAAGCCTATCCCCAGGTGCCCGCTACTCTGATGCTCTTCCTTTGGTAGCCTGGACTTGATTGCAAGTTCTGGTCATTTCCATGAAAAGCCCTTGAGTTTCTCAGTTCAGACATCTCAGCCAAAGCCCACAGTTGATCCTTTCTGTATCTCTGCAGTCCAGACTGAAGGTCTTGTTCCTGGCCTATGCTGATGTCTGTTAACAGTTTCTCTGGTCTCTCTGGCAGCCTGGGTACGCACCCTTGTCCAGTCTGTGGTAGCCAGGCCTAATGGTGGGTGGCTGGAGGCTTTCTGTAGGAGGCTGCAGCTTGGCTACCATGCCTAGCCCGCTGTTGACCACTTATGTGAGGAGTGTAGCTAAGCCCAGGCCTGTCTGTGGGCCGGATGGAGCTCTCTGGATGATCAGGCTCCTCAGGTCTATGACATGGCATCAGCAGCTAGCCTAGCCTATGCTGTGGAAGCAAAAACCACGCCTTATTTTTCTTCATAGGTCAAAGAAAGAAAACCCCAAACCAAGCCATTCTGAATAGACCGCCGCAATGGGATGGATACAAGAGTCTGGTATTCGTGAACCAAGAGCAAGATGAGGGAAAAGAGAGCCACAGGGGAGACAAGGACAAAAGTGGCTGGTGTGCGGGAAACCAGGCTGGGAACTGCTCACATCCTCTCCAACATAGGCTGTCAGCAGTGTTTTTGAGCTTGGCCATTCTGACAAGTATCAGATAGAGGAATCTCAGAGTTGTCCTTGATGCCTCTCAGCAGAAGAATGGATAAAAACAAAATGTGGTGTATTTATACAATGGAGTACTCCTCAGTGGGAAGAATGAATTACATCTTGAAATTTGTAGGCACTGGATTGCTTTTTCTTGATTTTCTTTAAGGTATTTGTTGATCTCTTCCAATTTTTGTCTTTTCTTCTCTTTCTTTAAGGAAAGTTTTCATTTCCTCTTTAAGGGTTTCTATCCTCTTCATAAAGTTTATTCAAGGTCATTTTCTTCTGCTTCTTCTGGGTTAGGATGTTCAGCTCTTCCTGTTGTAGGACTACTGGGTTCTGGTGTTGCCATGTTGATATTTAGGATGTTGAATGAATTCCCACATTGGTGCCTACTCATCTCTTCCTCCAGTTGGTGCAGGCAGTGCCTTTGCCTCTCAGTCCAAACCTTGCAGTTGGTGTCTGTGTCTCAGGGTGTCACTGAGGTTTCTGGGGATGGATGGGTTTGGGGGTTAGATTGTAACTTGGAACTCGTATATTACAGTGTCTGATTGATGCAGGGATATTGGAACAGCCTGCTTGCAGGTGGATTGCCTGCTGCCTGATTAGTGAAACTAAGGCAGGTGGGGGAGGGACCTAGTGTTTTGCCCCAGGGCCTTGGGCTTAGAGACTGGTCTGTCCAGCTGGGGAGCTTAGTTATCACAATTTTAAAAATTGTGTTCTCTTCTATGGCTTTCTGTCTGGACTTACTTTTGAGGGGTAGGGTTCTTTGTCCCTTTTTCTCAGCTGTGAATCTGTAATCATCAACCCCATGGCAAAGTGGCATTCTTGCCCTTTATATTCAGTGGAACCACGAATCATGAACTTCCACATGGTTTATGGCGACAGCATGAACCAGGAACATCCACATGGTTTCCAGCATCGGCATGTACCACATACCTCAGCATGGTCTCAGTTGGCTGTAGAGACCATGGACATTAATATGGCCTCCTCCACAGCACAGATCACAGACACCATCATAATCCTCAGCAGCAGCACAGGCCAAGGGTATCAACATGGCTTCAGGAGACAGCACAGATCACAGGTATTCAAATGACCTTAGATGGTAAAATAGGTCACAGAGATCAACAAGATCCCGAAGCTGCAGCAGGATAACAAACCCAGACATGGACCTAGCAGCAGCATGGGCCACAAATACTAATATGATCTCCTGTGGTAGCTCCAATTATGGATATTTACCCGGCCTCCAGAGGTAGCACAGGACTCAGATGTCAACACGGCTTCCAGTGGCAGCCAAGACCATGAATCTCAGGCTCCCACATGACCTGGAGCAGCCGGCCATATATATCCACATGGCCTCCAAGAGTAACATGGACCATAACATTCTTTCCAGCTGAAAATGAGCAATTCTTCATCTCAGACATCTTGCCGTTGCTCAGTGTGGTGATCCTGCAGCTGGGCAGTGTGTTGGGGTGGGACAGGGTGGGGGTTGTGTCTGTGCAAACTCCATGCTGATGCATATGATTCTGCTGGCCCTACTCAGCAACAACACATTCCTGCATCCGTCATAGCCTTCTCTCATTCCCATGACCATTCTTGCTTCTCTAGTTCCGTCTCTCTCCACTGCAAACTCACTACTCTGTTTTCCATCATTCCCACTTCTCCATCAAATATGTGTTTGTCATAGTGACATTGAAAACCGCAGTTTGTCACACAAGACATATATGTGTCACCCAAACAGCTTTACATACAGAGAGTCATTCCAACCAGTCATTGGCCTGGTTCAAGGTTTCCAGTTTCTGAAGCACCGCATGTACTGAACCATTGCTGAGACTCGTCTTGGGTATCCTACTGTTGCCCAGAGTGAGGGTGATGTTGTGGATAGACAGGGTGTCTGGGGCAGATTTGGTTTCAGCTCCTGACTGCGCACACCTTCTCACCTTGGATGTCTGCAACCCTGAGGCTCTTTAGACTGGATTTCCGTGTTGGTAGTCTGAAGGCAGCACCACTATGTAGTGATATTTCATTTGTATTTTAATAAATAAAGCTTGCCTGAAGATCAGAAAAGTAAAACAGCCACAATGGCCAGCCTTAGAGACCGGGCAGCAATGACACACATCTTTAATCCCAGTAGCCACACTAGTTTGCCTTAGAAACAAGGTGGTAGCGGTGCACACCTTTAATCCCAGGACTAGAGAGGATTATAAAATGGGAGGAGACAGCTCTCAGGTTCAGTCTCATTCTGAGATTCCTGGAGGCAAGACCACCATTTTCAGACTGAGGCCCGAGGTAAGAGTCAGCAGTTCGCTGCTTTGCTTTTCTGGTCTTCAGGTTGAACCTCAATTTCTGTCTCTAAATTTTTATTACTCATGCTTCACTGTTGTCTCCCAGCAGCAAAATCAGTCCAGGGCTTCAACAGTAGCCCTTTCATGCTGTGGGGCAGGGCTAAGTGCTGCGGGAGCTCCTTCCACTCCTTCAGCCAATAGCCACTGAGATACCAGCTCATTGGGGCGTGGTCTCTCTCTCTTTAAAAAAGCAGCGGCTGTCTTCCACTCACTCTCTGGCTTCCGGCTCCACTTCCGGCTCCTAGACTCCTTTCCTGTTTATGCAGAGGGGCTGTTGTCTGGGACGGTAATCTGTAAGTTTTTCCCCCTTTGAATAAATAACCATTCTATTAATCATAATTCCAAACTGGTGTGAGATTGTTTGTGACTTACACCTTCAGCTAAGACCGTCTCTGTTTGGTAATGACTTCTGGATCTGTAGGCCCGGCTCTTCCACACATTCCAGCAACTCATGTATGTTGGGGGTAGACCAATTCAAAATGCTGAATCTGGGCCTGCATGGCAGCCCGATTGTTCAACCCCGGCCTTTCTCAAGCTGGAGTCCATCTGTGTGAGGATCTTCCTGTAATATATCTGGCATCCTGTAATATATCTCAAACTTTGTGATATATCTTAAGATCCCTCCAGAATTGTTCTTTTTGGCTATCTAGTGTCTTTTATGATTTCATATAAATTTTGTGGTAGTTCTTTTCTATTTATGTGACGGGGATTTTGATTGGGATTGCATTGCATAGGTGAATACATTTTGGTAAAATGGTCATTTTCACATTATCACTTCTGCCAATCCATGAGTGTGGGATGACTCCGTTTTCTAGTGTCTTTATCTTTCTCTAGACGTTTAGAGTTGTCACTGTTGAGTTCCTTCACTTGCTTGGTTAGGTTTACCCCTAGTTATTTTATTTTCTTTGAGGTTATTGTGAATGGGAGTGTGTCCATGATCTCCTCCCCTGTATGTTTGTTGTTGATGTATAGATAAGCTGTTGATTTTCAAAAGTTAAAACGGATAGAATTTTTAGAATCTCTCTGGTACCATGTAATCTGTAATAGGGCTAGACTGTCTTCTTTCTCAATTTATATTCCTTTAATTTTCTCCTCTTGCTTTATTGTTCCAGCTAGAGCTTCTGGTATGACGTTGGAAAGGAGTGGGAACAGCAGGCCTCTCTGGCCCCTGTCTCATTCCTGACTTCCCTGGGATTTCTTCAAGCTTCTCTTCATTTAGGTTGATGTTGGCTGTGAGTTTATTATATACTGTAGGCAGAGACTGTGTGTTCTTTTCCCAGTTGCTCAGACCTGAATAATCACACAAAAGCCATATTAATTACAAACCTGTTTAGCCAATAGCTTAGGCATATTCCTAGCTAGCTCTTGCATTTTAAATTAGCCCATTTCAATTCATCTGTGTATCTCCACAAGGTTGTGGCCTATTGGTAAGGTTCTGGTGGTGGCATCTGTCTTCTTCACAGCTACATGGCATCTCTTTGACTCTGCCTACTCTCTCTCTATATATCTCTTCCAACCTGGCTATATTCTGTTAAGCCTTAGGCCAAAGCAGTTTTATTCATTAGCCAATAAAAGCAACACATATACAGAAGGACATCCCATAACATCACATAACTTTTATTATGTTGAGGTGTGTTCCCTCTAGCCTTACATTTCTCTGGGACTTTTATCATGAAGGCATGTTGGATTCGGTTAAAGACCGCTTCTGCATCCATTTTTTTGATCATGTGATTTTTGTCTTTAAGTCTATTTACGTGATATTTCATATTTATTGACTTGCATGTGTTGAACTCATCCCTACATTTTAGGGATGAAGTCAAATTTGTCATGGTGGATAATCTTTTTTATGTATTTCCATATTCTGTTTGCCAGTGTTTTATTGAGCATTTTTTTAGTTTCTGTGAATCAGGGATATTAGTCTGTAATTTTCTTTTGGGTGTTGTTGTGTTCTTACCTGATTTTGGTATTAGAGTACATTGGCTTAACAGGAGTTTGGGAGTATTCCTACATGTCTACTTTTTTGAATAGTTTAAGAATTGGCTGTAGATCTTCTTCAAAAATGGTAGAATTCTGATACTAATCCTATCTTGCCCTGGAATTTTTATTATTTCTATCTCATTTGTTATGGGTCTGTTTAGGTTGTTGACTTCTTCTTGGCTTAATTTTAAGTGGTTCAGGTGAATGTAGAAATTTATCCATTTCTTTTAGGATCTCTACCTTAACAAAGTACAGGAGCAGAAATTTTAAAAATATTTCCTTATAAGATGATGAATTTGTTTGGTGTCTGTTTTAATGTCATCCTGTTCATGTTTGATTTCTGTTAACTTGGTTTTCTCTTTCTTTCTTTTGGCCAGTTGGGTCAAAGATCTATCAATCTTATTTATCTTCTAAAAAAACAAAACAAAGCAAAAGACAAAACAAAATAAAAACCCAGCTCTAATACTGTTAATTATTGTTTTGTTTTGCTTCTGTTTCATTGATTTCTGTCCTGTTTCTATTTCATTGCCTTTTATTATTTCTTGCAGTCAACCTGTCTAGATTTGATTTTTTTACGCTTTTTAGTTGCATTATTATGTCATTTATTTGTGCTCTTTTGAGTTTTTGTTTTGTTTTAAAAGACAGTGTTTCTTTGTGTAGCTGTGGCTGTCCTAGAACATGCTTTGTAGACCCGACTGGCCTCAAACTTACAGAGAGTCACCTGCCACTGCTTCTCGAGTGCTGGGACTAAAGGCATGTACCACCATACCTCTTTCATGATTTTTTTTGCTTCTTTCTGATTTTTTTAAAATATAGGTGCTCAGAGCTGTGAATTCCACTCATTCCCACGCTTCTCAAGGTGTTCTAGAGGTTTTGTTGTGTCGTGTTTTCATTTCCATTTAGTTCCAGGAAGATTTTACTTTCTCCACGTCTTCTTTCAACCACTTATCTTTCAGTAATGAGTTACTTAAACTCCATGCTTTTATGTATTTGCTAGACATTGTTTGATGTAAATTTCGAGTTTTTAAAGAGAGATTTCAATCATTTTGAATTTGTAAAGATTTGTTTTGTATCCCAGGATGTAGTCTCTTTTAGAAAAACTTCTGTATGTTGTAAAATAGAATATCTGTTTAGCGATGTAAAGATATGTTGCATTTGTTTACCCAGCATTTGTTTAACTACATGAAGATGTGTTGCTGTTTCACCTTGCCTGCTTAAAGCCCCTGATTGGTCTAATGAAAAGCTGAGGAGCCAATCGCTAGGCAGTAGAGGGTTAGACAGGGCTGGAAGGCAGACAGAATAAGCAGCAGGAGGATCTAGGCTGGAGAGAGAACAAGGGAGAAAGAGGAAGATGTCTGGTGCCAGCCAGTCAGGCAGCTGCCAGCCACCCAGACACGGAGGAAGCAGGAAAGTAAGACATGCAGAATGAAAAAATGGTACAAAGCCCTAAGGGAAAACATGGGTGAAGAGAGGTGAGAATAAGTTATAAGAGCTGATGGGCCAAGCCTAATCTAAGGCTGAGTATCCACAACTAATGATACATCTCTGTGTAATGATTTGGGGGCTGGTGGTCCAAAAAAGCCTGCTACAGTGTGCTGCTTTTGTGAGGAGCGTGTTTATTCTTTGGTGTCTGAGTGGAACATTCTCTAGATATCTGTTAGGTCCGGTTTTTGCATGATGTCAGTTAATTCTGATATTTCTTCATTTATTTTTTGTTCAGGTGACCTTTTTATTGTAGAAAGTATTGAAATCACTTGCAGTTAATGGATTGATGCTAATCAGTGTCTTTAAATCCAGTGGTACATTTTAAAAGTAAAATTAGGTACCCCAGAGTTTTCTGTGCTTATGTATGTGTACATACATGCAAGTGTGTGTGTGTGTGTGTGTGTGTGTGTGTGTGTGCGTGCATAATGTTTTCCTCTCATTAGCATGAAGTGCCTCTTTTTTATCTCTTCTGATTAGTTTTAGTTTTAAGCCTATTTTGTCAGATTATAGCATAGCGATTACTGCCTGCTTTCTGGTCCCATTGAAATTCTTTTGTCCAACCTTTTACTCTAACCTATCTTTAAAGCTAAGATGTGGAATTTTTTTGTAGACAACAAATAGAGAAGATTTGTTTATTTGTTCATTTAGTCAGCCTATGTCCTTTTCTTCAGAGAACGGAGGCCGTTGTGATCTAAAGTTATCACTGAAATGTGTGTTAATGGCAGCTATTGTGCTGTTAGAGTTTGGTGGCGGTGTTTGTGTCCTCAGTGGTACTTTGTGTTTTAATAAATGTCTTAGTATTTCCTTCCAGTCTCTTTGCTGTGCTCATTCCTGTATTTTCTTTAGGTTTGGATATAAATCGTTTGAAAATAAAATTTTTAGTCTGTTTGTGTCATGGAAGAACTTTCTTCCCCTTCACTTATGCTTCCTTTATTTCTTTAGGTTTGGTTCCTGAATTTTCTTTAGGTTTGGATTGTTGAATGTAAGTTTTTATGCTGTTTATGACATGGGAATTTTGCCTTTCTCTTTTAATTATGATGGATAGTTTTGCTGGGTATTTTAATCTAGCCTGGCCATAATAGCCTTTTAGGATAAAGAATTCATTGCTTCAGATTTTCTGGCTTTCAAACTTTCCAGTGACAACTCAGTTGTTATCCAGATGGTGTTTCCTTTATATATGATTTCTGTTTTTTCTCTTGAAGCTTACAATGTACTATCTTTGTTATGTATACATAGTGTTTCAACTATTACATGCCATGGGGATTTATTTTCTGGTCTTGTCTATTTGGTGTTCTTTGTGCTTCTTGTATCCATATGAATATGTCTTTACTTAGTTTGGGGGAGTTTTCCTCTGATCTTGATAAAGATCTAGTGTATGCCATTGACTTGGAATTCTTCTCCCTTATCCATGACTGTAATTCCAAGGGTTTTTTTTTTTTCTATGATGCCCCACATTTCCTGTATGTTTCTTTCTAGTGTTTTAAATTTTTTTCGTAGTCCTTGCTTATTTGGTGTAGATTCTTTATCTTGAGTACAGATAGTCTAGCTTCTGCTTGATTCATTCTACTTGCAAGGCTTCCTTTGGAGTTTTCAGTTATTGCATTTTTTTTCAATTCCATCTTCATCTCTGCTTGAGTCCAATTCAATGTTTCTAGCAGCTTTGAATTCAAGTACTGGATTGCCTTTGTCATTCCATCAGCCTTACATCTGTGTTTTCTTGGGTATCACTCAGGCATTTATTCTTCTGAAGTCTCTTCCTTTTTATCTCATTGAGCTTTTTCTTTCTGTCTTCTTTTAACTCCTTGAATCCTTTGATGGAGTTTAAGATGTTTTTTTTTTTTTTTGAATCCTGTGTCCTGGGGTTTGTCTAAGTCATTCTCACTGAAAAACATTTTTACAGAACTGGCAGGTTCTGGAGAGAAGGGACTGGCTAGATCTTTCATATTGCTGGTATTTTTACAATGAGATCTGGGCACATGAACTTCTTTTGATAGCTTTAAGTCTGTTATGGACAGAACAGGTTGGGACAGAAGAGAAAATGCACGGGTAGGTTGGAGGAGGTAGGAGGTCTAGTTGTATGGAGAGGTTAGATGTGGCACAAAAGGGACCTATGGGTGGTGGCAGGTATATGTGTTACACTTAGACCCTGAAGAAGTTGTCCAAGTTATTTTGCTTGTTTTTTGTAGGTGTCTCTCTGTGGGGGAGTGTGGAGGTGTGTGTCTGGGTGTATACATGTATATGTGTGCATGAGTATTTATGTATGTGTATTTGTATATATGTGGATATGTGTATGTGTTTGTGTGTATATGTGTGTATGTGTACATGTGCTTATATGTGTGTTGTGCATGTGTATATATATGTATCTATGCATGTGTATATGTGTACATGTGTGTTCACATGCAAGTGTGCATGTAGGACAGGCAAGACTGACATCAGGAGTATTAGTTGGTTGCTTTCTTCTTTATTCATTGAGGCAGGAGCTCTCAATTGAACCTGCCATTACAACTAGTCTAGCTAGCCAGCTTGGTGCAGAGATACCCTGTCTCCACCTTCCTGGGGGCTAGAATTACAGATGATGGCTCTATTCACCTTGTATTTTTGTGGGTACTGTGGGTTCAAACTTTTGTCCTTACACCTCTAGAGTAATTATTTTTTTCCAGTGACACCTCCCCAGCCCCTTGTACAAGTTCTTCAGTCAAGATGATTGCTACTCCACCCCTTGGAAATGCCTGAGAACACAGTGCCCAGCCCAGTAGCTTTGTGGATGCCGACCTCATCCCTAAGCTCCTATCTATGGCCAACGGTTTAATGAATGGAAGCTGGCTCCCTGTGAGGCTGACACACAACAGCAGTCTCTTCTTCCTGCAGTTGAGAATGCAGCCCAAGGGAATCCCTGTTGAGAGACCAACCAACATCTTCATCCTTGGCTGCAGTAGGCAAGACTCTCATTATTCACATGTGTATCTTCTTAAGAGATGGGTCCTAGGTCAAATCTGGCTCATGCTGCCGAGAATCACAAACCACCCTTACTCCAATCAATAATTGATCATATTCTGTATTACCTTGTACTAGAGGACCTGGCAGGATATGGAATCAGATGTGTGTAATGTATATGGAATGATGTCTATTCCTGATTATATCTTATAACTGGATAAATAATAAAGTCAATTCTGTATCATCTGGTATAAGTTCAGTGGTTTCAATATGCGAAACCACTTTTTCTGCATATTGTGAATCGGTAATTAATGAAGTCTCAATTTTCCTTTTGCAATTAACTAAGAGACCTTTTCCATACAAGTTTTACTTTTTTATTTGGTTGATGTGTTAAAAAGACCCATTCTAAGATAATATCCTCCCTCTGCATTAAAATTTCTATAGGAGAATGTTTGGAGGGTAATATGACCAGAATGCAGTTAAGATATGAATCCACATGATCCACATTTCTCTTCCATCATTAATTAGCAGAGATAGACCCAGCAGAAACTGTAGTACCATTCACTAATGATGAAAATGAAAAATTATGGGGAGAAAGTGAACCCTGGTAATGATTTGCAGTAATTTTTTTGGGAGAGATTAACAATAACTATTCCAAAAGCAAAAGAATTTGACTTAGAACTAATTGGATCCTTCCTCACAGTGTACAGGATGCACCAATAACTGGAGCCCCTACATTCTATACTGATGCAAATAGATCAGGAAAGGCAGGTTGCAAATCAGAAAATTTACATAAAGTGGAAAAAAGCCCTTATGATTCTGTTCAAAAGTCAAAATTATATGCTATTCTCATGGTACTAAGGGATATTAAAGAACCTCTCAACATAGTTACTGATTCACAATATGCAAAAAAGTTGTTTTGCATATTGAAACCACTGAACTTATACCAGATGATACAGAATTAACTTTATTATTTATTCAGGTAGAAGATAATATCAGGAATAGAAATCATTTCATATATATTACACACATCTGATCTCATATGGGTCTGCCAGGTCCTCTAGCACAAGGTAATGTAGAAATTGATCAATTATTGGTTGGAACTGTGCTGAAGACATCAGAATTTCACAAAAACATTATGTCAATAGCAAAGGTTTATAAAAGACCTTTTCTAACAGATGGCAACAAGCCAAGGAAATTATAAGGATATGTCCTATTTGTTCTTTATACAATCAAACACCTCTAACTGCAGGGAATAATCCAAAGGGTACTCAAAGGAATGAAATTTGGCAAATGGGTGTGTTCCCTTTTGTAGAATTTGGAAAATTAAAATATATAAACCACACCATTGATAGCTATTCAGGTTTTCAATGGGCAAGTGCTTTGTGTTTGGAAAAGGCTGATTTGGTAAATACACGTTTAATAGAAGTTACAGCCACCATGGGTAAACCCACAAAAATAAAAACAGACAATGCTCCTGAGTATGTGTCTAAGAAAATGAAACAGTTTTTTGCTTATTATGATATAAAGCATATTACAGGTATACCACACAATCCTACAGGCCAGGCAGTTATAAAAAATCAAATCAAATTATAAAGGATATGTTAAAATAACAGAAAGGATGATAAATACCCACAGAAATGATTGCATAATGCTTTATTAACCTTGAATTTTCCTGAAGCTAATGAGAAAGGAACAGCAACTGCAGAGAGATATTAGACAATAGAAAAACTTCTGAATTAAATCAGCCAGTGTACTTCAAGGATGTATTGACCTCAGAATGTAAACCAGGATATGTGATACACTGGGGAAGATATTTCACTCTTGGGGAAGATATTTCACTCTTGTTTTCGTAGAAGATGAAAAACTATTGATACTATCAAAATTAATCAAGATTGAGTTTGAAAAGAAGAAGCTATCATAAAGAGAAATGATAGCTAATCAACAGAGGTGAGAATCCTACAAGTTATAACGAAACCTTACAAGGGTTCGGGGCAGGATTCTGTTCTTGTCTTTGCAAGAAAATGTCCATCATTGAAAAGTCAAGAGACCTTGGACATCTAGATGCCTAAAGAAGAAAAGATAGCTATCCAGAAAAAATCACCAAGCAAAGAAAAGTCTGATTTATAATACTAATATTCTCTGCAGGGTAAAATCTCACTACTGAAACATATTTACTTACTTCTCAATATAATGATAGTTACAACTCACTTAAAAACCAAAGCTGGCTTTGGAGTTGAACTGTGGCTCTCTCCTTCTCTAAGGCTAAGTATGTTGTTGAAAGAAAAACTCAGAGTTTCTCTCTCATGTCAGGGGAGCCACCTTGTATGGGACAAAAGGAAAATAAAAATCTAAAGACTAAGGTTATCAGAACACTGCTTTAAAAAATTCTACTTCTCCCCATACCTATTTTTGTCTCTATGGCATCTTTCTTTGAATACATGTCTATCAAAATTCAAACTCTCTGTTTCAATATGAATAATATTTATGTTTTCCACAGTGAACAGTACGTTTTCCTACAGTAATCTCTGAAGTCCCCATGAAAAAGAAGGGGCCCCACAACAATGATTTCACCTGGTTCATATTATGTCATTCGGTTGATAGTGCCACTTAAATATTGACTTTGTACTGCAAACTGCTCAAAATAATTTTAAGGTGGCTAGCTGAAATGATCCAGCCTAACAGACTGCTACTCTAGCCAGTGCTTGAGACAAGCCCTGCACTCTCCATTACGCAGAGACTGGCCAAAAAAATGATACAGATAATTCTTCTAGGACTTGACAATTAACCCAAATTTTTATTTTCAGAATCACCTAAAGATATCATCACCTCCCCTGCTCCCCCAGACAGCAGGAAGTAAATTTAAGAATATAATGCCCATATTCCCAAGAAGTAGGGTGGGTGGTTTTTGGTTGTTCAATGGAATATAGATATTTATCATTGTTTAGGGGGGTTGGTTACAAGTTTTTATTGCTAATGGTCAGGAAAAAAGCTAAACAAAAGAAATTAGATTCAAGGTTCTTGTTTTGGAAATAAAAAGGGGGATATAGATATGATAGAATAAAAGGGTAGATCATTGAATCTACTTTGAAAGAATAATGGGAGGATATAGCTATAATATGGGCTCTTTTTATGACAATGAGACCTTTCTGTTCCTGGCAGCACCAATCTACTTTAGAGAAGATAATGGGCATCAAGAAAAAAAATACTCCGTATGGAGTTTACTTTCTTAGTGGCAAAAGTAAGCCACTGGGCAAGAAAATGCCCCTGCCTCAACTGCTGACAATATGTTCTAATTGGACAAGCAGGACACACAAAAAAAGTGACTACCAAACATAGTCAAGGCAAGAAATGACAAGCCTCTTTCCTGGGCAGGCCAGTTTCTCTCTAGTTCCTAACCTGTGGTGGTTTAAATATGAATAGCCCCCATTGGCTCATGTATTTCAATGCTGGTCACTAAGAAATGGAACTGTTTGAAAGGATTGCAAGGATCAGGAGGTATGGCCTTGTAGGAGTAGGTGTGGCCTTGTTGGAAAAAGTGGGTCACTGGGAGTGGGCTTTGAGGTTTCAAAAGTACATGCTAGACCCAGCCTAGTGTTCCAGGGTGTTCTCTCTCTCTCTCTCTCTCTCTCTCTCTCTCTCTCTCTCTCTCTCTCTTTCTTTCCTGGTCTGCAGACCAGGATGTAGCTCTCAGCTACTACTCCACATCAGGCGTGCCACCATGATTCCCACCATAATGATAATGGACTAAAACCTCTGAAACCATAAGCAAGCCCTCAATCAACTGATCTCTTTTGTGAGAGTTGCCTTGGCCATGGTGTCTCTTCACAGCAACAGAACAGTGATGACATCACAACCTGTTCTTCTCTTTGCCCATATCACCTGCTATTTTGGAGCAGTGGTCCCCAATCTATGTCATGACCCATTTTGGGGTCAAATGACCCCTTTACAGAGGTTGTCTAAGACCATCAGGAAACACAGATCTCTACATTACAATTTATAATGGCTGCAAAATTACAGCTATGAAGTAGCAATGAAATAATTTTATGGCTGGGGGTGGGGAGAGGTCACCACAACGTGAGGAACTGTATTAAAGGGTTGCAGTCTTAGGAGGGTTGAGACCCACTGCAACTGTTTCAAGTCACTCACTCTCAACCCCTGTTTGGAGGGTTGAAAAACCCTTCTTTAAGCTGCCATCTTCACACCCGGCCTCAAGAACTCATGCTTGCATTCCACAGCGTTGGGGCGGTTGACCACAGCCTGCAGGTTTCCTGGGCTAATTTTAGAGTGTGAATTATTCAGAGCACTGTTTACATTGGTCAAATTAGTTGACTCCTTAGCAGGAGGTTCTTTCATTTCCAATAGATTGACACTACCTTCTTTTTGTCACTTCGAATGTGGCCCCCTGTTCTTGGGGGGTGGGGGCAGGATCCGCACAAATGAACAATAGCTGTTACAAGCATCTGCTTATGGAGAAGGGCAAGACACACCAACAGAATTGTTTTTATTTGTTTACTTATTTACTTTTTAATAGTAAGCAAGCTGCCAAACTTCAGCGGTGCCAAATAGATTTAGCTCACCCCAACACAGAACCAGTTCTAGGTGACCAGTTGGACTGGGAAGCAACCGCACTTTTTGTTTCTGATCGCTGCATTTTCGGGATGGTTTGCTTCTGTTCTCTTCTCTGTAAAATACACTGGCAAGATGAGCGCTTGCTTGAAACCTAGGGAGGGAGACACAATTTCCCAATGCATGGAATGAGCCGAATGAGGGGTGTGGTGGCGAGAGGGCATGGACAGACTGTAAACATAAAATGCACAGGGCCCTGAAATGGCCCCATTGTGTGTTCTAGCTAACCAAATCTTTTAAAGATCATACCTGGAATGTTACCTGGTGTTTGAGCACATTGTGCTCTGGACCATGTGCCACAGTTTGCCATTTTAGTACAGCCTGAAACCTTGCTCAAAGCTCAGCATATGGCCTCGTCATTTTAGGGCCATAATACAGCTTTAAAAGTTCCTCCATGACTTCCCCTTCATGTGAGAAACACATTGCACATTATAAATTCTCCTTTGCTAATCCGTACCAATTCCTTGCCTGACTGGCACGTTTTCCAGTGTGTAAGATCTCTCTCTCCTCTCAAGCTAGGCGTGTGTGCACCATTACAGACCACATTTCAGAAAACGTGCAGCCCTTGACTTATATCCATACTAATAATGATCATTAAGTAACCCAGGAGGAAAATGGAACACTCTGAGCAAGTGACATGAAGCAGATGTGGCCTCAGAAGTAACCTCTCAAAGCATCCATTGGACGTGACATCTTTCCAAGTCGTAGATTCGCCATCATTATGGATTGTTTAAATATATGAAGTGAGATTTAGCAGCTGGGGAACACTTGGTTATCTGCTTCACAGTGTTAAATGCCAATAAATGTTTTGAACCTTGAGTTGGTATGTGACATTACCAAATCATTCTTTCTATTAAATGAAACTCTTTGGATCTCGTGGCACAGCTGAGCTTTGTAATAGCAAAGGATTACGGGCCACATGCTAATCCAGTGTAACACATGCTCACATAATTGTTATAGCTATGTTTCAGAAGTTGTTAATTTTAGCATGTAACATTATTTTAATGTTACAGTGAGAGGTGTCTGAGAATCTAGGAGCAGGGCCGTGCAAAGAGCCCTCAGGCTAGGGTTTGGAGCTGTTTGGCTTGGTTAAATGTTAGTTGAGGGGAAAGAAATAGAAAGCCTGCTTGGTATTTTGTAATTAGAACTACCTGTTTGGTTAACTAGACATCCTGCTGGGTTGATTAGGCAGGAGTCAGGCTTAGAAGCTTTGTTACATCCCAGTTCCAGCAGACTGTAAAAGGGCTCAGATACTGCTGACCAGTCTCATGTCAATTCTCATGAGCCTACCCATGCTCATAACAATTAGTCTTGGCCATTGTATGTTGAAAGGAGGCCGCTTGCTGGTTCCTGGCTGCTCAGCCCTGAAATAATTACACAGAAACTATATTATTTAAATCACTGTTTGGCCCATTAACTCTAGTTTCTTATTGGCTAACTCTTATATGTTAATTTAACCTATCTCCATTAATCTGTGTATCACCACATGGCTGTGGCTTACTGGGTAAAGTTCTGTTCAACATTTGTCTCTGGTGGGGCTACATGGCTTCTCCCTGACTCTGCCTCCTCTCTTCCAGCATTCAGTTTAATTTTTTCCCACCTACCTCTATTCCCTGTTCAGGCCCAAGACAGTTTCCTTATTAACCAATGGTATTCACAGCATAAAGAGGGGAATCCCACATGAACTCTCTTTTTCTGTTTAAATAGAAAAGAAGGTTTTAACTTTAACATAGTAAAATTACATATAACAAAAATATATCAAATAAGAATTACACTTACAATATTTACATCTACTTTATCTTTTATCATAATTAACAAAAACTATATCTACTTTCTATCTATTCTTCAACTCCATCAAAGACTCCAGAAGAATATAATATTATCTAAGTAAACAGGAAGTACATTGTAAGCAACTTCCAAAACTCTAGAAATGACAAAGACATCTTACTATCTAGTTCTTCTGTATCATTGGGGCATCCATCTTCAGCCTACAGGCCCATAGTATCCAGCATACTTTTGTATGAAGCAGGAAATTTCAAAGACAGTTCCACCTATATTGGCAATTTTCAGTCACTTTCTTCTTTGTCCTGCAGAATGTCTAGCAGACTCTTTGATGAAGCAGGAACCCCAAAGGATCTTCTCACCTTTAGCCAAGTTCAGCAGTCATTTCTCTGTGGATCCTGCATGTCCAGTTCATCAAACAGTCAAGGCAAGAGCAGTTTCTTGCCCAAATGGCTAACCAACTCTATAAGGAGCCTCTTCAATACCCATTATTCTCTTGAAGTAGCTTGGTACTGCCAGGAGCAGATGTGTCTTACTGTCATGAAAAGTCCCAAGTTCTTAAACATTTTAAATGCCATATTATGAAGGTCTCCAAAAGGTTTTAAGAATACCTATTCATCTGAATACATCTCTGTACATCTAGAAAATCTAACTAACATGACTAAAAGCTTGACTATTATAAATGACTCTCCGTTTACCTATATTTCTTAATTATACATTACATCTTTCAATGAGTTGGACAAACATAATACCTTAATCAAGAGCAGAAATATATATACACAGTATAACAAAATTGACCTTAAATTTGTATCAATAAACCAAGATTCATACCAATGCAAATCTCTATAGCATATCTCCCTTTAAATGTAAAGAAACATTTATGAACAGTATTTGGGAATTTGGGTGTAGTTCTCTTCAAACTGCTTCCTGCTTTTTGTTAGACAAAGTATTTTGGGGGGTGTTCATGGCAATCTTTTGGGGGGTCTTGTTACATCAAACCACATTAGCCTGGAATGAATCCACAAGTTCTTATCCTCTGTGGAAACAAAAGAAGAACCTCTTTCTCAAAGCAACATATTCTTAGACTCAAATTCTGAAGTCAAGATACCTTTAAAGTATATGTGTTGGCTTAGCTTAGCAGTCCTCAGAATCAAATGTCTCTCTGCTGTCAAAAAATTCAAAGAGAATATAATAATATACATAATCCAGACTCTCTGTGTATTTTCCATCTTTACATGGCTTATTCTGTCTTTACTCCTTTTAATCTATGACTGTCTGTATTCTATCTCTTTAAAGACTACCTTTTTAAAAAAACATTTTTTATAGTTGTCTATATATTTTTTTCTTCTCTCTCCTAACCCTACGTACATTTATCCAACACCATGACCCATTTAGAGGTCTTTTCCATCTTAATTTGTCTTTTTTGTATATTTATACTTATTTTCTGACCAGGACTACTTCTTAAAATGCTAAGCACTTTTTATGAACTTAAGTGGCCACATTGCTAGGGGAAATATGACACTGCCTGCTTGCACTGCCCTGACCAGCATGGTGGAGATGTTCCCTGCTTCTGAAAGCCATGTACATTGCCCCATTTTCAGGCACACAGTCAGTAAATACTTTATAGCCAGACCTTGTCAGAATTTATGCTGGGAACATGGCCCAGGAAGCCACAGTTTCAAAACAGTGTGGCTTTTTTTCTGTTAACGCTGAATCAGGAAGACTTCTCTTAAAGGAGCCACCATACTGCCGACAAAAAAAGCCCATTCAGGAAAATAAGTGTGACTAAACTTTGTTTTTTAGTGTCTAGAATTCCTTTTCAAGCTTTTTCATGTTTTAAATGGATTTTAGTTGGCTACATGGGCTTCAATTTGTTGGAAGGAGGCTGCTTGTTGGTTCCTGGCAGCTCAAACCTAAAATAATCAAACAGAAATTGTATTATTTAAATCACTGCTTGACCTATTAGCTCTTGCTTCTTGTTGGCTAACTCTTACATATTAATTTAACCCATCTCCATTAATCTGTGTATCACCACATGGCTGTGGCTTACCCGGTAAAGTTCTGTCCAACATCTGCCTCTGGCGGGGCTACAAGGCTTCTCCCTGACTCTGCCTCCTTTCTCCCAGCGTTCAGTTTAGTTTTCTCTGCCTCCCTCTATTCCCTGTGCAGGCCCAAGAAAATTTCTTTATTAACTAATGGTATTCACAGCATACAGAGGGAAATCCCACATCAATTGTATTTTTCTTGACGCTAACACAAAGATTGCAGAAAGTATTCTTCCTGGGACGTGTTGCACAGTGTGGAACCAATACCTCCAGAACCAGTTGAGAAAACAAAGAAGTAAACTGCTGATGACAGCATGGTGCTCAGCTCTCAGATCACAAGCCAGTGATCTTCTCACTCAGCTTCTTTATTTTCTCAGGTCAAGTCTATCCCCTAAGTGCTGGGTTTTCTTGAAGGAGGTGAGAGGGAGCTGATGAAGCATCAAGCAGGTGGATGAGTGTCCCCAGTTCTCAGTGCCTTCCTGGACACTGACACTTCCTGATTCCCCCTTGTTGGCATTGTCTTGGCTCCTTCTCCTATGTTCCCATCTGTAAGACAACAGCGCCGATGGCTTTCTTTATTGCTTCTGACTGCCTGGGAATTGTTTTGTGACTCTCATAGTATTTGAGCAAGAGAGCTTTTCTGAAATGAAATCTCAGTTTATCTAGGAATCCCCTGATGCCATCTTCTTTGGAGGTTATTTCTAGGAAGTAAGTCACAGTAGTCTCTCACTATTGTACCTTGCAAATTGGGGTTGATTCCTTCTTATGTCTTAATTGGGTTCCTGGGATCAGGCAGTCAGGGTCTTTATCCTGTCAGTTCTGCTGATGTCTACCCTTTCATCTGACTCTACTGACATGCTGGAAATCCATTTCTAATTTTAAGAGAATAGCACTCATTCTGTAGAATCCATGGTGTTAGTTTCTGGCTCCTCAACAGTTACCCAAACTTGAGGGCATTCTAGTCCCTGTATACTATTTGCATTTAGCTGGCTCATGGTTGTGAAAGTGTCCAACAAGTTGCCCACCATTTCAAGAGTGTGCATGAGTTTATTCTGCATGACCATGTGATGCTGGGTTATCAGCTCCAAAGTTCATGCTTAAGAACTGACTTTTTTTCTTTCAACTCTCATACAAATGAGAGCAAAACCCAAACCAAACAAAAACCTCTCCATGTTTTAACTATGCTTTTGAGTTTATTTGTTTCCTCCAAATATTCCAGTTGAGTGTATTGTTGGTTGAGTCCATTACGTCTATGACTAGTCCCTTCCCTTCCTTGGGCCAATCAAACTTTGGAGTAAAGATAGATATGAGAATAAGAAAAGGAAGGAAATTCGGGAAGGAAAAATCATTAACTGCTTCCAAATATAAATGCATTGATGTGTATGAAGTGCTTACATGCTTGGTACTGTTTTCAACCATCATTGTACGACATGTTCACCACCTCTGAGGGCCAGCGCCTTTTCTCTATTTATTCTCAGCAAGAATATATTTAAGCTCAGAGAAGTCATGTGACTTGTCCAAAACCATCAAGCAGAACGTGTGAGCTAGGAACCATATGCCTGTGACTCCAGAGCCCAGAATATTTCCCCTATAAGGGTGCTGAAGGGTGGGTAGAGAGGTCAAGAGGGATCCCCTGGATTCAGATAGGGCTGGGCTGGGAGCTGCTTGGGAACTGGGAATGATTGTCACAAGTCCACATGCTTTTCACTCAGGATTAGGAAGCAGGGCCCTATTCGTACTGCCCAGGAATGCAGAACCATGACTGAGCACACACACTGCACTTCACGTAGGCAGTCTGCCCGTGAGGATCTTCAGTGTCCATTCTCTCTCATCTCATAAATGGAGCAGCTTCTGGGAAGACACTAAGTCCAGGTGAGGCACATAGACCGCTCGGTTCTCTCTTTCCACCTGGTGTTGTGTATGACAAGTGGGTGTGAACATGTAAGTGCATACGGTCAGAGGATCAAGGCCAACCTCAGGTGTCATTCCTTAGGTTCTGTACACCTTGATCTTTGAGACAGTGTCTTTCTCTTGGACCTCGAGTTCCTTGATTAAGCCAGGTTGGTCTTCTTAACCAAGCCCCTGGGACTGACCCATCTCTTTTCTTTACCCCTGGGAGTATTAGTGCTACCTTTTTATATGGATACCGGGGATCGAACCCAGGTCCTTATGCTTGCCAGCAAGCCCTTTGCCTAGTGAGCCATTCTCCAACCAACACAGACCTATTCTTTCCTTTGTCCCTTCATTCCATGACGATCAAATAAGTGGTCACGAGTCACAACAAACTTCTACTCTCCCTATATAATCCCAAGAAAATCTTAGGGAGCAAATGTTTTCCATTCTGATATAAGTCCCCAAATGGAGAAAGGTGCCAAGACAGCAGCCAGTGTTGTCGCGCAAAGACAAGCGTCCTTTGCTGTGCTCTAGGAGGGGCTGGGGAGTGGATGGGTCATGTTTTTTTTTTTTTCCACATTCAATTAAACTCATAAATGATCTTCTTCTAAAAGAACTAATTTTATAGCAGGGTGGAGAAGTCAGTAAAGCCCTTAAAGAGGCTTGAACCCCCTTCTGTTTCCACTGAAAGGCCACACTCAACTGCAGCCCTTGTTAAAAGTTAAACCAGGAGATGTCTCTGAGGAGAAATACAAGCGTTCCTTCCAGCTTGGACTGGTCATGAATAGTGATTATCTGACTGTAATTGGAATCAGATGTACTGCCCTTGTGTTTCAGTCTACTGGAGATTATTTTTTTCCCCTTATAAATCGAGCAAAATAGTCACTGGCTTGAAGATCGACCTGTTCATAAAGAGGCACAGTGCTGGGAGCGCGGAGCTGATCCAGGAGCACAGGCTAAAAGCCCGTTTATAATTCTCTAGCTGGGACCAGGATAGAAGCCGCGTGCCCTCCTTCCCTGAGCTGAGCAATCATCACCCGGCCTCCTCCTGCAACTTGAGAGTGAAAGAGAGAAAGAAGTGTGGATAAAAGAACCGCAAATGCTGGCCTTTGGTGTCCAGACCTCACGTGGTGTAGATGGACCAGATGATGCCATGCTGAGTGGAGACTAACCAACCCTGGAGCTCTTAGAAATGTTGTCTACAGCCCCCATACTAAGTGCTGTTGGGATGGTGTCTGTAGATTTTGGATTTGATTCTTAGGAGAATTTTCCACAAAAGACATAAAAATGCTAGCATTGGGTATGGGGGGAACACTCCATAGGTAAAGTGCTTGCTATGCAAGTATGGGGACCTGAGTTCGAATCCCAGCTCCTCTGTTATGTTGGGATTAGAATGGATGTCTACAGTCCCAGTCAGTGTTTTTATGGTAAGCTGGGAGGTGGAGAAGAATTCTCAGATGCTCATCTGTTCAGTGGTGAACAACAAAAAGACCCTGTCTCAAGGCAGAAGATGAAGACCAATATCCAAAGTTATCATCTTGCCGTGGCATGTATGCACCCACACTCGTGTGTTTGCATACACATACACAGGTGTGTTATATACATATATGTATCACGTGTGCACAGCTTTAGAAAATATTGGCATCATTCCAGGTAGGGTGTTAGTCCGCGATAGCCATATGGATTGCTCCTCCGATTCCACAGTCACTCGTTAGAGGCAGTCTTAGGATCACACATGCCTCATGAGTTCTTGCTGTAAAATGGGAACAGACAAGCTCATGGGGGCACTGTAAGGGCCTGGGGGAGGCTACACGACACAGAGACACTGGCTTTTGCTATGATGCGATACTATTGGGAGGACATTGAAGGCTGCAGAGGACGTAGACAACGAGACTGGAATGGGGTGAGTCAGGTGAGCACCGCAGACGGCAGGCCGGGGTCACCAGCTTTTCAAACCTTCCAGACTTTTGGTTTTATCAGTCTTGGTGTTTCCCCATTTTTATTTGTTTGTTTTCTGTTGTTGTTTTTGTGTATTTTTTTAAAATTATCTTCACTCATACACAGCAGCTTTCTTTTTTTCCCCCTGCCATTTTGTGGAGTGGGATGTTGCATGTCCTACAGCATGTATGTGGAGGTCAGAGGACAACTTAGAGGAATTGATTCTCTCTTTCTATCATGTGAATCCCAAGCACGGAGCTCAAATTTTCGGCCTTGGCAGCAACAGCCCTTATCTACCGAGTCATCTCGCTGGCCCCAGCACATCAGATTTCTGTAGCATCTTCAAAGTCCTAGCACTTTCAAAACCCCATCCTGAAAACTATTAGATTGATGTTTGCCTGTTTCCATAAGCGACTTTTCTCCCCCGTGACCTACTTGCTCAGCCCAAATCTGTGCCCTGTTCCTACTTTGCTTGTTCCTGTGAGATATGTTTATATGGATGTGTGTTCTTATTCTTCCTTGTGTGTGAATAACGTCACAGCAACAGGGTGCTAGAGTCCTTCGGATAGAATCTTACATGGATGCATTTGACAATAAACATGGTGATTTCCAAGATTGTGTCTTACAGTGACTTATGTGACAGATTGACTTTCTGACCCTGAGACATCTTTTGCTGCAATGTGAGATCTCACTGGGGGATTCCTCTCATGTCTTAGGACAAACACGTGATCTCTGAGCTATGGAGCAAACAGAAGGAACAGACAGAAGGATGCGATGGCATGCACACACATTTCAGCTGCTTGGCTGCCGAAAATCTAAGTGTGTGGTTTAAAGAACACAGCTAGTGAGGTTATGACTGTGGAAACAGGAAAAGCAATTGATTGAGGGGAGATGAGAAGCGGCAAATCCTATCTTCTGAGTCTTAGAGTCTAAGATGTTCTTTGTCAGGAGGCTGTTAAGGCCAGAGCCAGAAGTCCATTCAATGGCAGGAGTGGGTTTTGGAACATTTGCATTTGGCTTTTTGGGCTAGATTTTGGTCAATCCAGGGCAGGGTCCACTCAACTAAGATTGGTGTTCACATGGTTTCTCTAGCCAGACTGTAATAATCTGGGAAGCCTTCTCTTTGGTGCTATGTTTCTTTTGGTTCATTTCTAATACTTGAATAATTTATTAAACCAAGGAACTTTTTCTTCCCTTCCTTTATAACATAATATGCTCTTTATAGACAAAACAGGACAAGAGCCAGGATAGGAGAGCCCAGTTCTCCTTACCCAGAGGCTGCTCAACACAGTAGTCCAAGGTTCTCTTTTTTCTATGAGCCAAATATCTTCATTGCTATTAATGACATGAGAAAGAAACCCCCTGCTCGAATGGGCTGAAATGCAGTGGCTTTGATTGACAAATAATAAAAAATGTACACATGTGTGCAGTGCAAACTCAAAACCCTCCAGTAGCCCCAGGGAGATGATTCCCATACTATAAAATTTTGTGAATACTATTAATGATAATAGTATTTCAGTTCTATTGAAACTTAGAGGATTAGAGTCTTCCAATTAGCTTCCGCTCCTAACACTGACATGTATGATTGCCTCCAGGCAGAGGACTTCTGCATAGTTTATTTCAGTTAACACTTACTGAGCTGCCCTAGGCTCTGTACAGAGCAGCCAAGCCATGGTTTCAATCAAGTCAAACATCTGAGCTTGGGGGATATTGACCAATAGTGAAAAAAATACAATACAATGGAAGCTAAAGTTTGTCTGGAAGAAGAGATAGATAGGAATCAAAGAAAACTCTGAAAATGAGGGGGTCCATGAATGCAGCTCAGTGAGAGTGCCTGCCTGGGGTTGGCATGTGTAAAACCCTGGGTATCATCTGCAGTACTAGGAAGAAAGAACAAGCAGGTGCCTTCCCATCTGACCTAAAACACACTCTGGAAACACCTGCTGTCCAAAATTGACATTGCACAATTAGTGAGTAAGCAGGCTGATGACACAGAGTAGAGAAATCCACAAACAGATCCACGTACATCTAGAAGTTTCATCTGTGAGAGAGATAGCATCTCCCATCGGCAGGAAAGTGGACATCTCTACAAGAGGCTCCTAAAAAATCAAACTCGGATCCTTTTCTCACTTCATATATTACATTACATTCCAAATAAACAAAGCATCTAAATGTAAAACCTGAAGCTGTAAAAGCATAAAAGAAAATATTAGTGAATTATTCCCTAATATATTAGGAAGTGAAATTTTCTGAACCTTGACTCAAGTCGAGGCACAATAAAGGAAGAAGCTGATGGGAATGGCTGCATTGCAGCTGAAAGTATTCGCAGAGAATTAAAAGGACTCAGAGAACAAAGACAAAGACAAATCAACAAGAGTGAGAAACAAAGAAAGACCACAAACCAGAAATAAGCATATTTCCAGCTTTTAGCAGAGACAGTGGGTTTTAGCCCTTTGTGCAAGAAAAGACACAAAGGCTTCCAAAGGCAGAGAACAAATGCCCTAATAATTCTGTAGAAAAATGAATGAAAAAACAAGCAGATAATTAAGAGAAAAAGAACTCCAAATCCCTTTCAAGAGTATGCAGAAATGCTCAACTTCATTAACAGGATGATACATGGAGGACAGAAAGCGTTCACACCGACCGTTCCTCACATTGATGCCGAAGTGGAAAGGCTCAGAGCATGATCTGTGGCTGAGCTGTGGGCAGATGAGATCTCTCATTCCGCCTGGCAGGAATATGACTTGACAAGTGACTGCAGGGGAGTCCTTGGCCCTATCCAGAGGAACGACAAGAGGGCCGTGTCCATGACCCAGCAATTATGCCTTTAAGGACCCTGGCAAAAATATGAAATGACTGATGCAGTGTTTATAAAAGCGAATGACTAGAAGCAGCCATGTCTGTCACCAGAGACCTGGCTGAATAAACTGAATGACATCCTCATGTTAGAACACCATGCAGCTACCAAGGAAGCAAAGACCATTCTTAGGTCGATTCTTAGTTGCAGGGTAACTAGCGGACTGTGTTAAGTGGACAGAGAGTAAGGCATAGATTTGACTACACAAGAGTACAAGGAAGACTAAACCGCACGTTTAAAGTACTGATTGCTTTGTGGGAAGGGAAGGTCCTAGAGAGGAAGAGGCGGGAATGAAAGCTAGCCTTGCTAACTGTGTGTTGCTTGACAGATTTGACTTTGAAACATTACAAATGGTTTACAGAGTCAAAAGTTAATGTATAAAGTTAAAATTTTAAAAGGTAATGTAAAAAAAGTTGGGAACAAGATTAGGTAAATACACCTAACTGTAGATTGGGCTGTTGTCAAAAGCTACAAGAGAAGAAACTCCCATTTGTCTTTAAATAACATCCTATGATATGTCCCTGGCAGGTACACACTTTAAGGACTAACAGTGCAAAAAAGCTTAAATTACTTTCCTCACAGCATTGCTGGTGTTAATATTTATATTTTCATATTGTTTGTGTGTTTGATACGTCTGTGTTTATGTTCTGAGTGTCCATGTGTATCAGTAGGTATGCATGCTCACAGACACACGTGTGTGTGTGTGTGTGTGTGTGTGTGTGTGTATGTGTGTGTGCCTATACACGTGCCAAGTCTCATGTGTGAAGGTCAGAGGACATCTTTCAGGAGTCAGGAGTCAGTTATCTCCTTCCGCCATGTGGGTTCAGATGCTTGAACTTGGGTAGTCAGGCTTGGCAGCAAATTCCTTTACCCCCTAAGCCATCTTGTCGGCCTCCACCTTATATTTTAAGACACGGTCTCCCACTGAACCTGGAGTTCTGTGATTCAACTAGCTCGGCAGTCAGGGAGTCCCAGGAACCTACCTGTCTTTCCCTTCCTAGCTCAGACTAAAGGTACATGCTGCCATGCCTGGCTCTTCTGTGGATATGGAAGACTAAACTTAGGTCCCCCTGCCTGTATAGCAGAAATTAGATCAACAGAGGCCTCCCCTCATCTTTTACCCACTTAGGAGCGTTATAAGTGTGGTATAGGATAATTACCTTATAGCCATTGAGAGCAAAGAACTAATCCGTTTTTTAAAAAAATCAAACTAGCATATTAGGCAGTGACTTTCACAATGGAATTTTCACACACATCATTATATTTGGTAGAATATTTTTAATTTGTAATATCATGAAATGGGTAGATAGATCATAGATTGTTATGTAGATAGATGGATGATAGGTATATAGGTAATAGGTAGGCAGATTGGTAAGACAGATAGACAGGTGATAGCCAATCAGATTATAGATACATAGATGATAGATGAATAGATGAGCAAATTTCAAGCCATCTGCTCAACATTCAGAGAGTAATTGACCAAGCAGCTTCTGTGAACCTCCCTGGCAAGATGGCTGGCTCCACATCTGGGAGAAGATAAACAAGGCTAGCCTAGGGCAACTTGTCATAACTTGAAGCCAGGAAACTATCAAAGACAAGAAGAGACATGTCAGAAAAACTCAGGAGGTTACTTACAAACACTCCCAGAGGGTAACTCTTTTAGCATCAATAAAGATAATAACTACAGTTAATGGAAACACATGAAATGTGTTTGAGTCTGTGAGTTCTAAATGGTGCCAGAGAAATCCTGGGGCAGTTTCAGAGAATTCTGGAGAGGAACTCAGCTTGGAAATTCAGTGTATAAAAGGAAGAAAAAGTTCTTTAGCCTGAAGTTTCTAGAGTGCACGCTGCCTTGGGTAACAAGAAGAGCTGAAGAGAAGCCATTGTTGTATCAAAGCACATTTGCGAATGCAGTTAACTGTGAGGGACGGGACCTTCAAGGCGGGAGCTTCATATCTGGAAACCTGCCAGGGAAAAGGGACATTTTACAACCCCACTGACTGATTGAATTGGTACAGACCATGATGATCAATGTCCGAGGATATACCAAGAAGAGAGACAGCTCAGTTAGTGGGCAAACAAATGAACCAAGGGAAGTCTTAGAGCAAAAAGTCAGACCTGGATCCAGAGGAGACTCCAGGTGCAGTCCTCAGCACAGGAAGCAGGGCCAGGGGGCCAGACTGAATCTACGGGGATGGACAATCAGCAAAGTGATGAATGCCCACGGGACCCATGAAACAGCTTCTTGAACCAAGGTCTCAAGGATGTGAAAAAGAAAGATGAGAACCAAATAGTCCAAGGATGAAGGTTGGTAGTACAGTGCTAGCCTTGCATCACAAGACCCTGGGTTTGATCCCCAGCACTGCAGAAGAAATTGAAACATGACAGAACTTTGGGCTGGCAAGATGGCTGAGCGGTGAAAGCGCTTGCAGTATGAGCCTAATCATTTGAGTTTAGTGGCCAGAATCCACAGCACAAGGAGAGACCTGGTCCTGAAAGTCGTCCTCTGGTCTCCACACTTACCGTGGCACTCACAAGTTACACACGCATACACACACACACACACACACACACACACACACACACTCACACACAATTATTAAAGGAAGATTTTAAAAAAGACTTCTCAGGCTTTCAGTCATTCACCATATGGACCTGATTTGAACCCTTCTTTGAATAAACAGTTTGAAAACGTGTCAGATAATCAAGAAAGCATGCACACTGGTATATTAACTAGATACTTGAGGATGCCGAGGCTTTATTGTTAATTCTTCTCCTGTATGGTAATGTTTGAGCTATTTTAAAGTATCCTGACTGTCCAGTCTTTTGAGAAAACATCCCTACTTAAGGATATTGAGGCATCCAGGAGGATCTACACTTACGTGCACACACACACACACACAGGCAAGCACACATATAAACACATTTTAAAAATTTAAAAATTAGAAGTCTAAACAAAAGGTAGAGGGCAGGTTTCACACAGATAGAGTTTAGAGTCCTCAAGTCTGCGCAGAAAATACATTTGGACTTTCAATTTTGCCTTGGCTGGAACAGTTCACAGAACTTGACAGTTGTTTTGTTTTGCTCTTTTGGTTCTAGAGGTGGCCACGAGGCCCTGCGTGCCAAACAAGGGCTCTTCCACTGAACTACACTCTTGGCTCTCAAGATGGGACTTAAAAAAAATCCATGGATCTTTTCAGTTCACTTAATTTATAATAACAACAAAAAACACAATAGTAACCTACATGGAAAATAATTCACCTCAGTTTGATTCTAAGACGGTGGCTTTAGTGCAAACACACAATGTCCCTTTAACACACACATAACTTGGAGGTGTCAAGATTAATGGTAGCTCACTGACTATGGGGTTATTAGAATCTCCCCTTCCTTGCTTCCTTGCTTCCTTCCTTACTTCTCTGCTCCCTCTCTCCCTCCTTTCCCCTCTCTTTCTTTCTCTCTGTTTCTCCCCCGACCCAGTTTGTCACTAATACAATTGCAGCATCTCTGAGGGGTGCTCACGGTGACTACTAGACTCTGGAATGAATATGGACTATTTATTGGGCTGAACTCTTAAAACTGAGGTTTCCATTTCTCCAGAGATAGGTATGGCCTGTTTGAGGAGAATGAACTACAGTTGTTGAAGCTGGCTGTTGCTAGAGTGTCTGACTAGTCAGTCTGTGCTGGCTCTGATCGGTAACCTGTGTGCAGTGGGAAGGAGAGGTGCCCAGGAAGCAGAGAGGGCCTGTTTTGGAGCTGCTCCAGGCCCCGTCCCTGTTCCGATGCTATTTTTCATGGCTGGGGCCCTGATGCACTCGGCAATCCTATGAGCTCTAGCAGGAAGAAGCGATGATGGAGAGGACCAAGCGGATGTGCAAGCGTCATGCACCGTAGATCTGTGTGGTTAGTCTTCATCAGTGACTTGACCTGTCACATACGTTACCAACAATAGCTTCAGAAATGGCAGAGACCCTTGGGCTGATGCCTACGGTGGGAGGTTATTGGATGGCCATGCCCTTTTCCAAGCATTTGCTAAAGAATGGTGTGCAGAGCCCCACGAGCAGGACCTTGAATTTTGCGAGAAATGCAAGAAAAACTTTGGGACCCCACATGACCTTATCTGGTGGGAGGGGTTAAGCAGGAAGGTCCTTGTGCATTTCTGTCCTTAAGTGTGGTTCAGAGAGAACACCTAAGATGCCAGAGTTGGGTTTCCTAGTTTCGGACCTGGGTGGGGAACAAATCGACCGTGGGGGAGGGGAGGCTCTATTTGCAATGGGCTTAGGAAGCTGGCAGGACTAGAGTGTGTGTCTGTGCACCTGAGTATTCATGCACACACACCCTCTTGCACAGACATGTGCTTGCTCGCGCTGTCTGGGAGAGAGGGGATGGGTACGGGACCAGCTTTTCTGAGGAGGCAAACAGTGTCAACACAGGCCTGAAATGGAATCTGAGGCCATTGTCTGATGGACGGGGAAAGTCTGTTCGGGCCTGTCTGATGCGTCCTTGGAGTGTTTGGGACATCGTACGTGTCTATGAGACCCACCACATCTGTATGTCTTCCAGAGCTGGGGGCCTAGGTCTAGCATGTGCCGGCAGGTTTTCTCTGGAGGAACTGCATCCCCAGTCTGGCGCCGGTTTTTGTTTGTTGTTCCTGTTATTGTTTTGTTTTTTAAAGAACACACCAATTATTTCTATCATAGTGAAAAAGTTCTTTCAAAGTGGCCGCGTTTCTTCCAGTTCTACAGCAATCATAAAGTAATTAGACTGGAAATGATCAAGACACATAATTTGATTTTCTGAACCTGTTGGTTATTGGCTTTCTTGTAGTGGTGCTAGAATTTTTATAAGAAATTTCATTGTTGCAGTTTAGAAAACAGATGGATTTGTATAAAACTAATTTAATTACAAACTATTTACTTACTTCCTGTAAGAGATGCCTGATAGGACTCCCTAAAAATAGCAAGTTCCCTCATTCTGTTTACAATATCGTTTCTTTGTCTCAGATTTTTTTTTACAAGAAGTTTTCTGTGTGACATAGGCATGCAGAGGCAACATGAAAATGAGCAATGTACCTCTGTGTATGCTACACGTTCAAGAGAGGTCATTGTTCATGCCTGTGTCTGTGGTTACCAAGTCTAGTGTTTAGGCTTGCATGCTATAGCCTTGGGAAAAAAATAGTAAGAATTGTGTTTACACTTATTTTTATGAGAAAGAAGTTAATTTTATATTTTATTTATAGCTATTTGTTTGCTTGTTTGCTTGCTTGTTTATTTATTTTTGGTTTTTTTGAAACAGGGTGTCTCTGTGTAACAACCCTAGCTGTCCTAGAAATTGCTTTGTAGACCAGGCTGGCCTTGAACTCAGAGATCTGCCTGCTTCTGCCTTCTGAGTACTGGAATTAAAGACATAAACCACCATGCCTGATAGAAGTTAATCTTATTGATACTTAACATAGGGTCTGACCGTTGTATAAAATTTTAATGTAAATATACAAATATCAGGGTTGCATGCTCACAAATCTTGTTTTGGTTTGCTTGTACCAAATCTTGTTTGGTTTGCTTGGATGGTCAGCTCTTGGGGTTCTATGTTTGGAACACCAGTAGGTTGTAGCTCTGTATGCCCTGATGTGTGCACATGTGCACAGGTATGTGCAGTTATATGTGGAAGCCAGAGGTCAACCTTGTGTGTTGCTCCTTATAACTAATACCCACCTTCTTTTCTTTAAACAGACTATGTCGGTGAGACCTGGGGCTTACCAGTACAGCTAGGCTGGCCAGGTAGTAGTGCTCAGCCTCCTCGGTGCTGTGATTACAAGGGAGCCACCACAACTAGCTTTTGATGTGGGTGCTAAGATCAAACTTAGGTCCTCCTTCTTGCATGTGTTTACTGATCCCGTTAGCTCCCCAGTCCCGAGATTCAGCTTTTCAGATGAAGTCACAGAAACCCTGACCTAAGGGAGGACCGATGTCATAAGAGGAACAGTTTGAGAAGATCACGCGCCACACAGTGTATAATGTGGACTGGCTAGGACACTATCAGGGCCCCGGGGATTCTACAATGGTGAGAAGAAAGCTTTAGCCACTGGGTGCTATCACTTTGAGACGCCAATGTGTAGTAGGTGCTGGACTCTTAAAAATGCGCTCAAATCTGGGCTTGCCCAGAAACAAACATTAATTATCCCTGCAGAGTCTCCCTGGCTGGCATCTCAGCAGAGGTCTGGTTGGTGGGATGAGAGCTCAGCATCCATGCCCTAGGCTGTGCAGGCTCACAGAGCATTCTATTTGTAAAACAGCTGTCATTTTTATAAATATTTTCTGTCTAGAGAAAAAAAAAAGGCTAGAGATGAAAAGAGACGTTGGCATGTGGAGTGCAAATGGCCACTGTTAGGCGCAAGCAAGAGGCTGCGATGGAGACAGGAGTGGGGAGGGCCTGAGGGGAGTGTTTAAGAGCAAAGTCACAGAGCTGAGAACACACTGTGTGCTTCTCCACCGTGAACTCATTTGCTTTTCACTTCTAGATTTTAGGATCAATTTTAGAAACAAGCATGTAGTGTGTCTCTCTCTAATAAATGTTTTATTCATTCAAGGGGATGAAAGCCCACTAATGAAGTGATAATAATGGCTAAGATTCATTGGGCTCTTACTACTTCCTATTCAGTGTGCTTTAAAGCAGCCTAGCCTATTGGAAGCTCATAGCAGCCGATGCATAACACAATAATCAGTTCCATTTTAAGATAGCAAAAATGAGATTTTCAGAGAATTACTAATATGCTTATTTCCATATAGTTTTAAAATTGTCTGCTTGGGGAGTGAACCCCAGAGGGCTGACTGTAAGCCCTTCTAATACTAATTCATTCTACCTTCCCCTGCAATGCTATAGAACCTCCAAATTCTTGCGGAAGCCTTTCACTGCGGCACACTAAAACAACATGCCCAACACAGTGATCTGGATCCTTGGGGAACTTGGGGCTTCGCTGGATTGAGTGTCTTGAAGACAAGAGCTGAGGGGTGGACTCTCCTGTGCTGGGTACCCAAATCTCTACTCAATAAAACAGAGCATCTTCATCTCCCCTTTCCTTCGACCCTACAGAGAAGTAGCTGAGGGACTTGGACTTTATTCTGTCTTTCAGGGAGTGTTCACACTCCCATGGGCTTGGCAGCATGCCAGCATTGGCTTCGGATGTTTCTTCTAGATCTTTCTGTATCCCTGGGTGTATCATACTGACTCTTACCTGGGGAACACTTGCAGATAGATTTGCCCACAGGATACAACTCTACTATGTGGTTCAAAGCATGAAAGCCAAGGTCCCACAAAGCAGCAAGGACTTGTCTTCCTAAGTAGTAGGATGTCTGAGCATCCCCTCTGTCACCATCCCTTCCTGCCCTCTAACTTTGGGGATGGCGGTTAATGGATATGGTCTATGGGGGGCTTCTATAATGGATACACCCAGTGACAATGCACTGGAGAAAGCGGGTTTTCCCTTTCCCGGTGGGTACACACTGCAAATATCTTCTTGGTCTTTGTCAAACCCCTCTGCTCAAGGCTCAGGGATCCATGCAGAAAAGAAGGCAGAAAGATTGGAAGAGGAAGAGATGGTGGATGGCTCCAAAGAAACTGTCTTCTGGATACAACAGGACTGATGCACATATGAACACGCAGAGACTGTGGTGACTCACATGGGACCCGCACAGATTTAAAGCCTCCGGAATCCTAGCACTGGGAAACGGCAGTGGACGCAGAGTCCCATCCCGAACCTAGAGGACTTATTTAACGGGGAGTCCATAAACACTCATAAAGTTGCTTCTTTTTTCATTCTTCAATTTCTTAACCCAGTCAGCAGCTATTTTCACAAAGACATTGGACAGGTTAAGAAATAGAGAAAGGAATTAATTATGACACGGTCTCCTAGGCCTTACTGCAGTGTGGTGTCAGTGTGATCCACAGGGATGTGACCTTTGAGACATGCATATGGCATGGAGCATTGAGCAAGAGAGCTTCAGTTACAGGCTAGTTGTCCCAAGGGACAGGGATCCTAACTTGATGACAAGGACTGACGAGCAGCTGGACCCAAGGCACAATTTGCATTGCATTATCCGGGGAAAGGGTTACATCCTGCTTTAAAAACAAATGAACTTTCTGGGAACTGCTAGACTAAATAACAGAGGAGAGTTTCAGTGGGTGCTCGGGGCCACCCTTGACCATGACCTGGATACAGTGCCCTGCCCTGGTAGCACAGATACCTGTCGAACATTGCATCAAGAGTAGCCTTGGGCGGGGAAGTGGTGGCACACACCTTTAATCCCAGCACTCGGGAGGCAGAGGTAGGCAGAAGGCAGGTAGATCTCTATGAGTTCGAGGCCAGCCTGGGCTACAAGAGCTAGTTCCAGGACAGGCACCCAAGCTACACAGAGAAACGCTGTCTCGAAAACCAAAAACCAAACCAAAACAACAACAAACAAGCAAGCAAATAAATGAATAACCTTGGGCAGAGTATCTGGGACTCATTCCATGTATCTGAAAAAGAGTAAGTGTGGATTGTGTAATCTCCAAAGTCCACCCCACTTTAAAGGTCTGTGACTGTGGTTCTTGCTGGAGGAAGGCACATGGGTGACTTGGGAGGCAGAGGAGCTGATTAAAAAGCCATCAATTAAATCAGCATGGCAGAGAGAAGACCTAACAGCTTAGTCACTATAAATGTTTGGGGGATACAGGTACCTGAGGAGTCTCAGTAGTGCCAGCACCAGCATGTGGGGTTCAAGGATCCCTGTGATCCGAGGCTGGATTAATTCATTTGGTTCGCAGTTAATAACAGAAGTCTAGGGTAGAGAGTGGGTGTCAGCTTCTCCGCTGGAAACCCGACCCAGACACTTGATACCCTGTGCTTGTACATTGTCTCCTCTTAAGCCCCAGATTATGTGGCTTGGTGACAGGAGCAGACCTTTCCTCATGTCACTACCAGAAGGACTGCACGGAGCAGTCTTTTAAGTGCCTGGCACAATGCCTGGCAAGGCAGAGGCCAAGCACATGTTTGGGACAACAGATAAAGGACATGTTCCCTGTGTACCCAAACTTGTTCTCCAGATCTGGCCAACAGTTTGACTGGCATTGCTCTCTAGCTGTCCAGGAATGGGAAAGAGAGCGTTCAAATGTCTTCGGTGCCCAATATGCATTAAGGACACCTGGGTCCCCTTCTTCTAGCCATGCCTCCTGGGAGAGGCGATGGTTTGCCTTGCAGATCCACACACTGGCGTTCTGTTTGTTGTGGGTTTAGCAAGAATTGGTTACCGAGGCTTTGCTCAACTCTAGGAACTAGTATACATCCCGAAACATAGTCCCAGAGAAGCAAGGTTGGGACCACATTGTGAACGGAGGTCCAAGTTATAGAGGGACAGCTTGAAGAACCCTAACCACTGGAAGGCACCGCTCATTGTCTCTTTTCTAAAGAACCCGCCTTTCCTAAAGTGAACGGACCCTTTTCGGGACCACTGGAGTTATAAAGACCTCCATTTACTCAGTTCCGTGTTGGGCCTGAGCATCACTGGCTACTGAATTCAAGTTCATGACCTCAAAAATGTGCAGAGAAAGAGACAGAAAACTGCCCCAGCGACCTTCTTCTATTAGTTAGAGCTAAGCCATGATAATTACGTTTTGCTGTATTTATGTGATGAATACAAAATCCACAACCTATTAATTAAGAATGCACACAGGACTGAAAATACCTTGCCAGTGGTTTCAAAGTCACTGCCTGAAGTCAAGTCTCTTCCATCACTCACAGTTAATCCTCACAAGCATCCTCTCCTGGGGATCTCAGATGAAGAGATCTTCGTATTACAATGAGGCTGGGGACAAGGCACAATGGGTGACATACTTTCTACAAACGCATGAGGACCTGATTTCCAACCCCCAGCTCCCACGTGAACGCTGGACATGGCAGCACACATATATAATCCCAGCACTACACTGGGTGGGTTGGGGGGAGGGCAGGGGGGGTCCCTGGAGCTCAAGGGCCAATCAGCAGTCTAGTGGGATTGGTGAGTTCTAGGTTCAGTGAGAAACTTTCTCAAGACTAAAGGTGAGAGCAACTAAGAAAGATCCCCAACTCTGGCCTCTGCATATACACCCAAACATATATGAACACACATGTACAGGCACAGGGAGAGAGAGAAAGATAAATATAAATAAAATGAAGGACCGGAAGCCCAGCAAGGTTGGAACATGCCCCCACACTCATTAGAACGAGGAGAGGCTCTAGGCCCGAGATGTCTGTGTTGCACAGTGAGGGTTCATGAATAGCAGGGTGAGCCTTGCAAAGGTAGCAGGGGCAGAAGAAGTCCAATGAGCTTTGTCACGGGAGTGAAGAGGGAAGACCCTCAGGAAGACCCAAAACATCCTTGTGGCACATCCTCAGGCAGGGATGCCTCATGTCTTGAGACGCGCGAATGCTAACGTGATGTTGCGCTGTAAGCCATGCTTCTGGTCCCTCTTTCGATGAGATTCATCCAGCTGGCACTTAGATAAAGAAGCCTGAACGTGTGAATGTGCACAATTTGTATTCCTTCTGCAGGCTTGTGTAAAACAGCCCCAGACATCACGTAGGCTCTTCTTATGTAACCTTTACAGCCAGCGGGTGACAACCCTGTCCAACAAGTTTCGGAGTTCACCCCGGAGAAGCCCAGCAAGCACACTTCCTACAATAGCATGGTTTCGTGTTTCATAAAAGCAATACTGTGTTGTCATGGGGAACTGTCATGGATTTACAGAAGAGAAAAAAGTGCATAGCATACCTCCCACCCCAAAACCCCGTCCTCAGGGAGGATGTGAGTAATGTCTCTACCAGTACAGACATGCATCCCAGGATCCATCTGGCGGAAAGCAGAGACAGCAGTTCATCCCTGGCCTATTGGCGCCTCAGGCTGATTGTGCTGATCCCGCAGAGCGTGAGGATGGGATGGTGGATGGCAGGTAGGAGCCACAGGGCGCACACTAGGAGAAGACTGATAAGGGACACAGGTGGCTGCTCTCCTGCCCCTCAGTGGGAGCCGCAGAGCCAGCAATGCATGCAGGTGCAGCTAAGAAAATGGGTCTCTCACATTCTAAGTGGATTCCTCAAATTCTTCTGGAGCTCTTCTGGGGTAGGGTAGGAAGGAAGAGGAGAGATAAGAAGGGAGGAAGGGAGGGAGGGAGGGAAGGAGAGGGAGAGAGAGAGAGAGAGAGACTCCTATTAGGGAGTCCAATATTCCAAAAGTCTTGCTGAGCAATGCCCTTGGCCTTGGAAAGGCTCTAAAGACCTAAGAAGCAATTTGATGTGGCTTTTACAGTTTTCTTTTCCTCAGAAAGTTCCTGGAGTAGCCCTGTGCCCCGTGCTGCTCCCTCTGAGGCCCCTTTGGATCCTTTCACCCTGATGTGTGCATTAATAGAAGCCACGTGCAGATTGCTACTTGAATCCCTAGATGGCCCTAATCCTTCCTCCTGATTCAAACCATGACTGCACTCGGACGGCAGACAGACAGATTGTTATTGGATGCATATTGGGAATCTAAAGAGCAGGTTCCTCACCCTGTGGATTCAGCATCAGATAACTGTAATGATAGTGATTTTGTTATTGTTAATATTCTATCTATATTTGCGTGTGAACCAATTGCTTCTCAGCCTTTTGGGCCGCCAATATATTATTTATTGAGCATGTATAACATGCAAAATTCAAAGGAACGCAACCACAGCAATACCACTACTTTAACGCTGTTCTGATCTCTAATACTTTCAAAATTTCAGACACATTCGTAAATTCTGGGCAAGCATTATTTTGTTTAGTCTCCACAGCCAAACCTTCATCTGAATTCCACAGACAAGGAAAACGGCAGCCGAGTACAATATTTGCTGACACAGAGCTGCGCAAACTGGCTCACACCCAGACGTTGCCCAGAGGGAAGCTTCCTCCCATGAGTCTTCACAAGCCATTGTTTGGGGGCAAGTGCTTACCCAGTCACTAGAGATGTGAGGACTCTAAAGAGAGAGCAAGTCCTGACCTCAAGCAGTTTTCCTGCTCAGGGACCATGGCATCTGCCGAAGCAACTCCCCGGCAGTTCACTGGCTCTTGAAGGAGCAGGGCCCTGGATTTTTGTTTGTTTGTTTTTTGTTTTGTTTTGTCTTGCTTGCCAACTTGACACAAGGTGGAACTGTCTGGGAACAGGAACATCCATTGAGAAAATGCCACCATCAGATTGGCCCATGGGCCTTTCCTTGATTGGTTACTGATGGGCGAGGGTCACTGTAGGTGGTACTGCCCCCCCACCCACCTCGGCTTGGTAGTCCTAGGGTGTCTAAGAAAGCAGACTCAGCGAGTCAGGAGCAGCAAGACAGTAAGTCACACTCCTTTGTCGTCTCTGCTTCAGTTCCTGTCCTGATTTCCTTCAATAATGGACTGCAGCCTGTGAGGTAAAATAAACCCTTTTCTCCTGTGGTCGAGCTGCTTTGGTTATGACGTTCCATCAACAATAGAAGCAATAGAAATCTAGCTAAGACAAGCAGTTTATGGATCGATCGCCAGACAGTCTGTATGTTAGAATTCCCTGGATAGCCTTATAAAAAATTACATAAACAGGGGCTGGTGAGATGGCTCATGGGGCAAAGGGGTTTGCCACAAAGACGGACAGCCTAAGTTTGATCCCCCAAAACCCCCATGATGGAAATAAAGAACTGACTTCAGCAAGTTGTCCTCTGACCTCCACCCTCACCCCAGCTCCACCATAATAAATAAATAAACAAACAAATAGATAAATAAATAATAGATGGTTTCTAAAATTACAGAAATTATTCAACCTCTGGAAGTGAACTGAGCAAAGAATCTGTGTCTCCATGAAACAAAACACCCCTAGATGAGTCTGGCAATCAGCCAGGTATATGTGTGTTCATTGCTATTGAACCCAAGATCCCAGCCCAAGGCCATCTTCCTGTGGGGCCCTGAATACAATGTGTGAGTAGCTGGTGCTCTCGTGAGCTTCCAGCTATGTCCTATAAATGTTTGAAACCAGGGATACGTTTTACGCCCTGGCCTAGCACGCAGTGTGTGTACTGAGGTCCGTGGCTGAGTAGACTGGAGCAAAACAGGATGGTGCTGACTGCTATGGCAGAAATGCACTCAGCTCTCCCCCTTTCCACTGGGTTCTGGCATTTTCAGCTCTTTATAAGCAAACATTGGCCACACCTAATTATTTCAAAACTAAGTGCCAAGTACCAGTTTGGGCCAACATTCTAGCAACCTAGACAGCTACTCTCATGCAGTGATGTGTCCTGGAATCTCGGCGTGGAGACTTCATTTCCTTCCTATGCATCAGGTTATCTCCAACCGCTTGACTACTGTGCCTTTGTTGACCAGTGTGTGTCTCTCTAGCTGCTCTCTGGCGTTATCCATCTTCTTGCTCTCGATCAGTGTGCCATGATCCAACCACATCTTTGGTTTAACCTGGACCCTCTCCATATAGCCTCCATTTCTCTTTGGCCTGGGAGCCAGAACTGGTTCCAACAGACATACGCTGTATGGACTGAGATTCAATAAAAATCAGACGCCAGTTTTGCTTGTGGTTTGCTCTGCTTGAAGCATTAATAAGAAAAGGAAAAGAAAAAGACCCACTTAGTGTATCCAAGCCGTGTTCTTTTCAGCCAATCATTCAACACACGCTGGCTAAACATGTGAGGACCACTGCCTGCGAGGTGGGTGGAAGCGACTTTTAAAATTCTTGGTTGTTGTTGCTTTTTCTTTGTGATCCTGATTTTCTTTATGCACACATAGAGGCGGGGAAAGAATGACAGGGCAGGCAGACGCTATTACAGCATGTCCAGATACGTTTCGAGCTTTCATCTTTGTGCCGTCTTGGAGGCTGGGGAAGGGACAAGACTGTCACTTAAATAGTCTATTGGTTGAGAGATGCGAACTCCAGAGCTCACATACCCGCAGCAATCAACCAAATATTCCTTAGCTCTGGAATCAATATTTTTTAAAAAAATGAAAGTGACAGAAACCGCTATTCTACCTGGCTTAAGCCCTAAGGGGAGTTTTAAATTTTATAACCCTAGGCTGAGTGAGGTGGTATATTTCTTTAGTCCCAGAACTTGGGTGACAAAGGTAGGGGGATCTCTGTGAGTTCAAGGATAGCCTGGTCTACATAGTGATTTACCAGCTAGCCAGGGCTATATATTCAGACCCTATCTCAAAATAACAAATAAATTTCTGAAAAGTTCAGGGTGTAATGGTTCCTCCCATTCTTGACTCCACCTTTGTGTCAGGGCTTCAGAAAATTTAGTCCTCCCTACGTGTTCCTTGTTCTTCCATCAAGGTGACAACCTAGGACTGACCTCCTCTCGCAGTGAAGCGGAGAGTCTGTGGCCACCCCCGCATCTTTATTCTGAGGTAACACTGAGCTCCAACACCTGTTCCCATGTCTGTTCTCTAACCAGCCCTGCTGTTCAGGGTGACCCAGTAAGCAGCCTGGCATTGACGTGGGCAGCGTATTGCACCCACCCAGGGATGAACGTGGATACTCCATGTTGTATGTAGCAGTTTCCTCGGAGGTCGAACTATTCCATCCTGCAGGGAAACTTTAAGACAGAAAGTAAACACAGCTTGAGGAAGTTCCTGAAAGTGAGCAGATTCACTAGGCCCCTCCCTGCCAAGAGAAAACACTAAAGATGGCTGAGAGTCTCTCTCAGACAAGCCAGGCTGGATAGAACTGGTGGAAACCAGACTGGCTGCCTGGAAGAAGCAGAGACATTTGGGGCTGCCGGGGATAGGCTTAGACCAACTGAGGCACACGGAAAGGACACTCTCCAACCTGCTAAGCTGCCTGCAGGCTGGCCAGTGAGCTCCAGGTTCCCAGCTTTGTGTCTGCCACTCACGCTGGGAAGGGCTTTGATGATAAGGTTGTCTTTAAGTCATGTCTGCTCCTGGAAGTAACTCTTCGCCCATATTTTTGTAAGTAACCCCAGTAAAACTGATTGGTCCATCAAGATGGACTTCCAGTAGTCTGTCATGGGCTTCGCATCCGGGGTAAGCAGACACGCATGTTGCATCTCCCCAGAAGAAATCTTGTCACATGACACTCTGTAGGCCCTAAGATCAAATAGAATACGGAGGGGAAATGGGAACTACTGAAGAGGGTGGGTGTGGAGGTAAGGGAAGACAGATGGATCAGGTTAGACCACAGACTTGGGTAGCCCTGGGTCCTCAGTTTGCAGTGTGGATGCTGAAAAGAGACATGGCTTGTCTCAGGCCCTTCAGCTCATCCATCATCTACGTGACTGTTTGATTTCGGAATTTCTCCTAAACATGTGCACTCTTCGTTCATCTAGGAAATGCTTTCAAAGAATGGATTAAAGGGTGGGTACTGGCTAGGTACTTAAGACACATCAGTGACCACCTGAGGTCTGTTCCTCACCTGGGCTGGCTTCCTGTCTTAGCTGTTGTGAACAGTGCTGTGACGAACACCTGCAAGCAGGTGTCCTTTCCGGATGACGCTCTCATTTCCTTCAGGTATAATCCCCAGGGGCGATGCAGCAGGAACAGATGATCTTTCTGTTTTAGTTCTTTCTGAGTGACTCCATGGCAGCTGCTCTGATGCAGTCTCGCCAACAATGCATGGACTTCCTTTTCGACATGCCCTGCCACCGTGTGTGTGTGTGTGTGTGCGTGTGCGTGTGTGTGTGTGTGTGTGTGTGTGTGTGTGTGTGTGTGGGCACATAAGTCTATGGATGCCCATGAGGAGAAGCCAGCAGGACACCAGGTCCCTTCCTCTACCACTCTTCACTCTTCACAGTATTGCCTTGAGACAGGGTCTTTCACTGGCCCAGGCCCTTGCTGTTTGGGCTGGACTGGATGGCCAGCAACACCTTGAGATCCTCCTGTTTCCACTCCTCAGTGCTGGGTTTGCATAGCCATGCCAGGGTTATTTTATGCGGGCACTGAGAAATTGCACTCAGGCTCCCGTGTTTCCAGAACAGGCACACTTAGCCACCAAATCATCTTTCTGTTCCTAGTTTTTATTTTTTTTTGGGGAATGGCCTTTCCAATTGTGATAAGAAGGTGTCTCCTTGAGACGCCTTTCCTTGATGACTAACGATACTGCACATTTTTTCTCATATATTTATTAACCACTCGCATTTCTCTTATGGAGAAGAATGAAAATCATTTTAAAATTCAATTGTATGTTTTGTATCGTCATTTCTTTGGAATTCTTTATATATCCTGGCCATTGAGCCCTTGTCAGGCCCGTGGCTAGTAAATCTCTCCCTCCATTTTGAAGGTTGTCTCTTCACCACTTCATCATTTCCTTTGCTCTGCAGGTTTTAGTTGGGTGTGATCCCCTTTGTCTATTTTGCTTTTGTTTTCTGGGCTTTGGGGATTCCATTTAGGAAATCATCTCCTGTGGCGGCCGCTTGAAGTATTTCTCCTAAGTTTTCTTCTGGTAGTTTTAGGGTCACATTTCAGGCTTCCATCTCTGAGGCATCCTGGACTGTTTTTGTTCAGAACGGGAACTCGGGTTTCAACCGACTTTCAAGCTTTCGCGACTTTTAAAGAAATAGAAGTAGTTTAAATAAATGCCTTGTAGCTTGTCACTACTGAGCAGCGCCAGGGATTACTGGGTCTCTCTCCCGTGTGAGGGCGCTAGCTTCTATGTTGTCCTTCACAACCCACTTTCTCTCATTCTGCCATGGACCCTTGTTAGCTTAAGCATCTCGGACGTGTCCTTACTGTCTGTATTGCTGTTAACCTAAGCCACCCCTCAACTGACTTCCAAGACTTTCTCCTCAAATGTATCCCAAGTTCTTTCCAGCTAGAGAATGCTCAGAGAAAGGCAGCTAGGAGCCAAGGGAACACGCGGCTCCAGGGAGTGGCTCCTCCTAACATGTCTAGATTTTTGTGGTTTTCAAGACGTGGGCATACTGGCCTTGGGTTTTCTTCTAATAATTTTGTCGTGCTTTGTAAGTTGAGCTCCCTTCTGCTTGGTGTGCCTGCAGGTCAGGTTCTCTGAAAAGAGTTGAGCCCGACTTCCTCAAAGTCAGCCGTGCACATAGACTACCAGAGACACTGGTTCTAACCATAGCTCATACTAGCTGGATGCCCATCTCAAGTTCTGTCCCCTTTCTTGGTCTAGGCTTCTTAGTCTATAAAACTGCAACGATTTTCATTTCCCTGCTGACTTAGCCTGCCAGCCCATAAACTCCCATGCACCTGCTTGTTGGAGATTTATTGTAACATTCAATATAGATGTGTTTCCTATATCAGTGGACTATCTTCACACACACACACACACACACACACACATACACACACGGTGTGGAGAGTCGTTAAGGCTTGGAACTAAACTGAAAGAATTCTAACTCTGAACTATCAAGGTAAGCCAGTGTTTGTTTCAATGGGCCATTAACTCTTCAGTGATTTTCCTTGTCTCGCTACTGAACTTTGCATGGATTTCAAATTAAGGAAAATTGAGGCATTGATGCCAAGAGAACACAACTTCTCCATTGGTTCTATGGCCATCACGAGAGCCCCAGGGAGACCTGAAAGAGGGTGCCTGCGTGACTACAAAATGTGGGATGTTATTGTAGCAAGCCCAGACCGCATGCTTGCTTGTGTCTGATTACAATGAACACTTGGTCCAAAGAGTCCTAGTCAATAGTGGGAGTCTCACAGACATCACTGCTGAGCTGAGCTCTGGCACTGGCGTCTGGATGCAGATTTTAAACACACCAACTTTGTTTTACTTTTCTTCTTTTCTGTAGGGGCTTTGATCCCATCTTGGGGATATTAGTAAGCCAGGCATCTGTGATGTCTCCTCGATCCTATCACTCCTAGGCAGGATTGGTTTGACCCTCCCCTCTGAGCCCACACCACTTCAAGTAGGAGCATCCTGGAAAGGAAACTGGGATTCTTTCCCTTCTTGTTTAGAACGCCTCCCTGGCTTTGGCCCTTTTGTGATTTCATTGTTGTTTTAGTTAAGGGTGCTCATTTCTTCAGGCCTTTTTAACTGTTAGATGGCCTTTCCAGTTTATTAGGAAAAATGACAGGCTGCTCTCCGGGCCCTCGCTTTCCCCAGCACCTCTCCTTAGAGGGTGTTTTCCAGGACCTGCTCACAGCTCTCAGTATGCACTGACACCCGGTACCTGGCCTCATACTCGCTCCCAAAGACATCCATGTTAGATTCCCAGACCCTGTGTGCATGGACAACCTAGGCTGTCAATCAGCAGACATTAAAATGGGGGAATTTCCTGCAACTATGGGGGTAGCTGAATGTAATTGTGAGGTATGTTGGAAGTGGGAAATAAAGCAGACGTCAGGAGTCAGACTCAATCCATCATTGCTGACTTGAACAGTAGTGGAAGGAGACCATGAGCTGAGGAATGTGGGGTGCCTCTGGTTCTGAAGGCAGGGGAGTGGCTTCTCCTCAGGGGCTCCAGAAAGCCAGTGGTCCTTCTGAGAGCTTGGCCTTGATCCCTGCTGATACCCAGCGAGAACCGGGTAGGATTTCTAGGCTATGCTGTTATTATAAGCAATTGCATTTTGGGGTACCATTGCACAGCAATGGCAGACCACCTAATGCACACCCCATTTTTTGATTGTTTTGGTTTTGGTTCTAGAGGTTGAGGATGGACTTGCTATTATTGGAAGTGAGTGTTTACCTTACACATCACCTCTTCCCGTACCAGCTCCGCTCCTCATACCCTCTCCCACTATTGCAGCACAGGTTCTCAACTCCATTAATCAAAATGCATGGAGCTCATTGCCATAGCATGGGGGTTTTGAGCAGAGTCAGGCGGTGTGCTATGGCCGTGTCTCACCTGCCGTTGTTTCCCCAAAGAGAAACATCTTGTTTGCTTAGTTTTCTAAGCTTACTACTAATTCCTCCTCAGAGATCTTACCCAAAATCCAAACAGAAACCTACAAGAGCTCATCCGTCCGTCATCTCAGTTTTTGTCTTCCTTGAGGAGACCCATGTCTGTCCTCTGTTGCTGCCCCCCTTGGCCTCTATCCAGGACAGTCTTTTGCCTGGATTTGCTTTGATTGCCGTTCTATACCCTCTTCCTCAGCCATTCTGGGGATCACCTTTTCCCGTGCTGGGGTTCTACGTGGGTCCTGTTTATTCTTCCTACTTTGCTTCTCCCGTTCTCTGTGTCTGGTGTTGGGTGTATATGTGTGCTGCTCTAAGGTGGCGGTGCTCAACCTGGGAGTCTTGACCTCTTTGACAAATCTCTATCTCCAAAAAAATTTACATTGTGATTCACAGTAGAAGTAAAATTACAGTTATGAGGTAGCAATGAAAATAATTTTGTGGTTGGGGGCGGTCTCTCCAACATGAGGAACTGTATTAAACAATCACAGCATTTGAAGGTTGAGAGTCTTTGTTCTAAAGTGATTAAAGAAATGAATATATGAGAGCTGCATTATTGAGAACTATTGAGAATTTATGTACCAAAAATGTCTTTTTACAAAAGAATTTATTTTTCCTTATGTATCCCTGTGTGTGGTTTCCACATTTACACAGGTGCCCAAGGAGGCCAGAAGAGAATGTTGGACTCTCTGGAGCTAGAGTTATAGGCAGCTGCAAACCGTTCAACATGGATGATTGGAAACTGAGCCTGGATCCTCCGGAAGAGGCCCAAACAGTCTTAACCTCTGAGTCATTTCTCTGGCCCCTAAAATGTCTTAATTTCAGACTGGGAAATGGCTCAAGGGATAAAGGGTTTTCTTTGAAAGCCTTAGACCTGAGTCTGGATCCCTAGGACCCCCACAAAAACCGGGTGCAGTGGGACCGTGTACAATCCCAGCACACCAGTGGGGGGCGGGGATAAGAAGCAGAGAGAGATGGAAGGAGCCGTGGGTGCTGCAAGCCCCCGAGCCTGAAACACCGAGCTGTAGTGAATCAAAGCAGAAGGTAAGGACCAACACCCAAGGACATGCTGACCGCCACACACATTTATGTACAAACATACATGCAGATTAAAAATGAGTATTTGTTTCACCTTCACACATGGTTGATAGAAAATGGCAAATAAATGAAGATACCTTTCCTCAGCTCAGGAGGCTTTGTTATCTATCTGTTATTTTGAGAATTCTGATGCTTTGATTTTTAAAAATAATTCCTCCCTTATTCTACTGCCAATCTTTTCCCCTAGAAGACTTTTTTTTAAACCAAGATGTTGAGTTTGCAGGAAATTGGGCTCTCAGTGTTTTCCTTTTCTTTTTTATTCCGTTTAGCTAGTCCATTCAGCTCCTTCAACTCTATGTTCTATTTGCTTTTTGAAAATCAAATCTTGCATTTATTTTTTTTTCTACTTCTTAAACTTCAAGTTTTTTATTGTTCTAGTTTTATGGCCACTCCTTTTTTTAAAAAAAAAAAAAATAACCTCTCATTCCCATGTTATGCATAAAATAACGTCTCTCACTGTTCTTAGGATAGCAATTATGGTGTCCTTACTTTTAAACATTGCTTTGATTTCCCACACGTTTGCTTTTTAACGCTGTCAGCTTTGATCTCGGGCTTATGTGCTTTCTTTATTTTATGGCGCCTTTTAATTGTTTACATTGAAGTGTGGGGTGTGTTTGTGTGTCTGCGTTGTCTGTTTGTACACCTACTCTAGGCTGGCCTAGCTTCTCTATTTGGGAATCATCCACCTACCACACTTCTGGATTCTTCTTTCAAATTGGCCAGGTTTCTAGAGCAATACCCCGTCTGCCTCCTTCCTTGTGGGGAGGGGTAAGATAGCTATCAGGTTTTCTTACTGTAGAGAGGCAGAGAGTGGTACAATTCTCCCGACTCACCATGCAGCTCCAATCGTTATCATGTTGTGGCCAGTTTGTGACTACCCCATAAAGGTCTCTTTATGTATGTTTGTGTGAGTGTATGTGTCTGCGTGTGTGCATGTGCACATGTATGTAAGCCCATGTGCATGTAGAGGCCAGAGGTTGATTTTGGGTGTCAATATCAAACACTTTCCACCTTTTTTTTTTATATCAAGTCTCACATGGAACTCACTGATTCAGCTAGACTCTCTGGCCAGCCAGTCTTGGGCATCGTCTCTCCATCCTCAATGCTGAGATTTTAAGCATGTACCACTGTACCCCACTTTTAAAAAAAGATTTATTTTTATCCACGTGTGTGTGTGTGCGTGTGTGTGTGTGTGTGTGTGTGTGCATGTGTTTGCTTGCCCCATATATGTGGTGTCCACACAATCCAGAAGAGAATGCTGGAACTCAAGTTAGAGGTGGTTTCGAGACCTGCCGTGTCTGAGAACTGAACATGGGTTCTGTGAAAGAGCAGTAAGTGCTCTTAACTGCTGGGCCATCTTCCCAGCTCCTGCACCCAGCTCTTTAAATGTGGGTTCTAAGGGGTTCAACTCAGGCCCTCATGTTTGCAAGACAAGTGTGTTACCAACTGAGCCTTCTCCACAGCCCAGAGATCCCTCTTTACCCTTCTGTAGGCAGCAAATGATTGGGTCCTAATGGCCGTCACCTGCAGCTTTTCCTTGGGGCACTTCAAAGCATAATTCTGCTGCTATGTGCAGAGATGCAATGCCTGGGCATCTACTTCTGCCCTCTCTAGCCCAGCGCAGCCCCTGACAGGTGACCATCAGGACAAGAGCAGCCCAGCAGCCTTGCCCAAGATGAGTCAGCTCTGAAGCTTTACTTAGCCTTAGGGTTTGTGTTTCTTCTGCTGGTTTCCCCTCTTCTTCCTGCTCCTGTTTCCAACCCTGCCACTTTCTCTCACCTGAAACCTTGACATATGTTCTGCCTGCCTCTAGGGTACTTTTTCTGGAGCTCAGTTGAAGACATTTTCTTCTAGAAATGCTGCCTGCCCATGGCCAAAGTTACATCTGACTTCTGCTGTCCAAAAGCTACACTGAGAATGTGTGGTTCAGAGCCGCTAGGTGGAGATACTCAGAGGCAAGCCTCGAATCTTGAGTGAACTTCTTAGGTTGATCATCAGTTTCCCATCCATCCCTACAGCAATGCATGGTTGATGATGCGTTCGGAGACAGAGACACGGGCAATTCATGGGGAGACAGATCTCAGGCTCCTGTAGCCTTTGTGGTTTGGTACAGGATCTCTGAATAACGTCATCGTGAAGCACTGGGAGGGAATCTAATCAGCGAAGACTGTTCCCGGGCCACACGATACCATTCCTAGCCCATGCGGTACACTTTTGCGGCTGGGAATCTAATGAGCGCTTCTAAGATTCTGAGCGAGGCGCCTGTGTGTTAATTCCCCAGCTGCAATTACAGACTGATTAAGAGAGGACATAAGTAATTACAGCATGGGAGCGCATCCACAGCAATCGCTTTGTATGTGCCCACCACTCCTCAGCTTCTCTCTCATTACCAAGAGGGTGAGAATTAAACACTCACACCATTGTGGCATCGTGTGCCACAGCCCATTGTTCCCAGGATCTGTTTGTCCTCTCTGTGGTGTCAGTGTACACACAAGGGACAAAGTTTGCTGATTCAGCCCCGTGACTCTCTGTGCAGCTACCTAACCCAACAATGGGCCGTTGTTTTCAGCCATGAAGACATAGGCTGGGCTCAAAGGTAGAATGCCTGCTGCTTAAAAACATTTTTTTTTCATGTAGTTGTAAAGAATAAAGTCTTGCCTGTCGCTGAAGACTGAGATAGGAAAGGAAGGGTCAGGGGTAGGTAGGTGAATGATTGTGGTCTGTCACCCATGTTCCTGTCTATGGTTGTAGGGCCATTGAAGCAGAAGGAACTCTGGCCATCGTGGAGGGAGATGGGTAAGTTGTGACCCCAGTCTCATCTGCTTCCTCTCCTTCAATGATGTGGCCCCTTTTGTCCCTCTCATTCCAGTTGGAAGCTTTTACTTGCACAGGGCCCTTTCCTGTCCTTTCCTTATTGTGTGAGTGAGGTCACGGTCCCATGATGCTATTGACTTTTGACCTCTTGATTCTTCTCAGTGTCCTAAACCTAGTGTCTGTGAGTTTACCTACTGCTGCCCTATGTCACCTTGCAGGATTAAAACAAGCAAACAAACAGACAAAATACACCACCACCACCACCACAACAACAACAACAAAAATAGCTAATGAAAACCCATCCTTACAAAGAACCAGGGAACTCTCGTTTTTAAATCTTACCTACCGTTGGAATTCATCTCCACGGAAATTCTGATGGATGATTGATTAATCAGCCTTTGGTTACCTACTCCAGACTTGGGGGTCACTGAGACTCCCTCCTACTTTGCTGTCTGATTTGGGCTTCTGCTAGTGGAAGCTGCTAGTTAAAATTAGACAGAACAATTCCCAATGATTTCCCTACACCATTTCACAAAGAGAAGAGCATTGGTAACCTGGAAGAACTAACGGCACAAAAGGAGGAGGGTCTGCCGCTTGCTTTCTGAGGAAGCTCCACACTGGTTTGCACAGGAGCTGCGGTAGTTGGCTCTCTCACCGGCGGGGAAGCAATGTTCCCCTTTCTCCAGTGCCATGCCAATATTGCTAGCATTTGTTTTTATAGTTTTTCTTTTGTTTTTTTGTTTTTTTTTTTATCTTAGCCATCCTGACTGGGGTAAGATAAAATTTCAAAGGAGTTTTAATTTGCATTACCCTGATGAATAAATTAGGATGTTGAGTCTTTAAAAGAATATTTCTTCTTCTGAGAGCTCTGTCTGGTTCGATGCCCCAATTTTTAATTCAGTTGTTGTTTTCTTGGTGTTCAGCTTTTTTGTTTTTCTTTTTTAGTACTTTGTATGCTCTGGACACCACGATGTTAGCTTAGAAAGCTTTGTTCTCATTCTGTAGGCCACCTCTTCACTCGGACGATGGTGTTCTTTGTCAGTTGATAGGCACAATGTCTGTGTTACCAGGATCTTGTACAGAGAGTCCTTTCCTGTGTCTATAAGTGGAAGTGTATCCCTCCTTTCTCCTTTATCAGATTTGGGGTATCAGGTCTTCTGGTAAGGTCCTTGGTCTTTGAGTTGAGTTTTGTGCACGGTGAGAGATACGAATCTAATTTCATTCTTCTGCATGTAATTTTCCAGTTTGACCAGAACCATTTGTTGAAGACACTATCTTTTCTCTCAATCTGTGTTTTGGACTCTTGGTAAAAAAATAAGGTGGCTGTAGGAGTGTTTAATAGAGCCATTTTTACAACTTCCCTGTTAATATATGTCTTATTCTATATTTGCAAGATTTCTTTGTGTTCAATATCTCATCATTATGGAAATCAAAGCTAAGTATCTATATGTACATAATGTTCCCAGTTAATTTCAACTTACCAATTAAATATTTATTTATAGGAAAAAATAAATTTATCCATAAGAAACTATTTGCTACCATATATGTGACATTCTATATCCACCTTGGGTAGGTATCATTAATAACAATTACAGATCAAGGTACGGATTGAAATATTTCTGGGCTAGTGGGCAGAGGCAGGGTTTTGTTCTGAATAATATTCTTCCCAGGTTCCCCAGGGGATTCTCAGAGAAGGATTTCAAGGGCACTCATGTAGCGCTGAATAATCATAATGGGGAAGCTGGGGTAGGAGATCCCAGTCCCCACCAGACCTTGGCCGTCCCACTCATTTATAGTCTGAGGTCAGAGGGGAGGAGTCACAACTGTAACAGTTTAGGGAACCTGCTATACAGGATATAGGATGTAGTTGACTTCTTCTACAGGGCAGACCTTGATCTAACAGGTTCTCTCCCATATGAAGCCCTTATTGTGGAAGGCATGTTCTCTGTTTTTGCTCAGTGCTCCCTTATGATGGCAGCTCTAGTTCCCAACATTCTGGTAGTGACTTTCTGCCTGCGATTGACAGGCCGCAAGCCACTTTGAATGGCAATCTTTAGAAATGCCCAAGCAGTCATGCAAACTCTTCCCAATCTCCTCGCTACTGAGATTGCAAGCAGGGTTGCTGCCTGCCTGAGTCACTGCATGGAAGAGTGAACAGGAGGAGAAAATGTTCATAAATGAGAAATAGCTTTTAACCATCTTCAAGTGGCTGAGTTTTCTGTTTGGCATCTAGAATTAATTCTTTTGACTTTAAAAAATTAATAACGGAATTGTACGTGTTAAAGTTAATATTTGCTTAAAAGTAAAACAGCGAGAGTTGAAGACACATCATCGCTCTCTTTGATGAGGTGACAGTTGAGCAGACTTAGTGAGGTGAAGATGTGAGCCCTCTGCCCGTCCTGAGGGAAATGAGCTCTCCACGGTGGGGGAGGGCAGGAAGAAGGAATGTGCTCCTCCGCACAGAGGATGCCAAGAGGCCACAAGGCAGTGGTTCTCAACCCGTGCCTCACAACCCCTTTGGGGGATCAAATGACCCTTTCACAGAGGTTGCCTAAGACCATTGGAAAACCCAGATATTTACACTGTAATTCATTCCAGTAGCAAAATTACAGTTATGAGGTAGCAGCGAAAATAATTTTGTGGTTGAGGGATCATCACAACATGAGGAGCTGTATTCAAGGGTCACAGCCTTAGGAAGGTTGAGAACCACAGGCAAAATGCCTGGGACACACCTTGGGGAGAGTCGTGAGGGATAAAGGCAAATACGATTCCTTCATTTGGAGCCTTTCAGGCCAGGAGGTCCATATACGATATGAGTTGAGACAGAATCAAGGTGACTGTCCCTGAAAGGGTACCCGTGACTCAACAACTGGATCTCAGCATGACAGTGGGGGCTAAGATGCACAGGCAGAGTTTGGGTAAAACTGTCCAATGTAAATAATCCCTGGCTTTATGTGAAGTTTCAAATATACTTATAAACTACAATTACAGACCACACGTTCAAAGTACACACTTGAATATACCATCTACCACTGTAACTATCACATATTCAAAAAGTACAACATATATAGTATGAGCATAAATATGCATATAGTTGTAGTGGTCTTTTTTAACCATATCAAATATAACATATATCTACTTAATATTCCTAGTGAGAAAATGGACTGCTGCTTTTCAGTAGCATTTCATTTCATGCAGATATTATATATATATATATATATACAAAATTATTATTATACAAAATTATATTATATTATACAAAATTAAAAATGCCTAATCTTGGCCTTTAAGCAGTTAATTACTATGCAGCCTATCACTCAGACACGTTTTGGTTTCAAAGAAGCATGAGAGTTAACCTCCTATCCCTTATTATCGGAAAAAGGAAACACAATTCTGCTCAAAGAAGCTAAGGAGCCCACAGAGATAATACAGCATGCTGGAGTGTGGCAGATTCAGGAGTGGCCAGTGGCCCCCTGTGGCTTTCCTTCTGCCATTGACGATCAGTGCTGTTGGCAAAGGTTTGTGAGTCATGGAAGACCTGCGTCACAGCCAGCTAGGCCCTGCTCCAGAACTGTGTCAGTTGCTTGTTCATTATACTTTATTTTTCTCAGCTTTAATAAGTTAATATAGTGTGGCATAAAATGTGATTTTTTTCTTATACATATATATTGTGAAGTGATTAAATCATGCTAAGTAACGTATCTATCATCTTATATAGTTGTCATTTTGTTTTTTAATTATTTTAGGTTTATTTTTTTTTATTTTACATGTTTGGGTGTTTTGCCTGCCTGTGTGTCTATGTACTACATGCATGCAGTGCCTGTAGAGTTCAGAAGAGGGAAATCAGATCCTCCCAGAACTCCAAAGCATGGTGTGGTGGCTCAGACCTTAAATCCCAGTGCTCAGGAGGCAGAAGCAGGCAATATCTGAGTTTGAGGCTAGACTGGTCTATAAGAGTTCATGACAGTCAGGGCTACACAGAGAAACGCTGTCTTAAAAAACCAAAAAAAAAAAAAAAAGAAAAAAGAAAAGAATAAAGAAAGAGAGAGAGAAAAGAGGGAGGGATAAAGGGAGGGAAGGAAGGAAGAAGGAAAGGAAGAAAAGGGAGAGAGAAAAAAACTGAAATTAGAACTGGAATTTTGGGTGGTTGTCAACTGCCATATGGGTGCCAAGCCTGGGCCTCTGGAAGAGCAGTCACCCCTTGACCGCCGAGCCTCCTCTCCAGTCGCATACTTGTTATTTTCATAGGCAAGCATTAAGCGCTAGTATCAGCATTTTCAAATACATAACACGTTATTAACTGTGCCTGCCATACTGCGAGATAATTTCCCAGAGTTATTAACCCTGGTTGAAGTCTTGCGCTCTTCTTTTTAAATTTTGATTTTATTTTATCATTGTGTGTGCATGTGTGTATCCAAGCATACATGTGGAGGCCTGAGGGGGACTTGTGTTATCTCTTCTAGGGCTGTTCTCCTTACCTTGAGAGGGTGTCTTGTTGAACCTGGAGCTTGATGTCTCAGACGGCTTGGCTGGCAAGTGAGTCCTAGAATCCTCCTTTCTCCACTGCCTGGTGATGGGTTATAGGTGTCTGCTACCATGCCTGGCTTTGTAGGTAGATGTTAGAGATCCAAACTAGGGTCCTCGTGCCTTGAACAACAAGCACTTTGCCCACTGAGTCATCCTCTTGGTCCTGAAGAACTGTATTCTTAAATCAGTATCTCCGTCTCCTTCTCCCCCTCTTCCTGGTTATGACCTTTCTGCCTCTGCTCTGGAGTTAGCTGGATTAGAACTTCACCATGAGTGAAAACATACAAGACTGATATTTCTGTGTCCATCTTATTACACTCAGGGTCCGCCAGGCTCATGCATGCTGTCTTAGGTGATGGTGGCCACAGCGACGGTGAGACTTACACGATTTAGAATCATCATGAAAATAAACATGCCTTCGAGGGACTTTCTAGGTCAGTCTTCTTGAAGCGGGAAGACCCTTAGCAAAATTGGTCTAGAAGGAAAGAATCTGAGTTGAATAAAAGTGAGACGCCACGCCCACACGGACATCATATCCACCACACCACGGATGACGTCATACTGACCACCCTCACAGCTGATGTCATACCCTGTGATGCACGGTGGAGAACTTGGCTGCTGGTGCAGAATGAGCCTCACCAGTCATCCCTCACCTGTCTTAGTCATGCTGACACTGGAATCCCAGGCAGAGTGCTTGGGAAAGGCAAAAAAAAGCATCTAGAGGCTAGGAATGACTTGAAGGTGTAACTCCGTGGGTAAAATGCCTACCTACCATCCACGAAGCCCTGGATTAGATCCCTGGAGCAGCAAACAGCATGGAGGGTGGTGATGCCTGCCTGTAATCTCAGGAGACGGATGCAGAAAGGTTAGGAGTTTGTCTTCAGCCTGGGCTACATGAGACCCTTTCTGGAAACAATAAAACAAAACAGAATTCATCCTAGCTGGAAAGAAGTAAACTCAGGCTTGGTTGCAGACAACATGGTCTTCTGTGTAGAAAACCTGATTCCAGTAATGAATCCAAAGAAGTTAATCCAGTAAATGAATCCAAAAAACTGTAGACCAGAAAATCAACATATGGAAATTAGTAGTGTGTCTACACATTAACGGTGAACTCTCTGAGGCAGAGGCGGAGCGGATGCAGAGAACACCCAAAGTGTGAGGAGTGTGAGGGAGGAGGCAAAGTGCACCGAAAACCAAAGCAACCAGGTGAGAGAAACTGAAGCAGACGCAGAGGCAGGGGCAGAGCATCCACACTCTGTGTGTGTGCCTGTTCCTGCCCATCCGGACAGAAAAAGAACGCTGCTGTTAAGTTAGCACTTACCGTGTGCAGGGCTAACATCTGTTTCTAGAGTCTGGGCTCTTAACCTCTGTGCCCATGGTCCTTATCCCGGCCTGGAAGAGATGCTCTACAACGCTGCTGGTACATCCCAACTTGTATGGAATGGAAAATTTGGGTTAGAGTGGGGGTCTTGGCTCAGAGATGAAAAGTAAGGACCTGAATTCAATCTCCAGGCTTCATGTTAAAAACGTTGGATGATAGAGTCCTCCTCCCCCTGTAATCTCAGTGCTGGGGATGGGCAGCACATGGACTCTTGGGACTTGCTGGTCTGCTGGCCTCACCTAGTTAGAGAGTACTAGATGAACAAAAGACCTTCTCTCAAAACCAAAGTGGATGGCCCTGAAGAGCAATACCCCAAACTGACTCTCGACCTCCCCATGTACTTGAACACACACATGTGTGTGTGTCTGTTTACATGCAAGCAAGCACACACACACACACACACACACACACACACACACACACACACGCAGAGGGGTGGGAGAGAGAATGAGAATCGGAGGCCACCACGCCAGTGCATGTAAGCAGACTGTGAAGCAGAACGTGGCATTCCTGGAAGTCAGCCACATGACGCCACAGGAGACATCATTCCCATCAGCACCACTCGAGTCCCCGGTCCTCTGGCTTCCCCTTGTCCTCAAGGGAGTGGCCCATTCTCAACAATGCTGTGTTGTCTCTGTCCGTATCAGCTGACCGCCCCGAGAACCCCGCAGCCTCCCCGACTCCAGTCTTATCTCCGAACAGGACTCCCAGCTCCCCACATCACTGAGTGGCTTGTGAAGCTCACTCCACTCCTTCATCGGTTTCATTCATCTGTGACCCCGGGTGGGAGTCGGAGAGCTACAGGCCAGCTCTCTCTTTCCACCTGAGTGGCTGTGATATGAAGCCCCGCTTTGGAACGCTATGTACCCCAAGCCTCTTCGCCGCTCTCCCTGAGCCCGGCCACCCCACCATGAAAGGCCTGCCTTGTTCTTCAGTTCAGTCAACTGTGAGATTGCCTCCAACCTGTTTTTCATGTGGCTGTGCCCAGGAGCTCCCTTCACGCTGCAGTAGCCAAGTTAAAGGTAATTTGATAAGCAGATACGCCGGGAGCATGAGAATCAGGCTCATATACCTGTGTCCCTATATTAAAAACCATAAGCCAAAAATCATGCTAATCGTTCAATTTTCCTTGCTTTCTTAAATACCTCAGTGTATAATTTAGCAATCAACTAAATTTATTGCTCAGTTGGGAAGACACTAAAACTGTTGAAATTGCAGTCATTGCCTTAAATAATTTTTTTTTTCCTGGATTCTCCAGGTCACCCCCATTGCATCCCTCAGAACAGATCCCGCAGCCCATGGGGGTGAATTACCCTGGGGTCCCTATCGATGCCCTCATCGCTCAGTTCCTCTTATCTCTTGTCCTCTTGTCTCTTGTCCTCTTGTCTCTGAGTGCGGTTAGAATCCAGCCAGGATGGAGCAAAGGGCGGATGACTCCCTAAGGAGATGGTTACTGCACAATTGGGTGGCTGTGGGTTTTGATTGGGGTGGGTGGTGGAGGCCTAGCCATGGGAAACTGTTCTCATAGGAGGATTTGGCTGGTGAGCTTGGAAGAGTCAGGGGTCTTTTGAGATTTGATCCTGGAATCTGCAGTGGGACAGGGTGAGAATAGCTTCTTTGTTCCACTAGGAGTGCAGACAGCTTTGAGAAGGGAGCATGCACCCTGTGAGATGGACCAGTTACCCCTGTCTACTCAGGACTGGGGATTTCCCAAGATACTAGAATGCATAGTTTGTACAAATCTAGACCGAGGACGGTGTATCATCAGGACTAGTTTTAGCCAAACTTCCTAAACACAGGCATTAGTAAGACTTGCACACAGAACCCCATGTTCGTGTTTGACTGTGTGTCTCTTTTCAGACTGTGGTGTCTCCACAGAAATGGTGGAGGCCACCAGAGTAAGAGACTAGAAAGGAAATTTTAGACCTCATGGGCCTTAGGAGTGAATCAGCCATGGCATCTGGAGTCTAGGAAGCCAAGTGTCATTAAAAATAAAAATAGGATTTTATTCAAAATGTCATTGATGGCCTATTCAGAGAGGCTGACCCTGTACAGCTTCCTTTCCCACTCATGGTCTCTCTCTCTTTCTCTCCCCTCCCCCTCTCTCTCTGATTGCTGATGACCCAGCCGTAGATGGAGCATAGCTCTTCTTTTTCTTTTCCCTAAGTGTGTGTGTGTGTGTGTGTGTGTGTGTGTGTGTGTGTGTCCGCAAAGGCCAGAAGCAGGGATCATATTCTCTAGATACGGAGTTACAGGTGTTTGTGAGCCATTCAAGTTAGGGGCTGGGATCAAACTGCAGGCCTCTGATAGATGAATGAGTGCTCTTAACCCCTGAGCCATCTCTCCAGCCCAGAAGGCAGCATTCTTAGTGATGGTCAAGAGGGTTAGGGACTGCTCTGAAAAGAGAGGTGGTGCCTCTCTCTGGTCTCTCCTTCACTTTAGGGTTGTTTACGTGTGTATCCTTGCAATCTAGAGAATTAAAGCCAGGGTCTCAGGCATGTTAGGCAAAAAGTCTACACTGAATTAAACATCTCTAGCTTTTACTACTTTTTATTTTGAGACAGGGCCTTGGTATGCTGTCTGTGCTGCCCTTGAATCTACTTTGTAGCTCTAGTAAGCCTCTCAAATAGCTAGGATTACAGGATTACAGGACTGTGTCACCAGGTCTGGCCAGGAAATATTTACTGAGTGTTTACTGTGGGCCCTAGAGACAAAGGACAGATAAGACATGGTTCCTCAGGGTGCTTCTAGTCTAGCTAGGAAACCCTGGTGGCTGTTGTCAAGGGACAGGAGAGAGAGAACAGAGACAATGACAGCTTGGGTGCTTCTCCTTGAGTGGACAGCAGTCACCCGCCCCAGAGAAGTCCTGGTATGGTTACCACAGCAATGATGAGACTTGACACAATTTAGAATCATCATGAAATTAAATATGCCTGCGAGGGACTTTCTAGGTCAGTCTTCTTGAAGCAGGAAGACCCACAGTCCCTGTGGGCGCCGTGTCAGGGGCTAGGACCCAGACCAAACAATAAGGGAAAGTGCACACCAGCACTCGGTGCTCTCTTCTGCTTCCTGACTGCAGATGCACTGCAGCCTCCTGCCTCGGATTCCCGCCGCCATTCCTGCCGCCATGCTCCGCCTGTCATGATAGACCGTACTCTCAAGCTGCGAGCCAAACATACTCCTCCTGCTTTGCTGTCACCAGGCATTGGTTTGGGATTTTTGTTTTCCTAGTTAGGGCAGTGCGTTTGTGTGATGCACATGTGTGGCATATGTGTACACATGTGTGGGGAGGCAGAGACCAGAGGAGGATATCGAATGTCCTGTTCCATCGTTCCCCTCCCCTTATTCCCTTGAAACACAGCCTCTCACTGAACCTGGAGTTAGGAATGTGGGCAGCAACTCCTAGTGACCTTCTTGTCTCTGCCTCCCATAGTCCTGGGGTTGCAAGAGTCCATGAAACCATACTCAGTTTTTTATGTGGATGCCGGGGATTTGAACCCCAGCTCTCATCCTCGGGCTTGCACAGCAAGGGCTCCTGGCCTCTGAGCCACCTTTTATTCCAGCAACTTGGAAGAGAACTCATACATCCACACGTTCCTCCTTGTGGCTGTCACAGCACCTCCATGTTGAGAGCCAACTCTGGACTCACCATTTCTCTCTATCAACAGACAGGGCTGAAGGAACCTCCCATGGAGACTCGTAACCTGTCTCCTGCTGCTGTGGTGATCCAAACCCTACTTCCCCGGACTTTGCAGCAGTCTTGTCTGTGACCTCTGGGCTTTCACACTCATCCACTGACAGTCACGCTCAGCACAGCCTTGAAAGTGGCCCTTTGAAGTAACAATAATAACAAGCAACAGGAAGAACGGCCAGTACCTTCTTCTGCACTTGCTCTGCACCAGTGGCACAGGAACGGCTTTCTGAGCACTGACGTCATTTTTACAGTAATCCTGCAAGGTGCTTCCTGCGTACAGCTCTGCTATCACACAGCAGAAGGTCCCCAAACCAGCACAGTCTACAAAAATCACACAGCAAAAGCACATGGCTCGGGGTAAGGCACCACACATGTAAACCACACATATGAGATGTTTTGAAACAAAGACAAACCAATGAAATGCTGAGAAAGTGTACGGTTCAGCAACGCATAAACATAGCACTTCATCCGGAAAAGGCAAAACCCACTGGAGGAACAAACGCAGTCTGTGAACTCCTGCAAAGCAGAGGAAGGAGCTTTATTTCTTAAGCCCGAGGTGGTGGTGGTGTGTGAGGGGGTCAGAGCAGGTGATGTCCCTAGGTCACATGCAAAAAAGTCTGAGCAGTCAGTAGCAGAAGAGCTGGGTGTTGGTTCCAATCAATCAGATCTTAGACCCTCTGGGCTCAATTGCTAGAGTCTGGCCACTGTTCTCTGGAGGTGACTCCTCTTCCGCGAAGCCCACATCCTCACTATTGCTCCAAAAGTTGTGGCCCAACAAGAGCTCTGTAGCCTCATCTTCTGCCACCTCCCTGTCACCTCCTGCGCCTCAGCACAAGCCTTTTAATATTTCCCCAGCCTTCATGCGAACTGCTGCGTTTGCACTGTTACCTAGAATTCCCTTCTCCGAAATATTTGCTGGGCACATGCCTTCATTTACTTTGGGTTTCCACCAATCTCTGGTAATCAGAGAGGCCCCATGTAGGGGCCTTAAGGAGGCATGGAGTATCCACATCACCCATTTTTGTTCTCAGTGTTTAACTTTTCTACAAGTGGCTTATTGGTATGTACGATATTGATTTATCTTTCTTTACTCTTTCCTTTCTCCCTCATTTTGTGAATCTAACCATGTGTTCTAGTGACATTCCTGTTGCTGTGGTCAAACACTCTGACCAAAAGCAACTTAGGGAAGGAAAGGAGTTTCTTCGCTTACCCTTCCAAGTCACACTCTACCGCGGAGGGACATCAAGGGCAGTCTCTCAAGCATGGACTTGAAGGCGCTGCTGCCTGCCATTCCATGGAGCGTTACCGCCAACCAAGGAGCTCGTTTCACAGCCAAGGAACTACAGCAGGAACCATGGAGGCTGCTGCTTGCTAGCTGGCTTCTGGAATGGCTTACACTCAGCTAGCTTCTGCATAGAGTTCAGGACCACCTACATAGAGCTGGGACTTCCCACGGTGGGCTTGGCCCTCCTACATCAATTAACAATCAAGACAATCCCCCACAGACACGCCCATAGTCTATCTTGACCTAGGCAGTCCCTCCTGAGGCTTTTGCCTCAGGTGACTCTAGGCTGTGTCAAGGGGACCATTAAAGCTAACCAGGACACCACCATAGTCCTTTCAACCGACTAGGAACAGCATGTGAAAAAGAGCTTACATTGGTCACAAGAGCGGGAGTGGATGGCACCAGGTGCTCCATCCACTTATTGGCTTCTTTGGGCTGCTACCTTTGAGGTCCACTCAATGGCCAGAAGCCCAGACACCAACAAGCGGGTCACAGAGCTGGGTAGCAAAAATGAAGAGAAAGGGGTGGGGGAAAACATCCAAACTTTTCATCCTTTCCCTGAGAATCCTGAGAACCAGCAGCAAGGAGATCTTCACAGCTCAGAAGATCAGGCGTGTGAAGAGATTCAGCATTGGGTCTGATTCTGACAGCATGTGATTGCAAACGCTGCCCGCATAAGATGATTCCCCATAGATTGTCTCAGTGGGAAAATGATGGTTGCCATGAATGATGTATGTACATGTATGATGTGTTCATGGGGTGCATTACGGGACAGACACCAGGCTAACTGATCTGCATAGCTTGACTCTTTAAATTCCCAAAGCAGGATTAAAATAAGGGCTGTGGAAGCTGTAGACTTTCCATTTTGTAAGTCAAGAGAAGGAAGCCCCAACTAGGGGACTGACTTGGCAGAGATCAAACAGCAGAACAAAGATTTGAACTAATATGTCACCAGTTTGAAGGTCACTTGCTTACCGAATCATCACATTGCCTATATGGCCTTGCGTTCCAAAAGCAGAGTTGTAAATCACGGTGACTCCAGAGTCATCTGGATGAGATGGGTGCTGACTGAAGCAAGCCCATACAGCTATGACAATATCCTTACATCCAAGCCTGGCATAGGTGTCCATCTTCTCATTGCATTTGTAACCTGTCACGACAGAATGTCCTTTACAGGGACAAACATCTAAGGTAAGCTAAGGTTGAGCCTTTTATCTTCAAAGACTTAAATCTGGGGCACTTTTTCAGCAAGGAAGATGTTTCTTAGCTTCCTCAACATCTGGGAACAATAACCTTTCCTTTCCCAACACTTCTGACACGTGTTAGATCTCTGAGTTAATTAGCTCTCTATTTGGTCAACCTGCATTCCTACCCATATCTGCGGGATTAGTCCATGCTGATTCCTAGCCCTGGCTCAGAAACTTTCCCCATCCAAGCAGGGGGACAGACCAAGCAGGTCACCTGCTTCTGCCACCACCATGCCTCATACAAAACAATAGTAGCAGCAGTAACTATACCCAATGCGTTGTTTGGGACAGTCAGGTGTCTGACTGAGCTTGTTCCTGAGCAGGATGAACACCGGGCTTTGCAGGAGTCTTTCTCTCCATGGGGGAGAGTGGACCACTTTAACTAGTGACACCTGACCAGGATGCACCTGATGACCCAGCTCCCGCTCTTGGCACAGTGATGACCACAGCACCAGGAACATGCTCCAGGCCCCAAGGGCCAGCAGAAGGGTACCTGGTGCTGACAAGGGTGTCTGGCTCCCATCTGAGAGATGTTAGGCATACGCCTGACTTCTGAGGTCACTGGGGAATAAATATAAGCTAAGTATGTAAAGCAGATGTTGGGAAATAGTTTTCTGTAAATAGTAGATGATGACTATATTGGGCAGCTTTTTGGGTGTCTTATCTTTGTTCTGATCACCGAACTCTACAGCCCAAAGCCACCAGGGATGATGGGTAAGTGATGGACATGCGGATTATAATAAAAACAAGATCACTGGCTGAGACCCTCGTGGCTGGATTTGGTCTGTGAGACATACCCTAAACACAAACAGTTTCTAGACTGTAATCTTGCACATGGTAGCGGAAGCCAATGTTGCTATTATTATTAATTATGGTCATTACTGTCACATTGCTGCTCTACCATTTTGCCATTCACGACCATGGGCAATCACGATTGATTGATGAGTCAAAAGTAAATTGAAGTATATAGATAAATATCTAAGGACAAAAATAATTAAGGTTATAGAGCCAGGAAAGCCAATGCCTAAGGGAGGCTTCTGGTATGTGTATGGTGTGTGGTCAGGCAGGCCCCTTACACATACTCATTTAAACCTCACGCACACTTAATGGCTATCCTATTCCCACAGAGGAAAGTTAAGACTAAAAGGACATTAGCAAATTGTCCCAAACATCTGACTAAGGCTTAGAACTGGGCAATGTGGCTTCAGAGCCCACAGAACATTTCTTATCACCTGTAGGGTACTATATCAGAACACGTTATATGGTTTTATAGCCATAGGCCTGGCACTCGCCTTAAGTTCAGTGACTTTCTGAAGACAGGGAAGCTTGCTATCATGCCAGTGAAGAGTTGGATCTTGGCCTTCATCATGCCATTGGCTGGAATGAATTCATCTCTGAGGGTACTCAGCTCCCCATCCTTGGCTCTAATTGCTGGCCAACGTGGGAGATGTTTTGGGGCACTGCGTATGATGCCTGAGCACCTGGGTTATTCTTACTACCCAGGCTAATTACCTGACTTCAATGCTAAGGGTACCTGCTACACAGCTGATTCCTGCTCCTCTGCTAACACCTGAAAGGGATCTGCTGGGAAGGAACGATCTCTCATGTGAGTGACAGGATGATTTTATTTGTTTTTATTTTGCTGTGTCCTCCTTAAGCACAAACAACTTTTAGACATCATTTCGTTCTGGAAACTTCATTACCAATGTCCCCAAATCTAAAATCTGGCAGGATTTAGTAATGGTAAAATTTTCACTTCAAGTGAAATTTTAATTTCTCATGAATTTCTTGCCATCTTTCCATGGCTGGGTGTTTTCCCCTCTGAATTTAGAGCCTGTTTTCTTTGAACCATCTCTATGGAGTCCGGAATGCTGTGGAGCGCAGAGGCCAGGGAACTGGCCTTGCTCCTCCCCAGGGGCCAACGGAATCAGAAGAGAAGCACAATGGTTCCTTGCAGGAGACGGGTTACACCAGCCCTGGGAAAGGAGGGACGGGGTGACCTGGCTGGCAGCGAGCTGGGCAGGCCGGCCTGATGGCTCTTTTCACACAGAATGTGTGATACGGAGATCTGTTGCGTGTGGCTCTTTGTGCCCGAATCCCAGGCAGATGGAGCAGGTTAACTACTTTTGCTCCTTTTCTCTCTCTCTCTCTCTCTCTCTCTCTCTCTCTCTCTCTCTCTCTCTGGTGATCCACTGAGGCCTCGGGTTCTGCTTGTTCTTTAGCTGGGTGCACCTGTTTTTGTACACCCAGTAGGTCTTCTGTTCGGGGACACACAGTCTACCCTTTAGAAGCTGAATCTGGTCAACTTTCCCCCACTACTGGGTTTATTTGGAAACGTCCTAATCCTCGGTGCCATTCCCTTGTCATGGCTGGAGAGGGCCGCGGGCAGCAAGCCCAAAGTCACCTGGCTTTTCCGGGTGGATGTGCTCGCAGATGTGCGAGGTGGGGTCCTGGAAAGACGTAGGCACGGTTTCTGGGAGCACATCAATGCCGACAGCAGAAAAGGGAGTACCCCGGATAAAAATAGCAGCTGAACTCCTGCCCCCATCTTTAATGATTTCTCTGCCGACTTGGGTTTGGTGCTCCTAAAGAGCAGCCGCCGCCGCCGAGGACCATTATTCAACTGGAGAGAAACGGAGGCAAGCCGCCTGCCAGGTGGGGTTTCCGAGCCCGCAGCTCTAACCGTCTCCACATGTGAATAAGTGTTTACAGTTTTAAAGATGTGTTGAGTAATTGCACATGCGAGATATCTCCCCCTTTAATGTGCGCAGCATGTTCCAAAGCGTCCTAAGTGAGAACACCCTGGTTGACAATGAACTTGTTTCCCTTCTCGGCAGCGAGGCTTAAGGAGGTACTGTGTGTGTTGAGATGTAATTGGTAGCACTTGTGTCTCTGTGGTTCTTTTTTTCCCCCTTAGCTACTGGAAACTGCGGCCTTAATCCACTCTTTACTTCCCCACATTGTGATGGTAGCGCCTCTGAGCTCTCCTCACGTCAGGACAGATCTGTAAGTTTCGTAGCTCACTTTGAGACTCTCCCGTAACATTAAGAATGCCCAAAACATTAATTTTTTTAATATACCCTCAACTTTTGAGATTTCGGATCACCTCAGGATAATACAATAACTGTTCTTTACTACTTAAAAGAGTCATTGAAATGGCTCCGTTTAGACAGATGGGTTTCTCTCTTCTTAATTATGCCTCTCTTTGTATTTTCATGGGAAAATCGCTAGTGTCACCTCAGAGAGAGTAGGGGATGGGCTGAGCATTTAGGTTGCTTTGTGTGTGTGTGTGTGTGTGTGTGTGTGTGTGCCCTTTGTCTTCCTCTGACTTTCAGCAAACGTAGTTAAAAATGGTTTGGCAGATCTTGTTGCGTTAATGAAAATCTGTGTCAGCCATGAGCAAGACCAGCAGCGGAGGACTAACACTAGCTTGCCGGGAAGGCACAGAAGGTGCCCAGCCTTGCAAATGGCTCTCCACTGAGGCGCTGATGTCATCTGCTTGCTGGTCCCTTGACTGTCCCAGGATCTCCAGATGAGTGGAGCTTATAGTCCCGCTGGCACCAGTCAGCTCCAGGGCAGTACTTTTCCAACCGGAAGCTCCTTTTACGTCAGTTTTCTGATTTTTTTTTTCCAGCTTGGTGCTTTGGCTTCTGTATTTCTTTCCTTGACCAAAACAGCATCAGGGAGGGAGGATCCATTTGGGCTCACGCTTTGAAGGTACATTGCGCCATAGTGCTGAAGGTATGGCGGCAGAACCTTGAGGAGGCTGGTCACATCGCATCCGTAGTCAGAACACACCAAGAGTGAACGCCAGGGCCAGCTCACTTTTCTCATTTTGTCCTTTCAGGAACCCTGATCCGTAGAATGGTGCCATCTACATTTAGGACGTATTTTCCCTACTCATCCCAAGTCAGAAACTCCCTCACAGGCACGCCCAGAGGCTTGTCTCCTCAGTGAGTCTAGATCCAGTCAAGTTGACAGTCAACACTAACTACCATAGCTTTTGAGGGAGAGACTGCAGGGTAGAGACCCAGGAGCCTGGAAGCACCTTTCTGGTTGTGTAAGTTTAACTTTGTTCCAGACAGTCTGCTTAAGCCATTTTGATTCCTTCTTGCCAGCCTGCTGTGAGGCTGGGTAGGTGTATGCCCACCAGGGAGGTGTGTGCCTGTATGGGGATTGGTCTTGCAAGATGTGGACATGAATTACATTCAAAGGAGAAGCAAAATCATAGCATTCCTTGCTTCTTCTCTAGACCTTTGCCATGGGACTACACTGTCTCTCCCGTCTAAGCCAGCACATGGGAGTTGAGGAGTGAGCCTTCTCCTGAACGGGATATCCGGTGGCACAGACTCCTGGGGACTCTTCTTTCCCCTCTACTCCATCACCGCATTGCCCTCGCCAGCATCATTGTGGTTCTTATTATTTTGGGTTAGTGGGCTGTCTCTGATGACCATCAAGATTTCTGTGGGTAGCATGGTGCAGATTAGATGTTCAATAAGAAAGGACTAAATCTTATCTTTGCTCAGGAGCTGGCAATGCACCAGTCGTAAAAATAAAATTCCCTCGGGGTAAGAGAGGGGGGTGGAATTGGAAGCAGGAAGTGTAGAAGCACTGTGGAGGGTCTATGCTCAGTCATTGGAGGATGCTCTGACAGCATTGGTCATTCGACAGCAGGCAGTGAGTGTCTGAGGGATGATGGCTTTGTATATCTCACAGTAACTCAAGTCCTCCTGGACCACCCTGCTCGTGAAGGAGGTGATAAAGCATGGATGCTAATCACTTCTGAGAAGTACCATAGATGCTCTGTAAACAGGAACAGCTTGGGAGGGACGGGTGATAACGGCAAGGGCTTGGGCTCAGAATTGAAGAGGGGGACTAGGGATCTGACTGGGGCTCAAAGAAGCGTGGCTGGGTATCATGTCCCAGAATTCCGTTGTTGTACAACTTGGAAGGATACGAACAAACACCTGTTAACCCTAGCGAGAGCGACAGCCACAGGTCAAACAGAGATATTGCCACCCAAGTCTGGGCCAGTGAGCTGGAGAGTTTAAGGGTTCCAGGGGTATGGAAGAGGAGTTACTTAGAAGAGTGTGGATGACTTAAAACAGATGTGTCACCAAAAAGCCCGTCGCAGAACAGGCAACCCATGAAATCTGTACCCCTGGAACTCCTTGCATGACTTACAGGCAGCTAGATTGGCCAGACACTCTTCTTAACATTTGTGGCTTCTTGTCTAACCTAAGAGAGGGGTCTTGTGAATCTTGTAAGTTTCAGGAGTTTCTTGAGAATTGTGAATTTCTTTACTTTATGCATCTTAAGGGACCCCTCCCCACCTTGGGAAGGAATGCTTCATTTCAGAAGACATAGCTGTACAATATCCAGGCAGGCTGGAGCTCCTCAAATCCATCATAAAACATCAAGGTTGGTCCTGAAGAAGGAGACAGATATGAGCTGACAGTCCAAGGCCAAGTTGTCACATTCCTTCATTATCTCTGTAGAGCATTTACCAAATGACCGAGAGTTTTAGGGCCATGAAGCAAAACTGGTGGGGTTTCTGTTCTAGAGTTAGCAGGTTAACAGGAGAAATACTGATTGGGCGCACTGATCTAGAAAAATGCTAACCGAAATGCAATAGATGAAGAAGACAAGACCATAGCATGATGGGGAATCTAAGAAGACTTTTAAGGAGGTCTCTCTGATAGTTCCACGGTAGACTTAAGTGAGTATGGTTGGTAAAAGAAGATTCTTTGGGAAAGTATCACACACAATGGAACTGGGGCCTGTAGAATGATGTCCTGACCTGTGAACACCTTTGTTTATAGACTTTGCAGATTAGGGCTGTGAAACCTTGAGAGGAAAGATGCCCTCCGCTATTTGTATAAAGTTGAGATGATCATAGGGACCTTTAAAAAGCAGAGCCCCTTTCCCAGCTGCTATCAAAGGAAGATATAATGGTGGATGAAGGGTCAGACATGTGATATCTGAGGCCGGGGCAGAAGTACACAACTCTTTGTGTACAGCAAATTTCTGGCACATTGAAAGATGAGGAGACATGTTTCTTCTTATAGAGTTCAGATAGGACTACATTCCTGCTGGCACCTGGATTTGACCTGATGAGGCTCACATGAGTTTTGAATCTAAAGGCTTAAGTAACATTTTCACTATTTTAACCTATTGGGTTTGTAGTAATTTGTAAACTCAACAAAGACCTCATATGGGCTTAAAACAGAAGAAAACTTGGTACAGTTTCAGGTGATGTCTACGGTTAGGACATTACTTAAGAGACAATTCTTCCAGTGGTTTTAAGTGCTATGGCCAGCTCAGGGGGCACTGAGTAACCTGCTTTGGATTGGAAGAGGCAAGCAGGAAGCAGAGTCTGGTAGACAATGTTGGAGCCCTCAGAAAAGATAGAGTGGGCTTGGCTTAGGGAGTAGACAGAAGTGCAGGGCTTGGGTCTGAGAGCTGTGATGAGGTAGACTGTGATGAAGAATGCATGGGGTCAGTGGTGGATCCCAGGATTCTGGTTAGAGTAGTGGTTGATAGCAAAGTCTTCCAAAGCTAGAAGACTGTCAGCAATGTCCACCCTACCCATGCACACAGGGAGCCCTGCTCACCCCTCAACATTGATTTTAAGAAAAAAACTGGCACGTCAGAAGCTAATGATGGCGAGGCAGATATTATCTGGGGCTCTTTGATGGTGTGAGTGGAAGAAAAACCCATTCAAGGTGTCTTAAGCCCAATGATAAGTTATGTTTACTTTGAAGCCAATAGACAAGAGTACATTTGGCTTGACTGGGGGCTCAGGCCATAACACAAGGTTGATTTCAAAGACTTTCCTCTTTGTGGGACTCTGGTCACTAACTCCATGTGCCAAAGTTCCAAGAGTTTCCTTGGGCCAAGAATGTGCAGAAAAACTGTGATGTTTCCTTCTGTGAACAAGCTCAGCACCATCTGTGCTTCTAGTGACACTTTGAGATGGAACAAGGGAAGGGATTGCATGGCTTGGGAGAGAATAACAGGTGCATACCCCAGGGATGCAGCTGGGAGTAGTAAGCGTAGACACTGAACACTTCTTGCAAGCGTTCCCAAATGCCACACACTCTACTGAGTTGCAGCAGAAGTGTACCAAGACAAACACTCTCTGATCCTTACTCCAGTGAGTGGCTGGGAAAAAATGCTGGAAGAACTGGCGGATGGCGGAATGAGTGACCCTGACTGCTTAGGTTGTCCATGGGCATATTGTTTTTAGCTACTGAGTTTGGGGGACTATTCTGAGGGCACCACTGGTCCAGTTGGAGGGCTGAATACATATTCATATAAAGGATCATTCACTATGCGCCTCCTTTATGTCCCTTGAAGAGTATGATCTCTGCAGCTCAGGTTACCTCCTCCCCAGTACTCCCCCAACCCCATACTTGAGGCTCAGGCCATTTCCAAGCCCATTATGGGAGTATAGGGTTTATATATTCCTTGTCTAGCAGAAGATGCTTTATGTGATGTAGCCCATGGCTGATTAAGGCCCACAGCAGGTATTGGCTATGCTCCCTACCCCAACACATAAAGCCCTGGTCTACATGCAATAATGATTTATATCTGCAAACCAGTCACATACCCTTTTCATCTGAAGTTGGTCTGTGGCTGGGGTTTGCTTTTCCCATTGTATGGTAGGCTAGGATGCTGGGGTACTGATGGGGGTCGGGTACTGGAAAATAGCCCTGCATACTCAGAAGGTTACAGCACTGTTTCTTAGAGGTCCCCAGTGGGTAGTAGCGTGTTAGCAAAGATCCTCAATTATATAACCAAATCCCTGTCCACCCTGACGGTTAAGAAGGGCAATACTCGAGTGTGGCCTTCTCCAAGGTCACTTTACTCCAGATAAGTTAGTGCTCCATGAACCGGTGCCCTTTGATCCTAACTCCAGGTTCCCAGTCTCTATTCCCTGACAGCCCCGGTCTCCCGGGATCTGAGAGTGCAAGAACCATGCCTGCCGCCTGCATCTCTAGGTTGGTCCCACATTGGTCCAGACAGGGCTCTCTAGCTCCAGCAGGCCTGCCCAATTAGAACCAAGTGTTGAAATCACACTGTAAGACCCTTGCTTGGGTGACGGCTAAAGCAGATGGACAAACAGGCTGCACACTTCCTCCCCTGCAGCCTTTCCTACACGGCTCAATCCGCCACTGCTTCCGTATTCACACCCCAAAGCACGGTCTAGGTGGCTCTGCAGGAGGATCCTTAAAAAACAGCACTTCTCTGATGAAACAATGTCCCTTGTTTGGAAATAGGCAGCGCTTATAAAATATGTTCCTGTGTTTTCCTGGATCGAGGAACACTGTGGAGTCTGGGGACTGATTTACAATGAAGAAATTGTTTCTGTAAATCGTGAAGTGGAAGGATTGTTTTTGGAGAGCTGAGTAAAGGAGCTATTGTTTTGTCATAATTGCGAACATGAGCTGGGAGAAGGTGATTTTCACAGAGAATACACCGTCCATTTCTTTGGAGGGGGCCAGCTAGGAAGAAAGCCGCAGACGTGGTGTGATTCTCCCCTCCCCATCCTTCCCAAACTTACTTCTTTTCTGTTCCAGCCCTCACTAACGGACATATATAATGGCTGTCCTCCCACTACTGCCCCCCAACCCAGGCTTACCTCACACTGAACCCTCCAAAATCCAGCAATAGGCTGTGAGGCTTTCCTTAACACCACCAAGGCTTTGCTTCCAAGGATCTCCCAGTACTTAGAACAGCTCATGCGCTCCAGCCTGTGAGCTGAAGGAGGATGGACATCAGGCTCTGTCCAGTGAAAATGGAAGCCGCATCCAAGACCTTCCCATCGTCAGGGTCACATCATAGGAACTTCCCTGAGTGGCAACACCAGGGCACAGAGAGGATGAGCCTGGCAGCGAAACCTTATCGCTAGAAGCTCCAGCGAGTGTGTCTGCCATTGGCGGGGGGTGGGGGGGGTGGGGGGGTGGGAAGGTATGCCCTCACTCACCCAAGGCTAATTGTCATCTTCCAGCTCCTATGCTTTAAGAAACCAAGGATGAACTTGAGTCACATAAGTGAGAGAGGGGGCCTGATAGCCTAAAATTTTGTTCCATCGATGTCATTCTGACCGCTGAGATGCTGAAGACTTTTCTGACTTCCTTGAGTGGATGTGGAGTGGAAATATCCCTAGAAGGTATATGAACTTCCTGAGAGACACACTATGGAAATCATTGAATCTGAGAGATTGGTGGCCTGTCCTTAGAGGCCTGTGCATACCTGGGACATGAGAAGCAGCAGGTAGGACACATGTGTGTCTTATATTAGGTATAGCCATGACCAGAGTCCCTCTGTTTCCTTACATGCTTGCTAATGGTTTGTGTTGAAAGTCATGGAGGCTCCCACTCAAAAGCGATCTGTAGTTGGCATGTGTCTGTCTCACTGTAGGCCAGGCTGGGATGCTTGGTAGGAAACTCTGATGGATGCTGGAGATTAAGCAGCTCCCTGAGCGCCCTGGACAACGTCAAAACCCAGAGGTCCTCAGCAGGCATATAGGTGAGAAAGGACAGCAACTCTCAGGAAATGAGCACAAGCAATCGCTGAATTCATTTCCTGTGCCCATTTCAAGCCTATAAACCCTCCCAATGTAGTTGAATCCAAGTTACTGGGAAAATGGCATTGAATTCAGGTCTGGGGGAAGATACAAACATACCTGGTTCTTTGGAATCAGTTTGAGTGGCTCTCACACACATGACAGCAGGTTGGAGGTCCAGTTCCCCCAGGTGACCTTCTAACCAGTATGCCATATATAAGACCTTCCCTTCTCTAGCTCAATTCACATGACCCCCAACCTACTGTCAGGTTATCAGAGCTTCCCAGGGTCCTCCCAAATAAACACCCTGTACCTAGGTATTTGTTTCCATACCACACAAGCGAAAGCTGAAGCAGGCAAGCACAAGGAATAGCATAGCAATCTAGCGATTCTGCTTGGTGTGTTCGGTGTATACATTTTTATTCTTACTCTCCATTTGGTAACCTAGGATTCACATCTGCATGCACCATGCACATACTCCTCTCCTAGCAATGCACTGGGACCCACATCTACAAGCCCTATACACACATCCCTCTCCTAACAATGCACTTAGTAATCTAGGACCAACAGCTGCATGCACCAGGCACACACCCTTCTCTTAACAATGCACCTGGCAAACTAGGACCCCCCGCCTATACCAAGCTATGAGAATGCTCCATTCTGGATAATTGAATACACTTCTCCTCCTCTAGAAATAATTAGGCAAGGCAATTTTCTATTCAAATGCATTGCCTAATATATTTAAGTACAAAAATAAGGAGGCCAATCTGGCCTAAACTAGTTTTGTGTGTGTGTGCACTAAGGCAAACTATTATCTAAGGATACCTTTAGGGAGATTTCCCAATTTACCACCTTATGCCGATGCATAACTGGGCATGCATAGGTCAAAACCAGATGCACTTTGGGAAGAGACATACCCAGTAGAGAAAAGGTTATATCGCCCATTGGTCAATTAAAATAGAGAACCACTCAGTTACTGCCTTTTGTAACGTGCCCTCCTTCCTTTCCAGACACCATAGAAGAAAACTCGGGCAATAATGACCTGTGGCCCTTGAGTTCTCTCACCGATGTGGCCCCCATAACTCCTGATAGCAAAGATAGGATCTGTACTATTTATTAGCTTTGAATAGTTTCCTTGCTACTTTACAGAGTCTGTGATCTCCTTCAGTTCATTGATTAAGATGGTAGGAACCTGGAAACACCTGTCCAGATATGGACCACTGGTCAGAGCCCTGGACATTCTCCCAAGCTGTTTTCTTTAGGCAGAGTGGTCTCCAGTTCCCCGGGAATGGAGTAGCGTGTGTTCTTGGGGTTCTCTGGCCTGTTCTTCAGCACCCTCCCTCCTGAACCAGTGCCCCCTCGGGTTTCCCTACCGTTGCCGTCATTATGGTTTAGCTCCTGAGTTGCCTGTTCCTGGCATCCCTTCTGGTTACACCTCTCGTTCCCCCATCATTCCTTTAGGCTTCCTTTATGCCCAACCCTTCCTGAATGCGAGTCCCGGTCTCTGCGGACAGAATCAGCTCAGTCCTCAGTTACTGAATTGCTGCATCTTTAATCACAACACCCATCAGCTGTTGGCTTGTACAAACTTAGCTTGCATTGTGTCTTTTTCTCTGGGTCCTGGAGTCCTGAAAGGCAAGGGACAGGGTACGAAAAGAGAGCATCTACAGACCTTTCTGTGCTTTGATAATAGACACTTACTGTGATAAACTGACCCAGCACCAGTGTGATGGTGGGTTATAATGACCCACGTGACAATCTCCAATCATGTAGAACCTCTGAAAATGACCATGAGGGATTACCTCAGTTATGTTCATTGATGTGGGAAGACCCGTCCTTGTGGGCAACGCCATTCCCCGAGCTGAATAAAGTGGAGCTGAGAAGGGCAGGTATTCTACTGCTCTCTGCTCTTGACTATGGATGCAATGGGACCAGTTCTCTCAAGCTCCTGCCGCTGTGAACTCCCTGTCAGGACAGACTCTAACCTGGAATTGTGAGCCCGACAAAGCCTTTCTCCCTTAAGTTTCCTTTGCCAGAGTAGTTTATCACAGCCGCAGGAAGAGAAGCCAAGCATGTCGGCCAGAGCTTTGTTGTTGTTTGTTTGTTTTTCTCTATTTCAGTTTTACTTGTCCTGAATTTGCAGCAGTTAGCATTCTGGCTGAAATAGTCACAGGTCTGCGGCCAGGGCAGGCAGGTCAAGGAGGTTACTTTCGCTTTCTGCCTAAAAGGGAAAAAGACCAAGTGGTAAGGAAAACATTTCTACTTTTCCTCCAAGTATGTGCTGTGAAGCAGAGAAAATGATAGCATCAGGATACCCACATTTTGCTCTGATGAGCTGGCCAGGTTGCCTGGTGGTCACCACAGCCCTGCAAGAACTCCCTGACTGGCAAGATGCTGGGGATCAGCACTGCTTCCCCAGCCATTTAATCACCACATAAGCATCCAGTACCTGGGGTTACTCAGGGATCAAGAGGCTTTATCTAAAAAGTGTGGGCCAAGACTTGATAGTCTGTCTCTGTCGGGTAAAGTGATTTGAAAAGGCCATTTAACTCCCCCAACATTAGTTTTCCCTTCTGCAAAATGGTGCGTGGGTGGGAGTAGAAGATCCTGGGAGCTCATTGAAAGGACAAACTTCCAGTTTGGTGAGAGACTCAGCCTCAGAAAAGGAATAGAGATCAATGAAGGGAGACACTCAACAATAATGACCTCTGGGCTCCTCTTGCCTATATATAAGCATATACTCACGCACACACGCGCGCGCGCGTGCACACACACACACACACACACACACTCATGGCAGGGGAGAGAAACAAAAATAGAACAGGTATGGGAGGAGGAGCAATGGGAAGAGCCTAGAATGATCCAGACCCTTCCATCCTCCTACTTCAATGAACAAACAGTTAAAAATAAACAGGACATTGCCCTCATGATGGTCATGACCACTGCTAATTGCCCTGGTGATGCATTAGTGACCATCTGGAAGGAAGGCATGTTGCCCAGCCTTGGACATCCAGTCATCAAGACTTTGTAGTGGCTGCAGTAAAACATCTGTATTTTTTTTGGGGGGGGGGCTTTGTGGCCCCAGGCAGTCTGGGCCACCACTTCTGAGTAACACTTACAGAGCCAGTGGCCTGGGGGCCTTTGCCCCTTTAAGAGATCTGGCAGTCACACTCCCTTTGCAGTGTTGAGCGTTCACAGAGTGTCGGATGCTGTGCAGACTTCTCATCAAGATGGGGCTCATCAGAGTCACTATTTATTTTAAACCTCTCGTGTTTGCAGACAGCCCTTACATGCCCAGCTGCAAAGACTCTGAAGTCCACTGTTCAGCTGTGGGGCATTTCCAGTAGAGATAGTGCAGGCGGGAAGAAGCCCAAGAGGACATGATTCCAAAGGGAGAACATCCTTCCGGAGCATCAAAGGGGCCCTGGACTTTGTTCAACACAACTGACCGCAGACAAAGCTGCAGGTCACCTAGATATTTGGGGAGAGCTTAGGAAACAGTGCGTGGCTCCACGAGATGAGTCTTTCATTCAGCCTGATCACTGGATGAGTGGAAGCATCATCTTGTCTTGTGATCATCCATTTGACTGCGTTAATAATCCTGGAATAACTCTCTTTCAGTTTTATTTTTGAGATGGGTTTTATGGAGCCTAGATTGGCCTTGAATTCCTTATGTGGCTAAGGATGACCTTGGACCTTGATGCCCTTGCCTTTACTTCCTAAGGGCTGGGGTTAAAATGCTCCACACACGTGGTTTGTGTGGTGCTGCGGATGGACCATGGGGCTTTGTGCTTGCCCAGTGTCGTAGTCATTTTTCCTTTGCTGCGATAAAATATGATGACCAAGGCAGCTTACAGAAGGTTGTCTTGGGCTCACAGTTCGAGCGACTGAGAGTCCATCACCATGGTGACAGGAGCATGGCAGCAGGCTGATAGAGTGGCGGCAGTACCAGCTAAGAGCTGGCATCTTGAACTGCAAACCGGAAAAGAGAACAAACTCTCTAAGCCCTCCAAACCCATCCCCAGTGACCTACCTCATCCAACAAGGTCACATCTTCTAAACCTAAAAAGAGGGCCACCCACTGAAGACCAAGCATTCAAATGCCAGTGCCTATTCAAACTACCCTACTGCAGCAGGCAAGCAGCCTACCGACAGAGCTTCACCCCCAACCCAAGTCTCTGTCATTTCTTGAGTATCTGGATGTGCTGTATCCTTGAAAGGTTGGCGCTGATAAAAGATGGGGGGATGATGAGATGTAACACCACCTCTCCAGGAGCCTTAGGCTGGATGTGGGCCCTGGGTCATGCTCCCTTTTGAAATGTAGTTCAAGAGCATGGTGGAGATGCTGGGAATGGCCCTTGCTGACAGGAAGGTGAAGTGCAGCCCGGCAGGAGCTGGGCACCGCGTTGATTTTCTTGGCTCCTCCACACACCATATGACTCAAAAGAAACGGATGCAGAACCAGCAGAGAGAAGTTAAACTGTGTTAGAGAAGGGTCTGATGGTTCACAGGTGGGACTGGTGGCGACTCCAGCAAAGAGTCTTCTGGTGAGGCTGATTCGTGCCCGGGATAATCTGTTAGGTCAGTTCTCATACGCAGAGACAACCCAGGTCACTCAAGCGCCGTTGAAAGAGAAGTCTAAGGAAGAATCTGTTTGAGGTAGGAAATGTTCTGGGTGCTTATTGCTTGAATCCTGGGAACCCTTGTGGAAAGGAGAAATGTGAAAGCGTGTGGTATACCTCCACCAAACCAGAGGAAACCACAGCCCTTCTGTGGTGGTTAGGATAGCTATGGTCCCATAGACCCTTGTGTTTGAATGTTTGGCCTATAAAGAGTGGCAATATTAGGAGGTGTGAGCTTGTTGGAGTAGGTGCAGCTTTGCAGAAAGATGTGTGTCACTAGGGGGTGGACTTTGCGGGCTCAGAAGCTCAAACCAAGTCTCTGCCTGCTGCCTGTGAATCCAGATGTAGAACTCTCAGTTACCGCTCCAGGCCATGTCTACTTGCACACCGTCATGCTTCCCACCATGAAGATAACGGACTGTAAACATGGCCCAATGAGATGTGTTCCTTTCTAAGAGTTGCCACAGTCATGGTGTCTCTTCACAGCAATAGAAACCCTAGTTAAGATACTTCCTAAGCAGCAGCTGGGCGTGTGCGCCAATTCTTCTGTCTGATGCCGAGTTCTGATAGGGCTCATGTCCTGCCTGATGGTTTTTGCTCACTTAACCCCAGCAGCACCACCACCACACACACATTGACAAGAAGCCCTTAGACACGCTCAGTCAGGGTTACCTTGATTGTAGGGAAAAGCAGCAACTGTCCTCAGCAAGCTTCCCTTCACTGGGTACAAGGTCTTTGGGAATATGGTGACATCCCGTGTAGTCCCCTTTTCATGGCTGATAGAAACCAACTGACAAGTATAGAAGCTTCTGGTGCTTTGGGAGATGGGTTACTTACCTTGACCTTGGGTGGGTTTTACAGTGGACTTATGGGATATTCTGAGTAATCCACTACTATTTGTGCAGAGAAATTTCTCGCCATTTGGAAGTGGCTCCTGATTAGAAAAAAAAAAAGCCCTCTTTACTCTAAATGTCTATTATCCGAAGGTAAAAGGAAAACTATGCATTATGAAGCACTTAAAAATGGAGTCATGGTTGAACACAAAGTCGCCTCTGTTACACTTCTTTTGCCCGTGTCTTGGCTTGTTTCCTGCTGCTGTAATGCAATGCTCTGACAAAAGCCACTTACCGGAGAGAGCGTTTGTTTCAGCTCACAGTTCTGGGTGACAGTGGTGCAGAAGTAAGGTTGGAGCCTGAAAACAGCTGGTCAGATTATGACCAAAGTCGGAAGAAGGGACCCACTAACGCAGGGATGCTGCTATTCGGCCCTCCCTCTCCACTCACACAGCCCAGGAGGCCTGTCTAGGGAATGGTGCCACTCACAGTGGGCAGGTCTTCCCATCTCAATGAATTTAAGATAACACTCGACAGGCATGGTCAGAGGCCACCTAATCTAAACAATCCTTCTTCACTGAGACTCTGTCCAGGTGATTACAGACTGTGTAATCAACAGCTAACCCTAACCATCACATACCCACCAGAGGGATAATCTTGGACAGTATTTGGGTGTTTATTTTTCAGTCTTTTTCTCTATAGGTAGAGTTGATAGAAGTTGAAAAATAAACCGCATAAATGCTCACTGCATTTAGTTTCAATCATTCTTTTCCATGCTCTTCCATGAGCATTCATCTATGTTATTAAAGTAATTAACAACAGGATTTACAAACACTGCATTGTAGTCTCTAATCCAGCATAATTCTAATCCAACACAATATCTTCCTCTCACTCAACACTTAGATTGCTGCCCTGTTGAAAATAGCAAAAATGATACCAAAAAATATATACATGTTTGTCTGCAAACCTTAATACTACGACTAAAAATGGAATTAAAGACTGTCATGGAAAATCTCAGTTGTCAGCATGGTGAGATCTGGGATGACCCAGGTAGAGGGCCCATGTGGAGGATTATCTTGATTAGACTGAGGAAGCAAGGTGCCACTGTAGCTGGCACCATTCCCTGGGGAAAAAAAAACTGGGCACAAAGCTTTTTTCCCCTCTGCTTCCTGACTGTAGATACAGTATGACCAGCTGCCTCAAACTCCTGCCACCAGGACCTCCCCACCACGGCAGACTGTCCCCTTGAACTGTGAGATGAAACAGACCCTCTCTCCCTTACATTTTTTCACAGTTCCTTATCACAGCAACAAGAAACATAACTGATGCACATGCACAGGACCTGAATGTTTTTCAAGTGCTAGAAATTTAGCAGCAAATGGTATTTCAGGGGCAAAGGTGTGGCCGACCATAATCCCAGCAACCGTGGAGATGTCGCTTGAGCACTGGCGAGTTTTGTGCCAGTTAGAAGCAATATATTTTCCCTTGGTGGCTTTAAAACCTGGCTTCAAGCATGAATTGGCCAATAGGTAGTTTGCATCGTTGTGGTTCAGAATTTCCACGGAAAGAAGGTTTAATTAATTAGGTACTTTCAACAAGAATTCACCAGTGTCCCCACTCGAATGCATTTTTTACCAATTACCATTTGGCGGCTGGACATCCCGTGATAACCTGAACGGCATATTGCCTCTGCCCCTTGATAGCTCTCCATTGCTCTGACTCTATTGTGACTCCTCCTCTTTATATTGCTGTGTCACCCCTTCTGCCTGGGTCCCACCAGATCTTGGCGATCTTCAGCCCCTCCCCCATCATTGATATCGCCATGCATCCCAAACTATACTGGACAAAACCACACCAAGACTGACCCTACAGGCCCCTGTGGCCACTCCTTGACACCAAGATCATTTCTGATTCTTCCACAGCCCAGAGAAAACAAGGTTTTGCCTCCTCAACTCTCTTACAATGATCAGAAAATCTCTGTCATGTGACTGTTCTTAGTAACTGATACCCAGTGGGAAGGAACGAGGCCTTTGGGTACCCCCATAGGCCTGGACTTGAGCTGATGCTGGGAACTGTCTGGAGAAGCAACAGCAATCAGTGTTTGTGCAATCTAAGATTCCTCATATATAAAATCGAGTAAAACTGAATAGCATCATAATTCCTCTTTAAAGTTCATGGGGAGTGCAAGCTGCCCAGTACAGCCAGTCAGTGTCTCTTGTTCCATCTTCTGCTTCCCACTGCAGCCTCATAACTCCTTCTGCTTTACTGTCTCGTCATCACTCTGGCACATTTACTCACTCTTTTCTTTTCTCCTGGGAGATGCTGGCCTGTCATCTTCCCACGGCCACACCCCTGTGCAGCTTGGAGGTACTCCACGATCCATCATTCTGTTCCCTCCAGCATCCACAGCTCTCGGTGACCTAGTGGGTCAATGTTCACAACCCACTTCATGGCCATGTCTCTGTTCATACACGGCACACTTTGGAGATGGGCTGCCTGTCTTCTCTCCTAATTGCAAGCAACTCAAAGTCAGCAATGTGGTCTTCTCTTGTGGTCCTGGTCCCAACACATTGCAATCCTGCGGCCAGCTCAGTTGCTATCTCTTGCACTTTGGTGAATTACATGAGCCTGGCTGAGCAATACTTCTGTCTCATAGCGAGAGCCCTCTTGGAGTGGGACACTAATGGACTACGGTGAAATGAAGGGGACCCTGACTAGGCAGGCCAGCCAAAGGAATGCACCCTAAGGATGGAGGGAAAGAAAAGACAAACATGGGAGCCAGCCCGCCTTTCAGGCTGGAACTGTGTGGTCGGGGGGGGAGGGATGCCTGGGCAGCTCTACTTTAAAATAGAAAAAGCTCACCTTCCTCAAGAGCTGGCACTGCCTCCTGTCTCTGATGGGGACAGCCAAGTTCAACATGTAGGAAGATGGATAGAGACGCACGCGTCACAGCGGCAACTGAGCGCTCCCAGCTCCAACCCGACCAGGCAGGAAGGATCAAAAGCTGCACATGGCCAGGCAGTGATAAATTTATGAAGTCCAGTCATCCCCATTAAACACTGTGTATTTTAATCTGCCCAGTGGAAATAAATCAATCTGGAATTTCTGTGGCAGGAGGCTCGGGTTGGCTCTGCTTCTTCATAAGGACTCAGGGATCTGTTTACACCGACTGCTCCATCACGAGGTTCAGTGTCTCCTTAGCAAGAGAAGCCTCTGAACTCACCTGTGTGTCTCCCCTAGCACAGAGCCTCCTGGACAAGTCTCCAAGCCTCGCAAGTCGACAAGCTTCGTGATTATGCTCAAGTTTACAAACACAGCTGTTGGCACCGAGAAGCCTGTGGGAGGTCGGGCAGACCACCCCGACGTCTGCCTGTGAAAGCCGGGTTGGAAAATGTCCTGACGTCAGCCAGAAGTGTGACTGCATTTCTGAAAACTTGGCTTTCTCTTGGTGGTCGAAACAGTGAGCCTTTTTGTTCATTGAATGTTGAAAAAACAAGTATGCCAGAGAGGGCCTTGTGCTAACAGCTTCCAAAGCGTTGAGCTATTTTTGACTCTTTTTCCTCCCTCTTGGGACTTGAGAACATTCAACAAACCTGAATCAGAGATGTATGATTGTTTTGTGTATACAGCAGAGATCTTAGGCCTGGCCAAGCGCTGGGCCATTTGCCTTCCATGTGGCCCACAAGGCAGCCTCTTTGTACGTGGTTCTCTGGACCACAGTTGAGCATGAATGCCAAATGTGTTGACTTTGTGGGAGCGTGGGTGAGAAGCTGGGGTGCTGGACCATGATCTTTTATCTTAGATGCTTTGCTGTGCAAGGTGGCTGTATTTGGCTCCAAGGTAGTTCGCAGTTATCTACTTTTAACTAAGTGAGCTGATTAATTTCTCTCAATATAAACATAGACTGTAGAATACAGATTATATATACTCATACCCCAGTTGAAGAAGTTATTAACCCAGGTTGGTTATGTAGACTGTATATAAATCAATATTATACATTCATATTTAGTACATGGTGTAAATCTGTATTAAACACACATAAATAATGCCATGAATGTATATAATACTTATGTAAATATATGTATGGGAGCCAAACCTGGGGTCCTTTGCAAGCGCAATAAGAGTTCTTAACCACTGAGCCATCTGTCCAGACCCATGTTACTTTTAAGACAAACCCATCCAGAACAGTTTTATGTGTGCTTGCACACATGCATCCCTTCCATACTGCCAAGGCATGCCAAATCCATCTCTACTCTATTGTCCACCCTATCTTTCTCCTGGAAACTTTTCACCTTGGTAATTTTGCTATCACAGCATCAATCCATCTACCTTATTCTTTTTTATAACTACATAGTGTTCCATTTGTGTGGATGTAGCACATTTCAATATATCAGCCCTCGCTAAAAGACATAGGCCCTTCTCACCCTTCTGTTTCTGTCCTTTACCTATGTGTGTCAACTTGACTACACCTCAAGTCAGTGGATACACCTGTGAGGGGGTCTTTTTCCTAATTAAATCATTTGAAGTGGGATGATTTGCCTTCAGTCTGGGTCACACCTTCCGGTGGCAGTCTATATAAAGGATGTGGAAGAAGGAAGCTTTTGTTCTTTGCCTGCTTGCCCTTGTTCTTGCTGGTAAGTCCATTCCTTCATTGACACTAGAGTCTGCTTCTCTGAGATTCTGGTATACAGTGAAGACCAGTTGAGCCATCCAACCTCATGGGCTAAACAACTACTGGATTCTTGAAACTTCTGTTGGTAAACAGCCATTTTTGAACTAGCTGGATCACAGTGCATTAGTTACTCTAATAGGTGTAATCCACAGTAGAACCCCTAGATTCTGTTATCCTCCTTTAAAGACTGTGGTCTCTCCTTTGATGGTTGTTAAGTTACTAATCACTGTGGACTTTATTAAGGGAGGCCTGGTTTTTTCATTTGTTACGTGGTGTTCATTTTGGTTCTGTCCATAGTGTGTCCTTCACCCTCGGGCGTGGTCTCTATTTATAAGGATCACCTTTATGAAATTTCAGAAAGAAACCTGAAATAGTCGTCAAGTCATTGTAATGTGGCAGGATCTCGATCCAAGGCTCCAGTTCCCCAGCTGTGACTATCAGCTGAGATCTCTGCTCAGCCTTTTCAGACTCTGGGCCCTATCTTTTTGTCAGTGGGGCTAGAATCTTCTCTTCCTCCAGATCAGATATCAGCTAAGCATTTGACAGAACCGTTGATGTGGGAGGTCCTTCTGTATATGCATTGCTTTCATTGGTTGATGAATAAAGCTGTTTTGGCCAATGACTTACAGAGTAAAGCTAGGTGGGAAATCCAAACAAAGATATACACGCGCACACACACACACACACACACACAGAGAGAGAGAGAGAGAGAGAGAGAGAGAGAGAAGGAGGAGGAAGAGGAGGAGGAGGAGGAGGAGGAAAGACACCATGTAGCCACCAAAGGAAAATGAGGTCCAAACATTACTGTCAAGCCACAAGCCTCATGGTAAAATATAAACTATTAGACATGGGTTAATTTATAGTCAGAGCTAGCCAGTAAGAGGCCTAAGTCATTGACCAAACAGTTGTAACTGATATTAAACCTCAGAGTGGTTATTCAAGAACAGGAGGGCAGAGAGAAACTGGTCCAGGGGGCGAGTGGGACAGAGAATACTTCCAGCCCCATACACCGTGTTTGCACATCTGGGCGCTCCCCTTCAGTCTTTCCTCTCTGATCTCATTTCTCAATTTTCAGATGTCCTGCTTGCTCGGATTTCTACATCTGAAGTCTATTAATTTTAGATACTTAACTTGTGATTATTCAACTTTGTATAAAACACCCAACACTTAGCTGATTGGCTGGTGACTTTGAGGAAAAGGCTGACAAACAGAAATCATGCAACATGCTTTCTGATTTTGAGGGTTGAGTCCTCTCTGTATCTGCTGGATTTGGGTTACTTCTCTATCTCTATTTAATTTAGCAAATGTTTCAAGAAAGTTGTTTTATATATTTCGTCCAGGTTTTCCACGACCATGGAAATTAAAACCTAATAATAATTTGATTTTAAATAGTGTGACTTCTGTTCATTGGCCCCATAAAAATTGTTAGTAGCTTCATTTTGTTTCTTTAGAATCAACCTTCCATTTTTATATTATCTGCTGGCTTACATTGGGATTATCAACTAAAAAGGAGAATTGGCATTCATTCAGGAGCCTGGTAGACACTGAAAGAGCTCCTGCCACACTGAGATACATAACTGCCGAAAGACTATGCTTAGATGCTTTCCTGTTTTGTGTTTCGATTAATGTTTTGCCCAAGGTGGTGTTAGCGGCATTCTTTACTTCTATATACTTTTATACAGCCAAAAGTCCCCTTTCTCACAAATCACACACAATTTGTTTTTATGTTGGTTTACACATGGAAAGAAATTTTGTTGAAAATGCAGGAATATGTTATGTCACGTGCGCTTGATCTCCAAGTTCAAATAATGGACCTCAGGACCCAGTTTCCCTCTTTGCTTGAGAGCTCCAGTCTCAGCAGATCCTTATCTCCTGGGCAACTAGCCAGTCAGCTACCCAAGCCTCACTTTGGTCTAGGATCAAGCCCCATAGCACTTACGAATGACCAAGCTTTTCTCCTTAAAACTATTGATCGTTACTGGCTTTGAATGCAATAGTTCTCATACCTAAATCTATCGCTGTGCAAGGTGAGTGTGTCCCTCTGATTGGCAAGTGTGAAACTCTGACCTGTTAGATGCAGGCTTGGAGTTGAGCCCTCTGGTATATGTGTTTGATGGTGCCAGGAAAGAAACCATTTCTCAAAGGACTTCAGTAGTTGTTTCAATAGGAGAGAAGTTATTTGACGGGGATGGACTGTGTAACAAATGCTTGCTGAGACAAACTAGTACTTTGATTCGTGATTGGTTCTTTGCTAGTCTTGTTTTAAGACTCAAAGGTCCTGGATGCTGTCAGTGTCTTTGGTCATGCCTTCAAGGTGTGGCTTAGAGCCCATGGGACACACCCTGGAGAAGTCTGGATGAGTCTTTAGGTCGATGCTCTGAGATCCAAGAAGCCGGGAAGCTCTGGTGGCTGAGCCTCCATTCATGGAGCCCTCACAGAGTTATTTGAGATAAAAGCACTTTGTTTCATTAAAATTTCATCAAGTTAAATAGGCAAGAATTTACTATGGGAATTGTTATCAAATATCCACTTAAAAATATTTCTAAGAGAAGACACTAGACTAGGGCCCATACCGTCAGCTAACAGCTGGCTCGGATCATTCCCCACCCCCCACGCATGCCTGGTTTATTTTATTTTATTTTATTGAGACTCTACTCTGGTATGGTCTGTGTTTTTGCAAAACTTTAAATCTTTTGATTAGTATTGCAGGAGACAAGGGTCTGGGGCCCCTATCTGGAACGTGTTTTCAGCAAATCAGACAAAACTAGAAAGACTGAGCCGAGCTCTTTGGCTATGCCTTGAGAAATGGAGTTACTGTGTGAGGCAGAGCACAGCCGGCTTGGGTGAATGTTTTCTTTGGGGCATTTAACTTTATTTATGGTCCCTGTTTTCTGTCACTTCTTCAGTTATCTGGAAGCCCTTTGGGCGGATGTGCAGGCCGGTTAGTCCCCCTGATCAAAGTGAGCATCGTGGCAGCCTCCGCTGGACTGTGCTGTCCTGGTAGATAGAGGGGTCATGAGAGCGTTGTCCTCACATCTGACCTTTGGAAGTTAAAAAGGAGAGTTCACCCTCTGAAGAGCCTTGTGAGTCTGTAACAGCAGCAGGCTATGTGGTTGGCGTTCAGCTGAATCCTTTCAGGACTGAGGAAGGGTTTAGCTTCTTTAATGGGGCGTTTGCTCCTTTCCTGTCTTTTTCTTTCCCATCCATATTCCTCCTTCCTCTTTTCTTTCACCTTTCCTTCCTTTTCTCCTGCCTTTTTCTGCCTCTTCCCTCCTCTCTTCTCTCCTCCTGTCCCCTTCCTTTTCTTCTGACTTCCTTTTCCTTTCCCCTCTCTTCTCCTCCCTCCTCCCTCCCTCTCTCTCTCCCTCCTTCCTGTCTACTCCCTTCCCATCTTGCTATGTATCCCAAACTGGTCACAATCTCATGATCCTCCTTCCTCAGCCTCAAGCACGGATATCACAGATTTGCACCTTACCCTTTAAGTCTAGTAGAAAACCAGGAACCAATTCTTTTGTTTAGACAAGTCTTTGGGACAAAAAGTCTCAGTCCCGGGAGTTTCCCAGGTTAGGAGGCAAAGATATGGTGTCTCATTGCATATTGTGAAATCCTCAGTCTCCCAAATATTAGCCATTCTCAGGTTGGTCTAAAGATAAACACCTAGTATTTATAAGAGATAAGGAAACTGCGGGCTTAAAATGCAGTAGCCACACACTGCAAGTGCCCAGGTCCAGGGAGGTGCAGAGGTTCTTGCACGTGACCAAGGCTGATGAAGAACCTGAATGCTGGTGTCCCACAGGTATTGCCCAATCCTCATGGTTTGCAGGTATCGCCCAATCCTTCTCATGGTTTACACCTGGCATCTGTGCCATCTGAGGAGATGGGCACCTTATCACACAACAAGTTGCTTCCTGGAAATCCTGAGCCACTGGTGACTGTGGAAGTCAGACTCGTAGGACCACACAGAAAGTATTAGTGAAGAAATGGTACTCACGCCAGCCCGCTTTGCCCGGGGAAGGCCTCCAGTGCTGCTTCTTGTTTCCCCGAGATCCAGTTTCCTTTAAAAGCTGTATCTATCTTTGCATGGACGTGTGTGTTCCTGTGTGGAGGGCCGCAACCACATTCTCCATTGCTTCAAGGGACAAAGGTAGAGATTGACCTCTGTGACCTCAAGATGTGGTGGTACACGCCTTTAGTCCTGATGCCTGGGAGGCAGAGGCAGATTGACCTCTGTGACCTCAAGGTGTGGTAGTACACGCCTTTGGTCCCAATGCCTGGGAGGCAGAGACAGGCAGATCTCTGTGAGTTCAAGGTGTTGTAGCACACGCCTTTAATCCCAGTGCATGTGCTTGGTAATTTACTACTGCTGTGTCCCTGCCTACTTCCGAGGCATCATCTGGGATAATGGGCAGCGGACCAATCCAAGAGTGACACGTCAGAAGCGAGGACTGTTTCCTTTATAAGGGCTGGGTTCCCCTCATTCTGGGTCTCCGCCATGTTGGCTGATGCTCGCTCTCCCAAGGGGCATTAAAGCTTTACTGCAGAAGTATCCTAAGTGCCCCGCGTCGTTCTTGCTGGCGAGAAGGTAGCGCGGGACATTCCTGTGTGAGTATGTGTGTGAGTGTGGATGAGTGTGTGTGTTTACGTTAATGTGTGTGAGTACATGTGTTAGTGAGTATGTATTACTGTGTATGGGTGTGTGAACATGTGTGTGAGTGTGTTAATGTGTAAGCGTGTGAGTACATGTGTGCCATGGTGTGTGTGGGGGGGGATGAATTAATACATACAAGCCACGGTGTGTCTGTGTGTGTGTGTGTGTGTGTGTGTGTATCAGAGGACCACCTCCAGGGTCAATCTTCACCTTCTACCTTGTTTGAGATAGGGTCTCTCCTCTGCTTCATTTTCTGGGCTATTTTGAGCTTCTGGGGCCTCTCCTTCCTCTGCCTCCCATCTCCCTACAGCAACACTGGAGTTGCAGATATGTGTGCTATCGTGTCCAGCTTTACATGGGCTTTGGGGATTTGAACTCAGGCCCTCACTTGGCATGGTCTGCATGTTTTACCCCCTGAGCCATCTCCTCAGCTCAGATCTAGTTTCGGAATCACACTTCAAGTCTGACATTAACTCAGTCACTACCATGATGAAAACTCAGACAGCAAGTTTTAATCCTCTGATGAGCGACTACCCCCTCCCTTCTACATGTTCTTGGATAGCAACAAATAGATGTAGTCCGTGTTCTCTGTTGCTCCTCTAAGCCCTCTACCTGGCGACTTTCCCTTCCCATCCCATCCTTTTCCCATAGATGACACCTCTGTGTCCAGGTATCAGCCCCTCTGCGGTCTCCCTAGCGCTGTCTTGCTGAAACCTGAGCTGCAGCATCCCTTCCAGCCTCCGAGATCTCATGCAGAACCATGTCAGGGTCGTGTGCTTATGCCAGGCAAGGTAATTGTTTGTCAAATGAATCTAAGCCTACGTGACCCTCAGCCCCAGGCTGAGGATAGAGGACAGAAGCAAAAATGATCAGGAGTTTGTCTAAATTTCCCTCCTAACATACTTTTGGGGGCCTAAGGAGGGAGTTCAGTTGAGAGCACTCACTCTGCAAGCATGGGGACCGGAGTTTCAAAAGCCATAGAGTGCCATGTGCTTATAATTCCAGCACTTGGAAAGGGGAAGGTAAGTGGATCTTTGGGGCTGGCTGGCCAGGCCACCTAATCAGTTCATCAAGTTCCAGGTTTTTGAGAGACCTTGTTGTGAAGAGAATCAGATGGATAGTACCTGAAGAATGTCACCTAATGTCATTTGGCCTCTACGTTCATGTACACACATGTGTACACACTCACACGCACGCGCGCACGCACACACACACACGTAACATATTTCTGTTTGAAAGTTGTATCATTTAAGAACACATAGGTGTGTGTTTTAGTCTCCTGTAGTATCTGTCATTTTACAAAAGGTCTCTCTTGATCTGTGACCACCACAGACTAGGGATGGTCTCTCTTGATCTATGACCTTCACAGATTACGGAGGGGCTCTCTTGATCTGTGACCACCACAGATTAGGAATGACACCTTCAGAACTCGGTGTCAGATTAGAAAGAACTCTGGGCGGGGTTTATTTTGCTTGGAAGCACGGGAATGGTTTTCCATTTCCTTCAGGATCTGAACTAGTTCATCAGCAGTGGGGAAGTTCCTCTTCCAAGTCTTGTCTAGAGACGTGCAGGGAGAACTCGGAAGACCGTCACCTGAAGGAGCCGTTAACTGAAAATCGGTGCTAAAGGAAAATACATACTTCTTGGGAATGGAGTGTGGCTCCCACACATATGGGATGCATTTCACCCCAGTCCAAGCATTTCTGAAGGAAGGAATCCCATAAATATACAAGCTGCTTTATTTTGTGCCTCGACTCAATTCCAAAGTGCTACAGGGAGTTTAATATAAGAAACGCAGGCTTTGGAAGGCCACACCTACGTTTTTATTATTGTTGGCATGACTATTGAAGTGTGTAGGGTACATGATTGATTGATTGCCATGCTATTTTGCTGAGGTCATTTTGCAGTCTTGATCACAGCCAACGATTGAATTGTATTGTTTGGAATCTGATTTGGAAGAGCTTTGTACAATACGAGGAGAGGTCTGTTTCGGGTGTTTTACTTTGGTAGGTAGCAGAATTACCCTTAGACTTCCCCTTTCATGGATAAAGTGTTTAAAAGGCAAAGTGCCAAGGTGCTGAAAATCCCAAAAGATTTTTCTGGCCAGCTGCACATCAGCTCATCCCCCCATCTCCGGGGATTCAAAACCACAGTGGTTCTCAACCCGACAGTCACCACCGCTTTGGGATCGAATGACCCTTTCACGGAGGTCACATATCAGCTATCCTGCATATCAGATATTTATTTCAGGAATTTGCAGTAGCAGTTTTGCTGTTATGATATAGCAACAAAAATAATTTAATTGTATGGTTGGGGGGCACTACAGCATGAGGAACTGTATTCAAGGGTCCCAGTATCAGGAAGGTTGAGAAGCACGGCTCTAGCAGAATTACCTGGGTCAGGTGGTGAACACAGGACTCTGCTACAGGAGTGGCTACATCATAAGGTGCTCATTCCCAGAGTAAAAACAGACCTGGTGTGTGTGTGTGTGGGGGAGAATCTTAGGATTCAGAAGCAAAGGCTCGTGTGAAATTTGCATGCAGCCCACACGTTCCCTTGTTTCCCCGCCAACACTGAAGCATAATGCAGTTAAGGGGAAGATAAGACCCTGGCCAGCTGAATGGAAAACATGTAATAAAATGACTATCTAGCCACTAAACCCAGATCCCTTTTCACCAACTCCGAGCCACCTCTGACATGAGCAGGGCTCCGTGGGGAAATGCCTTGGCCTTGTATCAAGGAAGGAAACTATCCCAGTGAAATTCGATTGTGAGGCTCACTGAATGAAGCTCTTTGTAGGAAAAGGGAGGAGGGAGGCTTGTTGGACCTTGGCTGTTGGCTCGGTGTCTTGCAAATCCCTTACTCCTCTCCTGCAAAATCATCCACCCAGGCTGAAGCATCCTGAGGCCATTGTGAGCACAGCTCTCGACGGCCTGGCTGTTCCTTGGGAGGACCCAGATCCCTCTAAATTGTTAGTCTAGCTTTTCTGGAAGAGAAGAACCAAACTCCCTAAGCGAGTACAAGTTCCCTTTCTGTTGCTAGAAACGGAAATATTTGAGACTAGGTAACGTTTTTCTCTTAGTGTGGAGGTGGAAAGCCCAGTATGTATGGTGCCAGCTCTGCTTGAGTCTGGTGAGGTCTTCAGGGTGGGAATGTACGTGAGAGGGAGGGGTCATGTAGTAAGTCAAGGAGCCAGAGAGCGGGAAGGGGTCCCTCTTACTCTTTGTTCACATCCCTTTCACGAAAACCAGATAGAGTTCCCTGAAAACTACCCCAATATCTCCTCAAAGCTAAGGACCCCCCCTGACTGGGCCCTACCTCTTAAAAAAGACCACCAGCCCTTCCATTGCTCTGTTGTGAACCCTTGCATCAAGAGATAGCCATACTGTGGCAGACAGGGTGCTTCCTCAGAGAGGAGGATACCCCTCGAAGGACCAGCAGCAGCACACAAGAGCCAAGCATCTGGCTTTCAGAAGTACTCACCCCCAGTGGACCAGGAAGATGTTCCAGAGAGTAAAGTCACTCAGGGCCAAGCCTGAAGACCTGAGTTCAATGCTTGAGGCACCCGTATGATAGAAGAAGCAAACCAGCTCCTCCAAGATGTCCTCTAACCCCCGTCACACACACACACACACACGGGGTGGGGGGTGGAAGAGTGGAAAAGGGCAATAAAGTATAAATTTTAAAACTGTCTACCCTAGAGATTTTCAAGAAAGGTACTATGTTGGAGCTCAGTCTGTGTGAGCCGTTTCTTTTCCCTGGGCCCCACGCTTGCTCCTCTCTTCAGGACTGTTGCCGATCACTGTTGATTCTGTGGTGCTTACAATAAACAGGGGAGTTGACTTGCTGTTGAGGGCTTTCTTAGACAATGCGTGTTAAATGTCAGAGACCTTCACACTGGGAAACTTACAGTAAGGAGGAAGGGAGGGTGCAGAAGGATGTGGCAGATTAGATCACCTGTGGACACCCCATTTGGGTCGACATTGACTCCGGCACTGAGGGGGTCTCTTGGACATTTTCTTCCCCTTCCCCACACAGCTTCACCTTGACCCCTGACCCCGACAATGCTGGCCAACGACTGCAAGTATGTGTGATGTCAGTCCAGTATAAACCAGCCCGGAGGCTGTGGGGTGATGAGGAGCCTGCTCCCATCATCCCCATGCTGTGGATTGCTGGTGCCTATGGCGTCTGCTATTTTCTATAAACGTTTGTCAAATAAAATGAAAATATTTGGGAAGAGATGACAAGCAAAAGGAGAGCGGCAACAGCAGAGGCTCTGGGAGGATGGGCTGAGGGGGCGAGGGAGGGGCTCTACCCAGCTGAGAACGATCAAGGGACAGCTTCCCCAGGCACAGGGAGAGCCTTAACTAGGAAGGTGGGCTCCGAAAGACGCAAAGATTGTGCTCACGAAAATAAAAATAATGAGGGGTGCCCCTGGACTTCCGGGTAAAACACGTTTCATACAGAAAAGCTATAAAATAATTAACCTCCACATTGGATTAAACCAAAATATAAGTGTATATTTGTAGAATCGTCACCTCTGTTTCTATTTTCACCTTTTTCCCACCCCACTGCTTTCAGCTTGATAGTTTCTTCTTAGGTTTTTCTTCTCGAGTTTCCATTTGTTAGGAAACCTCTCAGTAATATCTCTGGGCAGCAGTTGAGGAGGGTCATATGTCACAAGGCCAGAAACTGGCCTGCCAAGTGTCTGTTGATTTTAATGATATGTGACCCAACTGTGTGTAAAAGGGGGAGCAAGGTGGTTCAAAACATGTGAGCTTTGGGCTGGCGAGATAGCTCAGGTGGTAAAGGTGGTTGCTGCCAACCATGCCAACCTGAACTGATCCCTGGAACCTGCGTGCTGGAAGGAGAGAGCTGACTGCCATAGCTTGTCCTTTGCCTTCTATACATAACCTAAGGCCTGTACATACTCAGCTCTACACCACAATAAATAAATAAATAAATAAATAAATAAATAAATAAATACATAAATGTTAAAAAAGAGCAGAGTGGGCAAAAACAAAGTGAATACATACGGATTTCAGAAGCATAGCTACCATTTACTTATTATTTGTTGGGTGTGTGTAGGTGTGCAGGCACACACTTGCGTGAGGACATCAGGGGACAGTTTGTGGAAGTCGGTGCTCTCCTTTCACCATGTGAGTTCCAGGAATCACACTCAGGTCATGGGACTTGGCAGCAAGCCTCTCTATCCCCCAGAGTCATCATGGCTGGCCCTCAGAGAGAGACACTTTTCTAAGAGAAAAAAAAAATATTTTTCGAAAGGGAAAATATCTTGATTAAAGTTGTGAGTTTGGGAAGATGGAGCAATGTCTTCCCGAAAATGATTTTGCTATTGGATGGGTTCATGGTGGGAGAGGCTGCGAGGCTCTGCTCACTTCTCAGGGTTGTAATGACAGAGCCCGCGCCATAATCAACAACACACTTCCGGCATTACTATGCAAATCACGCCTCTGCTAAATTAATAGCTGTCATTTGTTATATTTCCTGGTTTCTCTTGGCCCTTTCATTTTGGTAACAGAGATTAAGAAAGAATAAGGGCATGCTTCTATTATCAGTCAACTTTTGGCCACATACCCTCCCCCCCCCTTCTTTTTGCCAAGCTCCAGTTCACTGACACTGACTTCATGGAAAGAGAAAGAATAGTACTATTTAGAAATAATTACGGTCTTAAAATAGCAGCTGCAGTCTTCACGGCACGGTTGTAGTCGCGGTGGGTTATGATTAGACCCCAAGCGCAACTGTAAATGTTCTTCCTTCTATTGTTCGGGGGCAGAAGGCGGTGATTCTGAGTGGTGTTTTTCCTTTTCAAAAAGTGTTTGGGCTGGAGATAGCGTCTAAAGGTGATTTGTTCTGAAGCATGGCTCTGGGAAGTTACTACAGTGATGTAACTTACCGTGTTCCCCAAGATGAGGAAGAAGGATGAGCCAGACAGGAGAAGCAGGAGTTTCTCTTCCAGCGTGTGCCCTTTTCTTGGAGATTCCGGTCTATAATGTTGTTTTTTGAGGGAGCATAATCTCCCTTACTCCTTGTCATTAGGAGAGCTAGTGCTACTAAGGAGTTTAAGGGTTTTGTGCAAGTGTGCATGTATGTGTGTATGCACCTGTGTGTGGGGTGGGGGCGAGGAGAGATCTTGGGAATACATAAGATCAAATGGCTTTTGTAACTGAGGAGTTCCTGTCTCACAGGATGAAACTAGGCACTGAGTCTTGTACAGTCATAGCGTGCCGGGTCCTTGGATGGGTGGTTACAGGTACTGTGACCAGTCCAAACTGCTGTCACCTCATAGGTTAGGAGGAGGCTAGGCAGAGTGGACTGTTTCCACATCCATTGCAGTGAGTTATGTCGTACCTTCTCTGGCTCCCAGGCTAAATCCACAAGTACGAAACCTGGACCTGTAACATGAGCCCCATTTCCATCGCCAGCAATCAGAAGACCGAAGAGGCCTACTCTAAAGACTGGAAACAAACAAACAAACAAACAAAACAATGTCCCAGCTCAAGGTGGTAGGCAGGGGAGTTCCCACGTCCCCTGAGGAGGACCGCCTACTTGGTGTATTTAAGCCTTCAAGGACGAGGTCCAGTCTCATGGAGAAAAAAGCTGTGCCCTTCACGAGATCTTCCAAAGCAGGAGTTAAACCCGTCTAAGGGCAACTCTTTGGTTACATCCGCAATCATGGTTGAGCAGATATGTGGGCACTCTGTGACCCAGTTAAGCTGATGCATAGAATTAGTTGTCATAACAAGGGAGAGCAGAGTCACGTGATCCAATAAGATCTATGGTTGGTGTCTCTAGATCCAGCCACATTCTTCCTCTTATGTCTTCAGTCTTTCCTTTTGGAGGGAGGAGGGAAAAGTTCATAGCGATGTGAATGCTTTGCCATCAAACCTCTCTGAGTCCTCTAGTGTCCCTGGGGATGCTGACGGATGCAGAGAGCAGAGCATGTGCCCACTGTCCTGAAATGAAGACCTGTGAAGGTCTAGCTGCCCAGCCCTTTGTAGCAGCAGGGATTAAAGCCGGGAACCACAAGGCTAACACAGAGGTTCTCAACCTACCCAATACACTGACCTTTTATGCTGATGTGGTGATCCCAATCATAAAAATTATTTTTGTTGCTACTTCATAATTGTAATTTTTCTACTGTTCTGAATCATAATGTGAATATCTGATATGCAGAATATCTGATAAGTGGCCCCTATTGGAGTCATCACTCACAGGTTGAGAACCACTGGGTTAACACATTGTTTCTTAGTTTTTCACAGAACAAGGTAAGCATACATTGTGGACATAAAATGCTTTTGATGTATTTGCAATTGTTTTGGTGATTTTAAAACTCTACGTGAGTCTGTTGTTTACTTTGATTGAAGGTATTTGGACGAGCAGAAGAGCCCCATGGGCTATATCATTTTATATCATCATGCCTATATCATTTTAAAGGAAGCTCATACCTTGCTCTTGTACTCCTTTGCGATGAGGAAATGGGACTAAACAGACATGAATTCTAATTATTTCCCATGGTATTTTGTGCTCCCGTAGACGTGTCTGTCCACGAGCACTAGCTCTGCATTCACGTGGAAATGTTTATTGCTAAAAATAAGAGGCACTCCCCTCCCCAGGCAATTTCTTTGGCGCGCATCTTACCATGAGACAATACACCTTGTTTCTGGCCAAAGGCCTCCCTTTGTGTTAGAAAAGCCAACGCTGCACTAACGGATGCGCGTGCAAAGTGGTCTGCTGCTTCCAGCTGTCTCTGCGTGCCTCACCTGTCTGACCCAATTGATGCATCCCGGGAACACACGAAGGCTAGAGCCACCCAGCCTTGCAAAGCTACGCAGATGCTCTCAGACAGGCTGCAACTTAGATTCTGTCCTTCCTACTGCGGGACAATTAATAGTTTCTGGATCTATCAATTTTTTTAGGAAAATTTTGGAAATAAGCCAATGCGAGGGAGGTATAAAAAAAGAGACTGCAATTCTTCCCAAGGCAGCTATTGTTTATTAGATTTTTTTTGGTGGTGCTGGTGTTTTTGTTTTTTGTTTGTTTATTTGTTTGTTTGTTTGTTTGGGGTCTTTTGTTTTGTTTTTGTTATAGAGCTGGAGTGTTCTAACGGGGTTGAATGACAAGCACGTTTTAAATTCACGGTATCTTAGAAAATTGTTAAAGTCTTCTGGGGACGCTAATGGGAGGCAGGGGTTGCCTATCTTTCTCTCCAACAACAACCCATGGAGAAAAATCAGGCCCCTAAAAGCTTTGCACCAATAACTCTCTGGGAAGTAGAACCCTCCATGAGTGTGTTGCAACAAGCAGAGATAGGTCACCAGCCATAGACCACATAGGGCGTCCAGTTTCTGACCTGGAATGTAACTAGAAGCCGAGGCGGAGAGGGTGGAAGGTCCCAGTCACCAAGCTACATCTCTTTCACCCTTGAAAAACAGGCAGAATACAAAGGACTGGAAATGGGCTACTATAGCTAGTATATCCTGGATGGAATGTCTTGTCTTTTAAACTTGAACAACATGGCAGTTGAAAACTCTTACTGAAAAAAAATTGCTTAAGGAATCTCTCAGTTACTTTTCTCATTGTTCTGACCAAATATCTAGTAAAAGTGAGTTCTGAGAGAGAGGGTTTGTTTGGCTCTCGGTTTGAACTATTCCAGTCCATCAGGCTGGGGAGGTCATGGTGACAGGTAGGTCGATGGTGGTGGGATTGGTTTGGCTGCTTGTTTGCATCTTAGCTGATCAGAATTCCCAAAGCAGGAGGGGACCATGTTACTGTGGGAGAAATTCAACCACAATATCTAAAACCATCTGGAGGACTACTCCTTTAAGAAAGAGACGAGTGTTTTGGGATCTCAAAGTGAACGTCTATTTTCTTCCGTTAAATGGGGAAATACTAAGATGTGAGCCGTTAAATGGAAGCATGTAGCCAGCAAATGGGCAAAGTTCATCTTTCCACTTGAGCCTGGGAGAGGGCTTCTGAGTGTCACCCATGTCATCATTGAGCACCAAGCGTGCACTGCCTTCCTGAGCAGACTTGGGATCTGCACATAAGGAATTTCACTATTGCCGAATGCAGTCAAGATGTGCATAGCAGGGCTGGGGAAAGCTATGTGGATGTGGGGACGGTTGAGGGATCGGGGCACATGTTTCTCCTAGCCAAGATGGAGACTGTTTTCCTTCTCAGGACCCTGAAAAACAAACATCCTTCTACCTTACCAAAGGACACTTAGGATATGTAAAAGGATTCTCATTTTAAATCCAGAGTCAGTGGTTGCTAGGGACACATAACCGTTTCTTGGTGCCTTCCAAGGGACACACACAAATACATACACACACACACACACACACACACACACACACACAATGACAAAGGTATGAACTTCTATAATTACCAGTAAATTCAGAGGTGACCCTCTGCCAAATGCGCATGTTCCCTGACTAGGTATACCTGCTTCGACCTTCACTGCATAAAGCCTCTACCAGGCAGCAGGCAGTGGCATAGGCTGAGGAGCAGGCCCATGGAACACAGGCCAGAAGCCTGCTGAGAGTGTGCAAGCCTTCCTTTCTTCCTTTCATAATCTTGACTCTAATGAAAAGCACTAAATGCTTTTCTTCCTCACGATATGAACAATGCAGTAAGTGGCAAAGGGCTCCCCTCCCTGGTGCTGCCTGCCCACCAGAGAGCGGCTGGGCTTGGCCTATGACCTGAGCCCAAGAGCAGGCCTGGGGTTTTGTTTTGGCGTGCAGACTGTATTAATGGAGTCCTGTCTTTTGTCCTGTGAAGATGTGCAGCGCAGCCTCGGATGCCGAGGAAGTTGTGAGCGGTGGTGGGGAGAAGGGGGCATCAACTCACAGCAAGCAATGATTGCCAGTCGTTGGTCTGGAGGTAATGACAGCATAAAGCTTTTATGCAGAAGCAGAGTGATTAATGAGTCAACACGAACACAATTGAATACTCTTGGCCTCGAAATCGGGTCAGGGCAAGGCAGTTCCATAGGTAGAAAGGCATTGTCAAAATCCTGGGACAAACCAAAGCAGGCAGTTTAGCAGTCAGTCATGAAAAGAAATGGACTTGCATTGTTTCAATGCTGAGTATAATGACAGTTTGCTGGAAGCTTCCAGCAAGTTAGGTGATCTGGGCCTGGAGCAACACTAAAGCTGAGGTCCTGTTATTTCCATCTTGACGGAAACAGACAGTAGAGGTCAAGAAAGTTGCTTGAAGTCACTGAATTCACAAGCCCAGTAGAAGGACCAGGATCCAAATCCTGCCTTGTAGACTAATGCCATGTGCTCCCTTCTAGAATGATGCTCTGCGGTCAGCAGCCATGTAGGCTGTTTTTGTTGCTATTCCGTGTGTCTCCCAATGTTAGTTCTCCATAAATGCATATAGACGAGCAAAGAGTTGTGCTTGTAGCTGCCATCGGATGCCAAGAATAGTAAAGGCAGAGTGCTAAGGCCATGTGGATGGAAGAGGCTAGAATCCACATTTATTGATGGTCTGTTGAAGGAGGTTGGAATCCTCCATGCAAGATAAGCAGTGAATAATCAGGCATTTACCATCCACGTGGTATAGCAGACATGGGAGGGTGGGCGGGGGGAGTCCCCTGCAGGTAGAGCTCATTAGTTTTCTTCATTTCTGTCCATAAGAAAGCATTATTTGAAGGTTGGATGCCGAGGTGCAAAATATTATCAGCCTTTTCTCACTTGGAAGTGGAGGCTGAGGTGCAGTGGGCCCATGGCCCATCCAAAACTACCCAAGGATTAGTGGCAGATCTGCCCCCAAGATTACGGACAAATGTTACAGAATATTTGTGAAGATGTGTCTTTGCCAAGGTGCCTTCTGATTGGTTTAATAAAGAGTTGCATGGTCAATAGATAGGCAGGAAGAAGCTATGCAGGACTTCCGGGGACAGAGAGGACTCTGGGAAGAAGAAAGGTGGAGTCACCAGTCAGACATGAGGAAGCAGGAAACCAGGACATGCAGTATGGACGAGAGGTACAAGCTATGTGGCAGAATGCGGATTAAAAAATACGGGTTAATTTAAATTTATAAGAACTAACAAGGAGCAAGTCTAAGCTAAGGCTGAGCTTTCATAATTAATATACATCTCCATGTCATTATTTATGGACTGGCGGTCCCAGTGAGAAAGTTCAGCTGCAGTACAAGATCTCCTGGATTCCTTTCTTCCATTCTGAGCACAGAACTGCGAAGTCTGCCCCAGGTAAGGACCCATATGGGGTATCACAACAATGTGATTGTTTCAGAAGTAAAGTCATGGTCAACACAGGGGTCTCAGATAGACCAAGAACTCCAGTACTCCTGGACTGTCCAGATACCTTTGAATCACAGCACGCTTATCTTTGCAGGACTTCCACAGAGAGAACAGTATTACCATCCCTTCGGCAAAAAAAAGGGGAAATAGCACCCAGCCATGAGCTCCTGGGTTGGAACCAGCAGAGATTCTTGTAGAAGGAGTGGTGGGCCACTTCCCGCCACCTGCCCGGCTAGCTTTACCCAAAATAATTACACGGAAACTGTATTCATTTAAATATTGTCTTGCCCATTAGTTTTAGCCTCTTATTGGCTAATTCTCACATCTTACTTTAACCCATATTTAGTAATCTGTGTAGCACCACGAGGTGGTGGCTTACCGGGAAAGATCCTAACCTGCGTCTGTCTCGGAGAGGAGAGTCATGACGACTGCCTCACTGCCTTCTTCCTCCCAGCATTCTGTTCTCTTTACTCTGCCTACCTAATTGTCTGTCCTATCAAAGGGCCAAGGCAGTTTCTTTATTATCCAATGAAAGTAACGTATAGACAGATGACCCTCCTCCATCAAATTCTACATCATGAGATCCTGGGTCTTAAAAGTATCATTTCTCTTCAACATTGCAACCAACAGCCCTGCAGCCGTCTTGTCTTCTCATGCTCCATTTCCTGCAGTGACAACAGATGCTCTCTAGTCCAGGGAGGCATGCCTGACAGAAGGGGGCCTGGAAGGGCCTGTTTATTATTGAGGCAACAGTTTCAGTGGTGACTGTCATGTGAACCTTATCAGCCCCAAACCAGAGTTTACTAACACTCTCGTCCCTGATAAACAGCCTCCCAAAGACTTACTTTCGTGCTTACACAAAGCTACATATAAACATTTCAAAACATGTCTGGTAGGCAATTAATTTCTTTTCCTTTGGGAAAGTATCCGATTGATGATAATGATGAGGCAATGCATATTTTAGAGATAAATGCTATTAAAGTGGAGGAGTTTGGTCTTCTTCAGGAATTTGGGGTGCTTAGAAATTGTTGTTAAAATTCCATGTGCTGAGGGCCCTACTTATCAGATTCCACCACAAGAGTGAATGAAGGAATCTGATGGAGGAAGGGACCAGCCATGAGGTTTTGTGGTTTATTTGTAAATTCTTTGTCTTCTGGGAGGAACTGAAAGGCTTTTTCCGGAAAGATTTTTGCTGTTGTTGTTTTTTTCTAAAGCACTGTTCTGTTTTTTTTTTCTTGGCCATTTTTTTTTCTAATTGATTTTTATTGAGCTCTACATTTTTCTCTGTTCCCCTCCCTGCCTCTTCCCTCCCCCTTCAGCCCTCCCCCAAGCTCCTCGTGCTCCCAGTTTACTCAGGAGATCTTGTCTTTTTCTACTTCCCATGTAGATTAGATCTATATAAATCTCTCTTAGTATCCTCATTGTTGTCTAAGTTCTCTGGGATTGTTGTTTGTAGGCTGGTTTTCCTTGTTTTATGCTTAAAAACCACCTATGAGTGAGTACATGTGATAATTGTCTTTCTGTGTTTGGGTTACCTCACTAAAAATAATGTTTTCTAGCTCCATCCATTTTCCTGCAAAATTTAAGATGTAGTTATTTTTTTCTGCTGTGTAGTACTCCATTGTGTAAATGTATCACATTTTCTTTATCTATTTTTTGGTCGAGGGGCATTTAGGTTGTTTCCAGGTTCTGGCTATGATAAACAATGCTATGAACAGAGTTGAGCATATGTCCTTGTGGCACGATTCAGCATCCTTTGGATATATACCCAAAAGTGGTATTACTGGGTCTTGAGGAAGGTTGTTTCTTAATTTTCTGAGAAATCGTCACACTGACGTCCAAAGAGTTGTGCCAGCTTGCGTTCCCACCAGCAATGTAGAAGTGTTCCCTTTTCCCCACAACCTCTCCAGCATAAGTTGTCATCAGTGTTTTTGATCTTGGCCATTCTTACAGATGTAAGATGGAATCTCAGAGTTGTTTTGATTTGCATTTCTCTGATGACTAAGGATGTTGAATATTTCCTTCAGTGTCTTTCAGCCATTTTAGATTCCTCTGTTGAGAGTTCTCTGTTTAGGTCTATACTCCATTTTTTAAAAATTTAATTATGTGTTCTTTTGGTGACCAATTTCTTGAGTTCATTGTATATTTTGGAGATCAGACCTCTGTCTGATGTGGGGTTAGTGAAGATCTTTTCCCATTCTGTAGACTGTCATTTTGTCTTGCTGACCATGTCCTTTGCTTTTCAGGAGCTTTTCAGTTTCAGCAGGTCCCATTTATTAATTGTTTCTCTCAGTGTCTGTGCTGCTGGGGTTATATTTAGGAAGTGGTCTCCTGTGCCAATGTATTCAAGTACATTTCCCTCTTTCTCATCTATACGGTTCAGTGTGGTTGACTTTATGTGGAGGTCTTTGATTCATTTGGACTTGAGTTTTGTGCATGGTGATAGATATGGGTCTATTTTCATTCTTCTACTTGTTGATATGCAGTTATGCCAGCACCACTTGTTAAATATGCTTTCTTTTTTCCATTTGATATTTTTTGCTTCTTTGTCCTGTGCGGTGCTTCTAAGAATCCTTACAACTACTTCCAGGGTTCTTCCTCACTGTTTCTGTATTTTTTTCTCCTCTCTCCCTTTATTATGAACAGCAGGTAGGTGAGGATGGATCTGGAGCAGGCGGGGGATAAAAGCAAGGATATTCAGCATGACTTCTGACTCCAGTGCTCCAAGCGAGCTGCATCCCCACCCTTGCATCCTCCCTCCAAGCGAGCTGCATCCCCACCCTTGCATCCTCCCTCACCTGGGTCTACTTTTGGAATTTTCAAAAATGCTTCTTCCAGAAGGAACCCCTGTGTCATTATAGTTTATTGTTAAGCTGAGACTATTCTTTAATGGATAGATAATTACATATTTAGCTAAATGGATCAAGAAAGACACCAACAAATTCAAATTTATCGTTGTTGAAGTATATTGACTATTGATTTCTAAAACCTTTCTGTATTAGTAACTTTTCCTATTGATATAATGGAATAACCTGATGAAAAACAATTCAATGAAGAACAGGTTTATTCTGGCTCATTTTGAGGATATAGTCCATCATAGTGGGACCACAAGGAGCTTGTGGCAACTGGTCACATCACGTTCATAGTCAGGAAATAAGAATAATGGGTGTTTGTGCATAGCTCACTTTTTCCTTTTTATTCAAGTCCAGGATCCTAGCCTAGGGAATGATGCCACCCACAGTGGGCAAGTCTTCCCAATTATGTTAACCCGATGTAAATAATCCTCACAGAAGCCCATCTCCCAGGTAGTTCTAGATCTCATCAAGTTGACAGTTAAGATTAACCATCACATCCCCCCCCCTCAGCTTCATGAAAGGAGCACTGGGAAGGCCACTCAGACATCTACCCATTCTCTCTCCCCTCTTTTCCCTGACCCATAGTAGGATGGAATGTCCTGACCCCCTTTGATGCTAAGTGTGGTCGTGTGACTTAATCTAACCAGTGAAAAGCTGAAGTGGGATTAAAAAAAAACATTCTCTTTTCCTCTGCCATGGCAACTGGCAATATTTGGAGGTAAAGTTCCTTTAGTCAAGCATGAACCTGTTCATCTGAGGAGGCCATGTGCCATGAGGTTTAGGTATCAAATGCCCACACGTCTGGGGCTATATATCCATCTGTGGGGGATTACTGGACTGGACGATCACTCTCTCCTGAGGTCCTTTTCCTTGCTACATTCCCAAGTATCACAGAATTTTAAGGAGGAAGCTAGTGTTGGTGTTTGTGCAGAATGGTGGCTCTGCTATGCTTTCCTATTTATACTCAAAGATCTTGGTGCCAAGTGGTGTTTGTATTTTACCAGCAAGGCGATCTTTGTTAGACAAATCATGTAACCTTCCTGATCCCAACTCTAAAAGCCTAAAAGGGGAAGCTGCAGATAGCTTAACCTATTTCATGACATTCTAAAGAATCTTAAGGCCCAAGCACGATGGTACCAGGCAGTTCAATCTCACACTGTACACATGAAAGGCAGCACGATTGCTTCATTGTCATTTCTAGTGCAAAGATGCTCTAGAGGCCTCCAGTGCCTGGGTGCTAGCATTGGAGGACGGAGGGTTGCTGGGTCAAACCTTCTGACTGCATGAATGACGTCATTTCTGTCTGAACATAGCAACTAGAGGTCCCAAGTGTGTTCTGAATTGTGCTAACTACAGTGAAGCCTGTGTCCCCTGAAACATTACCTGTGTGTGTTGTGATGTCATATTTAGGCTCCTGGTCCTGACGATGGCATGCACCATCTCTTCTCTGAGGTGCTCATGACGTTCTTCATCCAGATGGCCCAGTGTTTCCTGCCTGTGAAGATTCCTGTACTGGAAATCAACTATGCTGGCTGTTTCCTAGGCAGCAGGAGGTCAAGTAAACCTGACTGACTTCTGAAAACCTGTCTTTCCTGGCAGACAGATCCCCCTCCTTGGATGTATCCCAACTAATTTCCATCAAAGCGGCCCTTTGCCGTAGAGAAGGAAAGAGAACATAGAGAGGGAAGAAGACAAAGAAGCAATGTGGCATCGACATCATAGTCTCTCATCCACTTGCTCTCTTGCTGAGAACCAGATTGACTAGGTCTTTCAGTTATATACCTCTTCTCTCCTGTTCTCTTCCCCCTCCCCCGCTCCCCCTACTTTGCCTTTTTCTATGACTTCTAGAATAGTTCTCTGTTGCTTCTTAAATTTGTTACGCTTAAGCCTCCACTGGATATCTTCCAAAGCAGTTCCTGAGAAGGAATGCGGGCAACTCTAGCGAGAAGTCATGAGTTTTTCTTCAGGATTCTGAGAAAGCACCATCAGGACCAGAGATCCAGCCCTTAGGCAGTGTGATGAGGGACGGTGGTTAAGGAGTGTGGTCAGGGAGCATGGGGAGGTCTGGAAAGCCCCAGCTAACTCATTAGCTAGCCTGGCCCCAGAGCACAGGGAGACACCATCTCTCCCTATCCCAGCCAAATAGCTCCACCAGCTTATCTTTAAGGAGATTAGTCAGCCCCCAGCCCATGGATGACATTTTTCTGCACCCAAAAGCCTGGCAGATCAAAGCCAACCTAACTGCATATGGCTAGTGGCTTATCTCCCGCCTGGCCTAAGACCACTGACCTCTCAATTAGACTTTTGATGGCAGTTTCTCTTAAGAAAGGAAATTCTCATAGGCTGGAGGGCAGTTTGTACTCCGCAACCCCGGCTCTGACCCCACTGGCTGGGCAGCCTGTCAGGAAGGCTCACCACGCAATTAAATGACTGGTTTTAGTTCCCTCCGAGAGGAAAGAAAAAAATTTTTTTTCTTTTAGCCAAAAATATCTCCAAGTGTTCTAGAACCTTTTATTTCTCAAGTCTAACAGTGGGTTTGTTGGATGGGGATGACTTTGTCAGGCCTGAAGCCAGCACTGTTCTCAGATCCGCAGCACTGCAGCTTATGGACGAAGACATTGATAGGCCAATGCCCTAAGGAGTGTGTGTAGCTCGGCAAACTCCTTTGCTCTCTCTGGGAGACCTGCCCCGTCTTCAGCCTACTTGGAAACACTTTCCAAACATGGCCTCCTGCTTTTGAGTCGACTCCATTGAAAATGAACGCTAGAAAAGAAAAGAAACAGTCGTTTGTACTGAGACACCGAAATTTTTTCCTGAAAGATATGGGCTTTTCAGAAATATGTCTTAACCCAGTGAATGATGACTCATTTTTCTTGAACTAGCAGCTAAATGTCTCTTATTGGATGCTGGTGCACATTACAGTGCAAGAGACCATAGCCATCGATGGTGAATCTCTCCTCCTGGAGGAGCTTTCAAAGAGAGAGGCTCAAGGAGGACAAATAATCCTCTATCTACTGTAATAGATAATAGCCCAGGGTCCTAGTCATATCTATGCTTGAATCTAAGCTTTGCTCATTGGTATCCAGGCACCGTGAGAAGCTCGCTGGACTCTCCGACCCTGGGAGAAGCACAGGGTTTTTATAGGCTCAGATGATGTATAGCATTGCTTAAAGTGGGTAGCCTGGTGTGTGACTCGCGGAGAGTACTAAGTAAATCATTAATGTGGTCATTTTGCAGTTATTGTGTAAATTCAGAAGTAATGTGTTGCTAGGAGTTGACCGAAATGCAGGTGGGTTAGCAGGGTAAGGAGTCCTTATGGGAGAGAGGCAGACAGACAGAAGCAGGAGCCAACCCTGTAGCGATGGCTAGCAAACTCTCGGGAGCCAGCCAGTTGTTGGCTATTGATATAACATACACCTTCCTAGTCATTCATATCTTGTCTGCCTGTAAGACTCGCGGAGAGTTACCGAGAGACCCACAGCGTCAGTCTGCTGGATCTGTTACAGATGAGGGCCAGTTGTCGTCTCCATCATAAAATCCATGCTTCATGGCTTTAAAGCTTGGAATTGGAAATGACATGGGGCTTAAATTCTACTTAACGCTTTTGATTTAAAACCGACTCAGAGAGCAAGAGTTCTTAGGCCCACATGGCAGATAATACCACACTGCAGTCTCCGTGGTATCGGTTACCTTTGGAAATGAACTCTACGTCTGGCTTTGCAATGACAAATAGCTTTAAACGAAGAGTTATAAGAAATCAACACCTTTAAAAAGCAAATAATTACATTTGCCTTTCTTCAGAGGCTTTAATCACATGCATTTTAATAAGGTGCTTCCAATGTGGCTGCTTTCTAAAAAGGCACTTTAAGCAGAGAAAGAGGAATTTTCGCGACAGTTTTGGTTCTGGAGATATATATTTAATTCATTTATATTTCATGCGGAATTTTATTTTAAAGATAAACATGCATACAATGCATTACATATGATGTGAGTAACTGTCTCATTTTTTGTTTGCTTATTTGTTTGGGGAAGGGGGTCTGTGGCTACACGTGTATCTGGAAGCAGATATTTCCTGAATCATTTTATTTAAAAGTAACAAGATAAGTATCCCCCAGGAAGTAACGGGTGGACAGGGTCAGCAAGGAACTGAGACTTTGGTGGAGATAGAAATACAAAAGATTTTTCGGATTTTGACATTAGAGGCGTGAGCGTGCTGGGGGGATTTTCCAAGGGAAGGTCAGGGGAGTCTGAAACACCTCCAGGTAGTACATGTGAACTGGTTGGAAATTTAATGGCTCCCTTGAGTTTGGGCTCACAATGCAAAGCCTGCTATGTGGCACGCAGAGAGAAACTACAGGGATAAAGAAAGACATCGGGTGTTGCTTCTTCCTGAACTCAAAGACATGGACTTCCTGCAGCCTTTCACTTTGCAACCTCTGATGAATTATTTCTTACCTCGGGCTGCCTTTGTAGACAGAGCAAGCACTGAGCATCCAAAGCTCCGGAGACACTGATAAGGGGCATCTGGGTTCAGTAATCACCTGGTCACGTGACCACCACTGATTCCCACTGGTAGCTGTGGCCAACATTGCCCAGGACCTCGTGGATTATGATGAAGATTCCGGAAAGCTAACCCCGTTCACTTCTCGGGGAGACTGAAAACTCTGGAGAGCAACGTGAAGGCCCGAAAGGAGCGCCTCCTAAATGACCTTTAAACCTGGCGTGGCCTCAGCGTTTGCTTTGCCTATAGAATGTGATAGGTGTGTGAAAGTTCTGAAGCCCAGGCTCCACCACCAGCTGCTTCTGAACTACGGGAGCATCGTAACCACTATGTAAAAAGCAACCACACCATGATCAGCAAATAATGAGAAACCATGCGGAGGGAAAGACGACATCAAAAGTGAGGACCACAGCCTCAGGCGTGCGAGCCAGGTCACATTAGACATGCCAATCCCAATGGAGCCAATGGCAGAGGCAGATCCTGCAGCAGTGAGTCCAGAGAGATTGATGGACCCTCTCAGCCAACTCTAGGAGTCACAAGAAGCAAGGACGAGGGGTTTTAAGTCAAGAGTCCACCGGCCGAGTTTGGCCCGGCCTGTGTTTAGATTATAGTTTCCCTGGGACACCATCACCACTCTTGGTCGTTTGCACGTTCCCCATGGCTCTTCTGGGCTGCAGCACAGTCCAGCAGCTGTCACGGGGCCACAAAGCTGGAACACTACAGCATGACTCTTCCCCAAAGGCCACCTGGCCATGTTTCAAGCCAGTAAGCTTCAGGTATGCTTTTGTATAACCAATACAGAACGTATAGAAGTTGGCTTACTGGGTCTTTCCATAGAAATAGAACCATATGTATGTTAATTAGATATAGAAATGGTATATGGATAGATATATAGATAAATAGATAGATGATAGATAGAGATAGATAGATAACTGCATACATATATTACACACACACACACACACACACACACATGAATATATGAATATACGGAGAGAGGAAGAATGAGGAGAAAAAGATTTACCATAAAGAGTCATTGTCAGCATTTGCCCACATGCTAATGGAGGTAAGAAGTTCACACTCCACAGCCCACAAGCTTCAGATACAGGAGGTGGTATTGTCTCAGTCTGAGTTGAAAGAAGGCTAGGCCTAAAATTGGTGAATCAGTGATATAGGTTCCTGTCCAAAGCTGACAAGTCTGAAACAGGAAAACGTCCCAGCTCAATGCATCAGTGCGGTCTGGAAGGAGGAAGTCTTTTTAGGAAGGTGAGTTGTTGTTGTAGTTGGTGGTGGTGGTGGTGCTGGTGTTATTGTCATTACGATTATTGTTCAAGCCTTGAAGCTGATTGGAGGAGGCACACCCACACTGGGGAAGGCGAACTGTCTCACTCAGCCCACTGACCCAAATGTTATTAGCATCATGCAGAAACACCCAGAATAGCATTTGCCCGGATATCTGGGCACCAAAGTCAAGTTGAGATCTGACATTAATCCCCACTAGTGGCATCTAAAAGTGAAATGTGACAAGACAAAAGCCTGGAAATGATGGCGCTGGCTTTGGATTAGGAGTGGGGTAGAGATGTGACTGTCACCATTTGTTACGAGCTGGAGAGAGGGTAACAAACTGCCATTGGAGTCGATCCCAGCCAGGCAGTAGTAAAACAATAGGCCATACTGTCGTCTGCATAACTGGCAATATGGAACATAACTTTCTGAATACAGACATCTTGCCAAGGAGTTCTCTGGACAGAATACTGAAGGTGCCAGCTGGCTCCTAGCTGCGTGCGATACATTCATGGAGAGAAAATGGGAGCTCGAGAGGCTGCAGAGAGGCAAGAAGCAGAACTCTGAGGAAATATAAATTAACCAGGACACGTGCATTTGGAAATAAGACTGTCTCTCATTCCAAGGGCACACACTCCCTAAATCAGCTAGCAGAAAATTCTCCAAGCGGAACAAGGGTTGGACCTAACTCTGCTGAAGCCTTCAGGGCTATTGACTGTCAGAGCCTTCAGGAAGACTTCAGCAAGAGCATAGACAGAAAGACTCCTGGGTACCTTATGGGGTATCCACCATTCCATCCAAGGTAGAGAAAAGTCTGTCTCAGAAAGCCAGAGTCCAGAGAAACCTACATACATATAAGATCATCACATTATTTATAACATCCCAACTTGGACCAGAAGGGGCTCAAAGACAGTCCAAAATGAAATAAAATCACTGGACCCTCAGTTTCACATGGCAGGAAGCAGGCAGTCACAAAAGGAGTGCGGTTGTTGTTTTTGTTGTTGTTGATGGTGGTGGTGGTGGTGGTGGTGTGTGTGTGTGTGTGTGTGTGTGTGTGTGTGTGTGTGTGTGTGTGCGTGTTTGTAGGAAAAGAAGAATAACTCAGGGGCAGAACCAAATCCCCAGAAAATGCTGATGAAAGACCCAACAGGAGCTTCAGGTGACGGCATCTCCACAAGAGGGGTTGCCCGAGTCGAAGACTGTTCATATTCCTGGAGTAGAGAAACGGGCCGAGTGTATCTGGCTAGATTTCAGAATGAAATAAACCAGCAACGGCACAGGTCTCCAGTTCCTCCCCAACTGAAGAGAGTGGTTCACCTGGCTCTCCCGTCTGTTCTGCCAAGGTTGTTGCACCTATCGGAAGTCCCTAGTTTTATGCCTGATTCCAGGGAAGCTGTGTGTGCCGAAGACCAGCATCCAAGGTACCTCAGCTATATCTGCATTGAAAAGATCAAGATTCTGACCAGGAGATCAATGTGTAATAGGCTAGGACGTCTGGGCAAGGGGTTATATTCTGCACACAAAAACAATGAGAATAACTTGATCTTTGATTTCATCTCCTATTCAGAGATGAAATGTATTTAACCACCCCATACCCACAAGACCCTCCTCCGAAATTTCTTTGGACAGCTGAATAAGGCCCAAGGTGAAGGAGTTTCAGAGTTTGGGCCTCAGGAGACCCCGAGTTTGCCACGTTGGAATGCTACCCCTCCTGTGGAAGAGAGCCCAGCTGGAGGCCGTGTAACAAGAGCTTGTGAAGAGGAAAGGTCGGCCAACAACGTCCGTTCAAAGTCCCTCAATGGCACGATGGATCATCTTAGACCCAGCTGAAGGGTCAGCTGCTGGAAACCCCACGAATAAGCCCAGATCAGATTAGGCAATAACCCAGCAGACCCACACAGCCCTGAAAAGCAGCATGTTGTGGTTTTAAGCAACTGTGTTTTGGACAGTTTATTTGGTAGGAATAAATAACAAATAACTTTCCAATTAATCATGTTGACATGCACATCCAAATGAAAAAAGCTAAAAAAAATCACATTCTACACATTCTAGTCCCCTATGGGAAAGTAATTATTCCATACAGATTGCAGTGTAACTCTGTTCTTTCTGCTTAAATCACTATCATCTCAAGTTTTCCACAAATCCTAATATAAATTTAAGATGGCCAATACATTATTGGGTCCAACAACCAAAAAGCAGCATTAAAGTCATAAATCACATCATGTATTTTTAATTAATAGAAATGGACACACATATTTATTATAAAATGACTCTGAAAGCTTCTAAATTCGAAACAATAGCTTTCATCATATAATTATCTGGTACCAGCTGGAGAGATAAGTTTAACTCAGAAGTCTTTGGCCAGTCACCCCACCTGAGATAAAGCATTAGTCAGCCATAACAACATCGTCACTTTGAGGCCAAGGGGAAACAAGTCGAGGTTCTCATTTGAAGGTATGGCTGACTACAGTCTTACTACGAGGAAATTCAAGTGGAGCCTGTGTCTGGAAGCAAGGTGTTCATGAGTGAAAAGAGCGCTCCTTCTCTCACTAAGAAACGTTCACATAAACAGTGATGAATGTCCTTGTCGCCACATTTTAGCAGAATGAGGCCACATCGATACAAGGGGTGTTTATCTGGCCTATGGGGCTTTCTTCTGTTTACTGGCCTCTTGCCTGTGCTGGAATCTACAAGCACCATTCTGGTTTGAAGCGCACACCTGTGTGCATGAAGATATGTTTCCCCACCCCATGCCTCCGTTAGGGCTTGGCGCATCTTAACCAGGGCTGCTTTCAGCGTGCATGCCCTGGGAGACAACTCCAGAAGTAGGTGCTATTTTAAAAGTTCTCTGGTTTTGTGTGCTCCTTACTGGGGTCCAGAGTGCAACTCCGCAGCCAGCTTGTGAGATTCAGGGTAGGTTGCAGGATTTCTCAGAATTCCAGCATCTCATCTGTGAATAAAAAAAAGTATCCTTGCTCCTCACAGGGTGGATGGTAAGGTGAGCCGTGGTGTGGATAGAATGTCTCTCAAATTCTGTATGATGCATAATAATGCTGCTTTTACGGGGTTCTTAGTGAGGAGCTAATGAGTATTCTTAGCATTCTTAGAACTCTGGTTTGCACAGAGCTTGTTAGAGAAGGAGAAAAAAAAATCTAGACAGACAACAGACTTTAGAAGTTCATCGTAATCTGTAGGCCTGAAACACGGGCTCAAACCCTGATTGTGGCTTTTGTTTCATTGAGACAGGATTTGTATATAGCCCAGGCTATGCATCCTTGCAATCTTTCTGCTCCAGCCTTCCAAATGGCATTCACAGCCATGAGCCACTATGCATGACATTAAAAACCTGATCACTTCTCTTTTCTGTTTGTAATGTGTGTGTGTGTGTGTGTGTGTGTGTGTGTGTGTGTGTGTGTGTGATATGCTCGAGTGTATGTGAATAGATGTTTGCATGGGTAAAAGAGTAAGACCCTGAGTGTCCTTCTCTATCGCTTCCTGCTTTGTTCTGTTGAAGCAGGGTCTCTCACTGAATGTGGAGCGAGGCTGGCAGTCAGCAAGCCCAGTGACATTCAACCCACAAAGCCTGCACAATGCATGCACAGAGCAGCATCTGGCTTTTTATGTAGGTGCTGTTGGTGAGACAGCCCATCAAGGCATCTTTCTTTATCTGACCACAAGGCTTGCCTGTAGACCAACCAGAATTTACCTCTCCTTGGGCTCAGAATCTCTAACCAAGTGGCCCTCCTGTGGCAAGCCTAGTCTGGTTCTGAAACTGTTTATAGTTTCCTAGGGATGGGGAAGACACATGCACCTTTAGCAAGGGCCATAAGGGTATTTAGCCTAAGTTAAAAAGACTGATTCTGGGAGCTGCCAAATCAAAGGGCTCCCAAGAAAGTCACAACCTATTCCAGGGATTCTAAGACGCCTGCTGATTAGTGAAATTAGTGGCCCACGGTGACCAGCACTCTCTAAAAGAGAGTCAGTTAGAACAGAGCCCAGTGGGCTGAAGGGATTAGAGTGGAAAGGACACACACACACACACACACACACTCGGTGTGGGGGAGTGTGGCAGGCATCTGGATGATCCACACCCATGCCGAGCAAAGCCCAGGCCACTTGTCCCCAACTTTGAATCAGTAGGGCGGGGGCACAGCCTCCTCCTATAGAAGTGAGAAGCAGATAGAAGTCCCCGGACCATGGAAGGCCTTCATTTGCACTGTGGAAGACAAAGAAAGGGTGTAAAAAAAAAAAAAAGGGACCACTGTCTAGGAGAAAGTACCGAGGAAGGAAGCACAGTGCAGAAGGGACGGGGTGCCCTGAACATCAGAAGGCAGAAGCGGGAAGGTGACTTTATGATCTAGCTGCCCTCTGCACCTCAGATTTCACCACCCTGAAGCGGACACAGTAAAGGCATCTTGGAGTCAACAGAGCTTGGACAGACACCTGCCAGATGCCATAGAACATGTAGGAACAATCACATTCATGGCCTAGACTCATTCTCAACCACAGTCCTGGGGGTAGGATGCCTATTTTGCAGTGTGGACAGTTCATATTTAGGTTGTTTTGCTTTGTTTTGTTTTGTTTTGCTTTGCTTTGCTTTGTTTTGTTTTGTTTTGTTTGGCGTCTCCAAAGTAGGAGATGGGGATTCTAAGATCCTACATTTCTCTCTTGGCCCAGGTGTGCAATAATGGTTGAATGGTGGAAAGTTTAAAACATCATTAATTCATACCTTCATTCATTCGGCAGACGTGTGTCTAGGGCCTACAATCTGTCAGGTACAGGTAACAGTCCTAGACTGCAGAATAAGACGATGAAGGAAGGTTCTGGTTCTTCCAAATTCCTCCCTTCCTTGGGGAAGCATGAGAAGCAATGATGTTTAAAGAAAAAGTACATTCATGAAAGTAAACCCCAGCAGGAGGATTGGGACTATCCCTGAGAAGGGCGTGGCTTCTCTCTGAATGCTAACAAAGATACAAGCTGAGGCTCAGGGCCAACATGCATTGTCAAGCACCCTGTGACTCTGGAAGCTCACCTTCATCACCTCCCAATCACTGCCCAATAACTGAGCCAGATGTTTGTTCACGTGACAGTAGGGGTCTGGATGCCTGAGAAGAAACCAGGCAGTGTGATTGAGGTGATTAAGAAAGGCGAGCAGGAGTAGGTAAATCGTGGTCTGTACTAATTTGAACTCCCTTTAGGAAAATGCTAAGCTAGTGAGCAGTGGTGGCCCCCTCCTTTAATCCCAACACTTCCCACAAGGCAGAGGAATGCAGATACCTGTGAGTTTGAAGCCAGCCTCGTATACAAATCAAGTTCCAGGATAGCTAGGGTTGTTACACAGAGAAATCCTGTCTCAAAAAACCAGAAGAAGAAGAGGAAGCAGAAGAACAAAAGAAGAGGAGGAGGAAGAGGAAGAAGTGCCCTCCCCCTTTCTGTGTGTGTGTGCATGTGATGTGATGTGATGTGTGTGTGTGCACAGATGTATAGTATTCCTTCTCATTAACACAGGTTTCTCTGTGACCATATGTCATCGTTGAGCTCTGGCTGTCACCTGCCTGCTCATGGCTTTCTATCTGTTGTCCTTGCATGTGGAGCCAAGGGCCTCTAGAGTTCAGAGTCAGTTTGGATGGGGCCCTGGTATTCCCTGAGGAACAGTGCCTGGGCCAGACTTAACCCCCTCACAGACCCTGGCCTTAGCAACCAGGCTTTGTCTTTTTCACCTGGATGTGTGCCAGGCGTGGCTGTCTTTTCGTGTCTTTGGCCTTGTTTATGTTCTTTGGCAACTCTGGAAAACACCAGCGTAAAGTAGCTAGCACTCATTCCCACACAGCAATGTGCATCCCAGCATGCCCTGCAGATCACACAAGCAGGGTTTTCACTCCAGGCCCTAAACCAAAAGAGATAACGTGATTTGGTGACTCTATATGATTGACTTATATATTTAACCATTTAATTACATGATATGATTTTGTCAAAATTTCACACAAAATTCTAAACTGGAAAACAAATTTGTCAGGGGTCCAGAGTCCCCCTTCTCTCGAAGAAGCTCCCAGCAGATCTTCCAAATACACCAAGTTCTTCCTGACAACCAATGCAGAAAGCGTCAGCTTGCAGCTGCTTCGAACGTCTCCTGTCACAGCAAGGCTAAGTTGCAGCCTTGAGTCCTGAGCAAGCTGGTAGAAAATGGGTGCTTACTTCAGTTCATGCAAAAAAAAAAAATCAGATTACAAAGTTGTTAGTGATAGGGTTAAGGAGCGGGTAACTCAGGAGGACTGTGGCCGAGGGCACAGGAGCATCTGAGTTGGAGGGTAGCTGCAGCTTGATCCCATGCCATGCACATACCATGTACACAGGCATCAGGAGAGTGCCATGTGAAGTTGCTATGAGTCATCTCTGGGTGTTCTTCTATGTGTTATGGGTTTCAAGGTTTTCATCTCACTGAGTGAATTTCAACTAAGCTTCTGTGAGGCAAATGGTGGGCCTGCAGCTGGCCATGCCAAGGTCACAGCTCCTCCTTCACACAGGGAGCATGCCTGACCTCCTAGCCTCACTGAGTGTTGCATGCAGGGAGTCAGCATTATTCTAGAAGCCCAGCCCAAAATGCTCAGAGCTGCATCTTGGATTAACTGATGCTTGGAACGGTTTGGTCCCACGTGTTGCTGCAAGAGTAGATTGGAGGAGAGTGTACTGGGCTGGGAGGCCTGTTGAATAGAGGTGACAGACAGAGGTGGGCTAGCCTCAGTCAGTTCCTTCTTGCCTTAGGGGTCTCATTTGTAAAAGGTCACTTCATAGCAATGTGAAGAACAGGCAAGGAAGACAATCCCTACCCAGCGGTCAGCTCAGCCCAAGATGTCCCCATAAGCATCATTGTCCTAATATTGCACGGTGGCATTTCAATTTCAGATCCGCTGAGGCCTCCCTTCCACTGTTGTCCAGGGGAGGCCCAATTGCTTTTATCTGCACAAGGCTGTAAGCAAAAAGTAAAGAATTACCCCCACACTCCTTCAGCTCTCTTTGTGTTCAACACTTAATCGCCATTTAGGCATTACATCTTACCCTGGCCCTAGGGTGAAACTTAGCTAGCTTTGTTCTGGGGATCTGGAAGCTAAGATTCAAGGAATTTAGGGAACTTGCCCACACAGCTGGTCAATAGCCAGGAGTCACTCACTGAGTCTCCCTGGCTGGGAGAAAACTACAGAAACACTGGACAGGCCCGAGACACTTCCTTCTTCAGCCCGCTTCCATGAATTGTCCCTGTAGGGATCTAGGCATTCATACCCTATTGCTTCCAAATCTATACCCTTTCTTCCCTCACTGCCTTTTGCTTTCCTCTTCTTCACTGAGGTAATGCTAGTTCCTGGAATACTGGGTTCTTCCACGTAGTCCCTGTTGACTCTCCACTGGATGTATGACCTGTGGTTTTGTAACGTATAGGCATTGTACAGTTTGTATGCTCTACCGTACCCTAAAGACTTCAATGAGACAGAAAATGGGAACCACCGCACTCATCAAACCCATTTGTGGATTCTCACGGTTTTGGGAAAGACTCCTCGCTGTCCCCAGAGCAACCCAGAGGAGGCTGGAAACTCATGCTGGAAACGCTGTGCCTGTCTCAGGGCTGGTTCACACCCAGTCTTTGGATTGACGAGAAAGGGACCTTTGGAGAGATTAGGTGCTATTCCCAGGGTCACTCTCTCTGTCTCTGAGTGCCAGGATTCAGATCTGAGGGGCCCTAGGCCACTTACTCCCTGGGCCCCTGAACACTGGCCAAAGTGGTAGCAGAGGGGCCTTGGTAAGGTAGTGCTTGGCCTCTTTTTCCCTCTTAGATCCTCTGGCTTAACCAAGTGCTTGGCACACAGTGGTCCCTGGGATGATCTTGTTAGATAGCATTAAATGAAGGAATGTCCCACTCTGCTGACCATTCCTGTGCCCTCTGGACTCATGTTCAGCCAAGCCATCCCTGGGGCTCTTTACGCAGGCATGTGTCAGGTTCCTCCAGCTCGCCTGAATGACACAGTCGTCTCTGGCTGCCAGGACAACAGTTCCTTGGGAGTCCTTGTGCTTACAGCCTCTTGTCTTTATAAAGATTGAGAAAGCATCTCCCCGCTGCCCAGCCCCCCTACTGATACGCTCATTTTCCAACTTCTCCCTGCCAGCAGGCCAAGCTACGGTTGATTAGGGCAATGAGGCTTGCTCGGGCTTCCTCTGTCCCTCCCCAGGTCCTTGGCACCGAGCATCAGTCCACTGTCTATCAGTCCTGTCTGGCACCAGAAGAAAGCCCCTCTCCCTTCCTGTGCCCAGCATCCAGTTGCCTGGAAACCAGGACAGAAGCCGAGAGCATCTTGGGTTTCTTTTTCATTTCCTTGCCAGGCCTCAAAAGCCAGCAGTTGTTTGTTTTTATGCGGCAACCTTGTACAGGGGAGGCCTGCCTTAACCTTGCCCAGATGATTTCATCAACCTGCGTCATGATGATGCGGACTGACAGGGACAGCCACCGAGAGCTCAGTGCCGCTGCCATTTGGTGATCAGTGCCCCCGGTCATAATTAACAGTGAAGGCTGAAGATGGATTGTTTCAGAGACAGCCAGACTGAGGATCAACCAGTGTGTGTGGGGGGGGGGGGGGGAGGGGGGTGTGCGCGTGCACGCGTGCCTGTGGGTGTGCCCAGACACGTGTTAAAATTGGCAGCATTGGAAATTGCAGCTTGCTGTAGCCTCGTGCAGAAGGGAAGAGAGATTTTTCTTTTCCCAACAGAACAAAAGCCTGTCTCGAACATCCTTTCTGATGTTGCTCGACAAAGCCACACAATTCTGTTCAGGGGGAAGGTGCCAAGGTTGTGTTTGGCTCTTCCTCAGCGCGACCTAGTGGGAAGGCAGATTGCTTTTACAGGAGAGTGGGGAGAGGCTAAGATTCAACAGCTACAAATGGAAAGAATGATTCCTCACCCTGGTCTATGTTTGAGATGGGATCTCTTGTGGACCTCCGGTTGTCCAACCCAAGATGACCTTGGCCTCCTCATCCTCCTGCCTTCCACCCCAAAATGCAGAATTTATAGCAGTGATCCAGCACGCCTGGTTTATATGGTACTGGGATTGAACCCAAGGCTCAGTACATGCTGGATAAGCGCTCTACCAGCTAAGCCGTATTCCCAATCCTCCACTCTGAGTGTTTGGCTTATCAGTAAAGAGGGCCAGCAAGTAGTTAAGACCAAGCCTGGCTGGTGTTACCTGTCACCTCATGTTTTGTGCCACCTGGATACTGTATGTACCCAAAGCTTAAGGAATTCCATCTGTGCTGAGGAGGACCAGGTTCTCTCTTGCCAAGGCTGTGTACCAAGAATGGCATCATCAGACTCATTGGAGAAAGCCACTTACCAGGAGTCCTGAGCCTTGCATCTTGCCTCTCACTGTGTGTGGGTACCATAAATGTGCTCCGGTTCTCTAGATAAGAATGGAGTGACATTTTGCCTGGAACCAAAATCTGAACGTGATAGTGTTATAGTTTTCTCGGGAAAATGCTTTACCCATCTTCCCATATCTGCAGTTTTTCCTATAGTTACAGGCTCTTAGTATGGCAGTCAAGAGAAGATTCTTATCACTTGTGAGTCACTTGGGAAGGAGCAGGTCTGAAACAATCTTTTTGCTGTCTTCATGGTAGTTTGATATGAATACTCAGCTTTTTTTTTTTTGAGACAGGATCCCATATATTCCAGAATGGCTTTGATGTGGCCAACAATAACTTTGAACTCTTGTTTTACCTGCCTCCCCCTCCCAAGTGTTGAGATTATAGGAATAAACCTCATGTCTGACATATGGGGTGCTGGGGATGAAACACTGGGCTTTGCATATGCTAGGCAATCAATCATTCTACCCACTGAACTCCATCGCTAGACTTGGCCACATGTTGTAATGAGAAGTTGCTGGGTCACTAAATTCCTGATTCTAGACCCATTAGTTCCCTAGACATCTTTGTCACTTGTATGTTTTTTAAAATCCTGCATATTTAGTAGCCTTTTCTTTAGCAGGATTTTTTCTTGTTGACATTTTAATAGACTATCTCTTATTCATTCTTTGACAATTCCATACATGTAAAAAATATATCTTGTCCATGTCCCCACAAGTTCCCTTCGCACTCCACCAGGTACCCCAACATGCCCCTTGCCCACTTCATGTCCTCTCATTGTTTTCAAGGCAAAGCAACTTAAAAAGGGGGGATGTGTTTGCTTTCCTCTTAAAGATGGAGGCAGAGTGGTTAAGCGGGAAGCAATACTCAGCCTTAGAAATCACCAGCCTTGGGAGCTAGTACTTATGTATGACTGGGGAGTCCACACCCTCTGAACCTCAGTTTTTGTCTGTGGTTCTGGGTTACCAGGAATAATGAACGAGTTCACAGGTAAAATGAAAAGTCAGTCCCTTAAGAACAGACGCTATAAGTCATGGCTATGTTGAACTTTATTGCCCACTGGTAGATTATGGGTAGACTAGGGCTGCAGGTAAATCAGGAGTGGACATCAGATAACACTGGGTCCTAACTGAGCACTCATCAGAGGCAGAGCTGGTACACAGAGGGGGTTTTCAACACTCATCTCATGGACCTAGAGTCATACATGTTTCCTCAGTAGGGAATAATCTGTTCACATTAGGTGGTTCCTATACCCAAAAGCCACCACATTATAGACTCTATTGGAGGAACTTCAGGTTACAGCCTTAGAGAAAAAATAAGCCAGATATAGCAATACTCAGGCCACTGGGGTAAGAGATTGGGATGCTGAAGTCATCCTTGGATAAATAGAAAGTTTGAGTTATCCCGGGCTAGAAAGGACCCTATTGGCGGGGGACTCCCAGCCCTTTCCTTATGTCCTGGAAGAGGTAGTCGTGTTCAGTGTGGGGATGCAGCCCGTGCAGGGGATGGATTCTTCAAGGTTTGGTGGAGAGAAAACATCTTGGTGCTGGAGAGATGACTCAGTGATTAAGACCTCTTGACACTCTTCCAGAGGACCCAGGTTCAATTCCTATCACCCACATGGTGGTTCACAACCGTCTGTCACTCACTCCATTTCTGGAGGGTCTGATGCCCTCTTCTGGCCAATGTGGGCAACAGGCACACGTGTGATGCACAGACTTGCAAACAGGTAAAACACCCGCACACATCAAATAAATAAATGTCCTCAGCAGTGTGCTTTGCTTCTCCCTCTCTGAGCAATCAGAGGGTTCAGCTCACAAAAGTAAAGTTCACACCAAGGGGAATGTACACTCAAGACTCAAGTAGCTTCAAGCAAAAGAAGCAACCCCTTTCTTCTGTTTCTCTCTCTCTCTCTCTCTCTCTCTCTCTCTCTCTCTCTCTGTGTGTGTGTGTGTGTGTGTGTGTGTGTGTGTGTGTGTGTAAAGTGGCTTCCACAATCCTGTGGCCTCCCACACAGCAGGGACTGGGTACCATTTATATACCTGTGCTTTTTGGCTGGGACAATTTTCCTGCCTCTTGACTCTTTCGGAAGCCCAGTCACCTTGTGCAATCCTGTACCTATTGCACTTAGCACACATCCCATAGAAAGAGAACTCTTTTGATTTCTCCCTTACCTCCCTCATCCCAAACCAGTTCAGATTGGAAATTGGCAAAGAGGGTAACTTACTAGGTTTCCCTTCTTGGGAAACTAATTTGCATTTTAATACAAGCTTCCTGGCACCTCAAAGACCATTAGAGACACATAAAGGACCAAGTCTAATGGTGTGAGCCTTAGGTGCCAAGGCCTAACATCTGGGCTCATAATTTTAAGCATATGGTACATTTCGGTTAGTGCCATCCACCAGCCGGCTGTGCGGTCCCTGCCACCCTGGAGCACCAGTACCCAGCATCTCATTGATGTACCAACTTATTATCCATCAGCTGAAAGCAGTTGTCCTTGTCACTGAACGCGGGAAGGAACTGTGGATTAGGGGACGGTAGTGGTGACAGCTGCGGGTGTGCTAAGTGCCACACCCTGCGGGGAACCTCACCTCCTCCCTGCCTCTAGGTAAAGCTCTTGGGAGGGCAGACCGGCTCCCATTTTACAGATGCAAAGAGTGAAGCCCAGAAAGGTCAAGTATCTTACCCAGTGTCCTAAACTCAAAGGATTGGGGGTGCAGCTCAGTTGATCAAGTGCTAGCTCCACATGCGAGAGGCCTTGGGTTCAGCCCCCAGCACTACATAAACACGGTATGGTGGCACATGCCTGTAAAACCAACACTTGGGAGGCGGCCACAGCACCCCCCAGGCCCCTGTGGTGGACATAGTGAGCCCCTGCATCTGCATTTGATCTTCCAAGAAGCTGGAGCGGATGGCCGCTGACCGCTTCTAGTTATCCACGGAGGAACTTGACAGTGACTTTTCTCAGGCCACAGACTATACTCAAGCTCAGTTATGCCTTCAGCCACCGCTTCTTGATGAACCGTGTCACTTTTGGCCAGTCACCCTAACCTGCAGGAGGGGGAGGCCCCTTTTCTCATCTGACAAATGAAGTCACTGGCCTGGAAAATCGTTAAGATGCCTCCTGGGGTTTCGACACGGACCCTGGCCCCACCCCCTGTGAGGAGATCAAGGAGAGGAGCCAGCCTGGCCGGCCTCCCATCTGGACTCCCAGCGTTTATTTACCCCCGGGCTCTCTGGAAACTCAACAGCTTGGCCATATGGGCTGCCCCACTATGGGCTGGACTCCGTGACAGGTTGGGGAGCTGAGGTTCTGGTGTCTCCAAAGGAGGGAATTAGTCCTGGGCCGCTGAGGCCTGCCTGCCAGCTCACTTCTCTGAGTTGCCGAGCTGCTGGAGCCCTGGGTATACCATGAGCGGCACCTGCAAGCCTGAGGAGCCCCACAGAACAGAACTCCTCCTTTGCTGCCTCTGCTGCTTTTATTGCTTCATTATCTCTGCAGTCAGAAAGAAGCCAGGCAAGGCTCTGATTGCAGCCTGTTAACTCTCCTGTTCCCAGAGGCCTAGGCCCTGCTGAGTTCAGCACATTAGGCTGTTCCTCGCTTTTCATAACTGCTTTCGTACTGTATGAGGTATGGGTGCCCTTCCCTTCTTTATCCTCGGTTTTATGGGCAGTATTGCTCTATTTTGAAGTGGGGTATTAGGAGAGATTTGCTGTGCTCAGATGGGCTGTGCTCATGTTCCTGGCCTTACTCTTTAATGATTTTGAGAAGCACCTCCCACTCCCCTGCACTCACTCTGCGGAGGCCCCTCTTAGCTACCTCCGAAGCTCCCAGAAAGGGGTAGCTGAAGCTCCCGGAAAGGGGTAGCTGAAGCTCCCGGAAAAGGGTAGGTCTTGCCTTCCCAGTTCTGTATATAGAGGGAGCCAACATTACTGTTATGATTAGTGGAAACTGTCCACAGCATGGGAGCCTTGTTTTCCTTAACCGGGTTAAAGGAGCTTCTCCTTCATTTTCAAATCTTTAGGCAATACCCTCAAAACTCAAATGTTATTTCAAAGTCTGGGGTTGAACCTGTGCTTCTGTTTTGAAAAAGCCTTAAAATAGCTGAAAATCATTGGTTTTGGTGCAGTGATTCACCCTACAGTAATATTATGGCAAGGCAGAGAGGAAAGGATCCTGGCTGGGGGGTATTAGCGACTGGAGGCAGCAACTGGAAAATAGGAGGTTCAAGGCCAGCCTAGTAAATCTGATGAAACTCCGACTCAAAAAGACTCAATTAGAGTCAGAGACACAGCCTGTTGTTAGAGCACTTGGGGACACGCAGGAGGCTCTCTGGATTCAGCTCCCCGTGTTAGCAGCTCTAAATCATAAACACATTAAATAAATGGGAGAGTGAAGAAATGAATACTTCAGGAGTGCCTGCTCTTTTAAAAAAAATGCTCAAAAACTAGAGCTTTTGTATGTGTCCCCATTTCTCTTTCTGGGTGGCAGTGGCGCTCTCGCTCTGGGTACGGCTCACCTTGGAGGCTCTGAGCTGCTGGGGCTGCAGCTCTGTCTGGAGAATCTCAACTACAAGAACAGGGAAGGTAAACAGCACATGTCATCCCAACTACAGCTATCACCCCATGTGAACCTCATCTCTACCAGTCGCGTCGCTGGGCCCTGCTCTCACACAAGCCAGTCGCCCAGCCTGGGCTCCGGGCGGGCGAGGTTTTCTGGAGATGATGTTGAGATTAGCCGCCCTGCTTAGTTTACCGCTCCATTTGTGCTCACTCACGTAAGATCCCAGCAGCTCTCGAAGGCGGCTGCTGGCAGGGGCGCTTCTTGGAATTCAGTATTAACAACCAAGCTCCAGGTCTCACGTGTTGGTAGGGCCTGAGTGGACCGCGAGAAACAGCAAGAGGCAACACGTTGCCCAGGAGCGTTGCCCAGAAGCAGGCGAGCCCCAACAGAAGCTGCGCCCTCCTCTGCAGGGCATGAATCTCCCCACCTGAATTTACAGGCGTGAAACAACTCCCTTCGCCTCAGGAAACCTTGAAGGCTCTGGAGCAGAGCCAGAGAAAGGAAGGGAAGAGATGGAGAGGGGGGCCAGGTGCTCAGTGAGCTCTCACAGACAAGTCAGAGTAAGTCTCTGCCTCTGGGATGATGAAGACTTAGGCATTCTGGTTCTAAGCCCAGAAATATGCGCAGGGGTGGGGTTGGGGGGTGTGGAGGGAGCTGTGTGCAAGTTCCAGGAAACTCTACCTGAGAGAAGGTGGGGAACAAGGGGCCTCTGGGAGGGCTAGAGCACAGATGAGGCTGGGGAAATGACCCGTATGAGGAGGTGCTTTCCACATGGCTTGTTATCAGGTAGCACGGTCTGACGTGAGCAAGGAAGTTCATGAGCAACACTGACTTCTGACGTCTATGGGGGTGGAGAAACTCACTGTGGCCCGATGTTGTGATTAGTGCTGGGGACAGAGGGCCGAAAGGACCTAGGTCCTACTGTCAAGGAGCTGGCAGGGGAATCAAGAACGTGGCGGTTCTTGCAATGGTAGAGTTTTGCGGGGGTGGGCAGAGTTTTACCTAGGCACCAGGGCCAGAGGTTTAGGACAATGGACACCTGCATGGATGGGGACAGTGAGTCCTGGGATGGAGGGAAGCAGCCAGCTGAGATCTACAGATGGGCAGTGAGGACCGTGGCCTGATGGAAGGCTCACTCTTGCTCCCCTCAGCAAAGCACGGTGGCTTGAACTTCCTGTCCCGCCAGCCCCAAACAGGAAACGCTCCTTCTCTCTCTTCTCTAGCCTGGACCTTCTCTTCTGGGCAATAGAAAACTCCTTTCCCAAGGAGGCTTCTGGATGTCATTCCCACCCAGTCCTCTAGCAGGAGATCCTTGGTGCCTTCACGCCCTGGGAATGTACTGAGCATGCTCACCACCATTCAGCATTGTGGATCCCTGTGGAGGTGGGGAGGAGTAGATAAAGGAAAGAGGGAAACTAGAGAGTCCTGTCTCGCTCCTCCACTGCCTCTGCCCTAGGGCCTTTGAACCTGCTCTTTCCTTGCTTAAAGTTCTTCTCGGGACTCTTGCCTGACTCAGCTCCTTGTCCCTTCCACTCTTCCTCCCTTGTTGCAGCCATCATGGCTGTCTGAGCCGAGTAAAAACCAGACACACTTCTTGATCCTTTTCTATACTTCACTTTCTCCCTTTAAGCCACACTGGTGCGCCATGCTATGATTTTCCTGCTGTTCTTGTTGGCTGTCTGTTGTAGGTGGGTCTTCTGCCTATGTGTTACTTTCATTGGTCAAATAAAGAAACTGCCTTGGCCTTTGATAGGACAGCAGCTTAGATAGGTGGAATAGACAGAATAGAATGCTGGGAGAAAGAAGCAGAGTCAGGCAGATGCCATGAAGCTCCTCTCCGAGATGGACGCTGGTAAGACTCATGCTGGTAAGCCACAGTCAAGTGGTGATACAGATTATTAGAAAGGGGTTAAAAGAATATGTAAGAGTTAGCCAATAAGAGGTTAGAACTAATGGGCCAAACAGTGTTTAAATGAATACAGTTTCTGTGTAATTATTTCGGGTAAAGCTAGCCCAGAGCCGGGCGGCGGGACGCAGCTCACTGTTCCTTTTACAGTTGTCCTTTTATTGATTGGTCATGGGAAGGCAAGCTTACCTGCTGTCTGCATTACTGTGTCTTTAGGGCCCAGACACAGCTCTGGAACAGAGATATTCAGTTAACAGCTGTTCGGTGGATGCTCAGGATGAAGGCTGAGTGTCTAGGTGCTAAGGGTACCTGTCCCCCAGGAACCCTAACAGTGGCTCACTCTCATCTTTAGTGGGAGTTTCAAGCCCCTGCCTCATCAGAGCTGTGCACAACTGCAAGGAGGAAGCTTGGCTGACCTAAGGCCAGGGAGAAGTTGATCATCCCATATCCCGCAGCCAGCTCTGAATAACCAAGAATGGACCAGTGTGACCACCTGTCATCCAAAAGGGATGTAGAGTATTCTGGCTGTCCCTGATGCCCCTGTGGAAGGGGCAGGAAAGAACCTGTGAGGGAAGGGTCACAGAGACACTCCCAGGCCTGACTGGGATCCTCTATTGACTAGATCAGTGATAGGAACAGGTCAAGTTGGGCAGGGACCCGGAAGCAGCAGTTCTGAGAATGTCCTTGCTGGAGACCAGGAGAGAGCTCCGTTTCCTATCTCTTTGTTGTCTCCTAAACGAGCTCCTCCGACTGCAGGATTAAAACTGAGAGGAGGCCCTGGACACCTGGTCGGGCCAACTGAGCTACCCAACCCTTCTTTCCCCACCCTCAACCCAGTTTGTGGCATGAGTCCTTTACAAAGTACCCAAACTAGCAGCTCAATGTTGCCTGTTTACTGAGAGTCCTCCTGCTGGAAGAAGTATTCTCCCCCTCCTCTTCCCCCTTTGCTCTTTCCCCCTCCATCTTAAGCTCTGACCTATGAACCTACCCTCTGAAAACTGTGAATTTCTTTCTTCGAATTCTTAAGACAAAACTCCAGATAGAAGCCACTGACTCAGGGCAGCTTGGTGGTTATGAGCTTCCAGGATTCTAACTCTCTGAGGAGGGTCCGTCATTCTCCAAGATACCCCAATATTCCTTCCTCATTTCTGGACCTCCCCTCAGTGCCCCACTTGAAGCCACAAAACCAGAGACCAGGATAACAGGCAAGAGGGCACCTCTGAGCAGTTCATAGAGACCATACAACTGGTGTTGTCAAGAAACACGTTCCTGTAAGCTCCACCGAGTAGTGTCACTAAATCATGGGCCTGAGACACAGCTTTGGCCTGCAGTAGCCTGTAGAGCAGTTTTCAGAAGCCCCACTCAGAAAGATATGCTTCATCACAGCAGAGAAGAATTCTCATAGGACCTAGTACCAAGCCGAGCCAGAGTTCATTGGGAAGAGAGTTTAATTTATATGGAAGCTCTGAGTTAATATAAAGCACGGGGAGGGAGGCACTCAAGGAAAGGATAGGACACACTCAAGTGTGGTTATGGTCTTCTCAAGGAAAGTCACACATGGATGTCTTTGCTATATCCATGCTTGGCTTTGCTGGGTTCTGAAGTTACATATCAAAGGCTTGCTAAGAAGCATCCGTGAGATACAGGATGGCTGTTCACCTGCACAGCTGAAGCCAGAAAACCCTAAGGCTTAAGGCTGGACCGGAAGGTAGGACGACTTTGCTGCAAAAACCAAAGCTTGAAGACTTGTTCGTGAGAGTCCCAGGAAGTTTCAGGATTTGTCTCAGAAAGGAGCTGGCCCATGCCTGCTTAGGCCGTCAACGTGATTTGTTCTCCCTCTAGACAAAGGGCATTCACTGTCAGCAACCATGCCAGCAAATGTTACTCTGTGCTGTTTTTGACTTTCTGCCGCAGGTAAGTTTAAGCAGACTTCCAGATCGAGGGGCTCCTTTCCCATGTCACCCAGTTTTCCATCTTTCTGTCCCCCCTCACACCCCATTGCAGGCCAGCCCTCCTCACAGATTTGCCCCTATTCATATCTAGCACAGAGGGAGGATGCTTTCCCAGTGCCTCACAGGGGAAACCTTGGGGGACTCATGGGACTCATTCAACATTGTCATCGCTTTTTTAATGAGCAAAAGTCCCTCGGCAGGTGCTTATCAACTAATCAACCCCTAGGAGGCTCCACCCCGGGGCTCCCATTGGTGGGAACGCTACCTGCCTTTCCTTTACTCGGATCTGACTCAACACTAGCTGCTATGCCCCTCTTAGCCTCCAGAAGCAGGACCCCTTGTCAAGGCCATCATGAGGAAAGACGTCACATGGTTTGAGAACAGAACACAAGCCTGACACCCCAATGAGGCCTGTGAGCCAGCGCCGTGCTACAACAGACCTTTTCAAGGGGCCTTTCTTTCTTTCTTCCCTGCCAAAGACCTTTTCAACCATGGCCAAATAAACTCTACAGCAGTTCTCAAACCCACCCACCTGGTCACCTCCACCTTCTTCCTGTCCTTTCAACCCCATCCCTTATCTCCTTCCTCTTCCTCACCTCTCTCTCTCTATTCCACTCCCTCTTCCTTCCTTCCTTCCCTCCCTCTCTCTCTCTCCTTTCCTTTGCCTCTTTTATTTTTACTCTTAGTAGTTTAAAATTTTAATGCCATCTTGGTAGGTATTTGTTACAAAAGAAATTTGAAAAATGGCAAAAAATCCACCACAGTTAAATATGCACATATGTATTAAATGTCTTAAATTATCCATTTAAAATATACATATATATTATATATGTATATATATATTATGAATGTTTTGTCTGCCTGTTTGTTTACCATGTGTGTGCAGCACCCACAGAGGCCAGTAGAGGGCAGCAGATCTCCTGGAACTGGAGTTACAGATGGTTGTATGTCACTACGTGGGGGCTGGGAACCAAACTCCAGTCCTCTGGAAGCAGCTAGTGCTCTTAACCACTGAGCTATCTCTCCAGCTCCTGTATGTTCTAGATTATAGTGACGGGGTTTCTCATTCTCTCGCTCCCTGGGTTGCTAGCAGTTGATCTCTCCAGCATTCTGGTTGCCCTTTGTACCCGTGGGCACATCCCCAGGACACTGAGCTGCTGCCTTCTGTTCTTCAGGGATATGAACTGCTCTCTTGTGTGGTTGAGTCTTGGGAAATCCTGCCCTGTCGACTGCTGGAAGAATCCTCTAAGGGAGCATCAAGGTGGAATAGCACATAAAGGGTTTACTGTGCAAATGACAGAACTGGAGTTGAACCCCACTCAAATGTGAATGAAGAAAACTGACCCCACAAAGTCCCCATAATAATGAATTAAATTACACTCGTAAAGGCTCTAAAGAACGTTCTCAATTGAATCAGAGCTCATTGAAAACTCATGTTTTCTCTTTGGATGGACTCCTGGAGTGGGCAGTGGAGCTACAGGACCCTTGCCTGGGAATTTCTCCTATTCTTCTTGGATATCAGGTCTGGGGAATTCAGAGGCACTTCACTCTGTATGACTGTGGAATTCCTCCTGGCTCCACAAGATGGTATATGAATCGGCTTTTCCTTCATGGTTGCCTCTGGCCTTTGCCCTCAAGATGCCCTTTTCTTGATCTCTGGGGAAACCAGGCCAGAGCTCTGCTTTCTCTCTACACAGCCACATTCCTCTGTGTGGACTAAGGGTCATCTGTCTTCAGATTTGCTGGAAAACCCCAATGTGGCTACTCCTGGCTGCAGTTGCCATAGTGACAGCCACTTGCAAAAATCCTTTTCTTTACCTTTATCCCCAGTCCTCAGAAGATGCTGGAGGGAATGTCTGCTTAAGGTCTGGGGTCTCGGCCAGTTTATTCCCATCCTCCTTGGTTTAGGGTGTCTTGTGGGTAAAGTGGACAGCCAACAAGATGCCGTGTGGGTATTATCAAAGCATGTCTTTCTTCCTGCTCCCTGTTTCCCTCCTCCTTTTTCTTTTTCTCCTTCATCCTCTTTCTCCTCCTTCCTCTCTTTCTCTCCATGCTCCTCATCCTCTTCTTCTTGCCAATCTTCTCTTTTCAGTGTACCCCCAAATAACCCTAGTCTTTCAAAAGCCAATCCAAGCACGTACATGTGCCATAAAAATCTTCAAAATGAGCCAATGAAAAGAAACTTTAGGATAAAGAAGAAGGAGGAGGAGGAGGAGGAGGAGGAGGAGGAGGAGGAGGAGGAGGAGGAGGAGGAGGAGAAGAAGAAGAAGAAGAAGAAGAAGAAGAAGAAGAAGAAGAAGAAGAAGAAGAAGAAGAAGAAGAAATATTTGATTGTGACCTAAAATCCTCGATCCCCAAATTTTGGGGATCCCAAACCCCAAATCGCCCCAGTCCTTGAGGTGGAGGAACGGATTTGTGATACTTGAAGACTTTCTATCCCTTTTACAGTTATGTAGGATCCACACAGGAAATGACAGGGGAACTTGGATTTACTTTTGAATCATTTAACCAAAAAAAAAAAAAATAGAGAAAATCCCAAAGAGGCAAACATGGCAGAATCTTACTGATGATGAGCCGGGATGACTCCAGACTTGGAGTCACTTGCCCCTTCTTTGAATATGTCAAAGAGTTTTACAGTTAAAACCTTTCAAGAGAACAACATAGTGTGTGTTTAAATATTCACGGGGGACATTGGGCCTTTACGTTTCTTGTGTGATTTGACATTATCTTTTTGGGTTATTTCTGTGGTAGCACCTTCACTGATTTGGACCATATAGGGTCCTTACAGAGCTGGAAACCTGCTCTCTGTTTCCTTCCTGTGTCTCCATGTCAAAGCAGGAGTGGAATGGCCGTTCCCCATTACCAGCCAGTGGGACAAAGGCAAAGGGACCCCTGGTTGCTCCTCTCTTCTCAGCCAGTTCTCAGTCTCAGAGCCCCGACCTCCTCTATAACTGAACACTTAAAACATGCTGTTCACACAAAAGGTCTTTCTTGAAGTTTGCACACAGGGCCTGTGAAGACACCAGCTTCGCAGCCTCCTTTTGTTCTTGGTTGCTAGGCAGCCTCCTGCTTGCGAGTACAATATTTACTTGTATTTATTTTATTTGCTCTTGTATTTGAAGAGTCTGGGCAGAGCCCAGGATGTTGATGCTGGGGATTTTCAGAGGATAAAGTATTCTGGGAAGCAGCTGGTTTTTGCCTGTACCTCGGTGTAAATCCCTCCCACCCAAGGTCAAGGTCCTGAAGGCTTGGTCTCTGCTGGAAGCAGTCAGTGTGAAATTCTCACATGAAAATGGCCCAAGAAGCTTCTCAAACTGCCCAGGAGACACAAATGGTTCTCCAATACCAACCTCATCATGCACATGGGGGTAGGGACTGGGTGTGGAAGATGTTCAAGTTTCAAATTGATAGTCCTATTATCAACGACAGTAGTAGCAAAGCAAAAGACAAAAGTCCTGTTTGTTAGCAATCTCCAGTCCCTTCCAGTGGCACCTGCCATATGGTGTTTGGCATAGGAGGCATGGTACCTGCCATTGGAAAGTATAGATTATCAGAATTGATTGTAAGAACAATTGATGGGGTGTAGGCAGCACAGACAGAATCAGATAAACCCTGAATCTCACTTTTAGGGATCAAGAAGAAGAGGTCTTTCAGGAATGCGCTAAGTGATAGATCCACTCGAGTTTTAAGTCAGAAACACATGAGCTTAAGAAGGAAATTGTGAGCGAAAGCAGAAGCCCGGGTATCGAGCATCTTAGAAAGGTGGTTAAGGATCAGGGAAGTTTAGATCATAGGGAGGGAAGACTTGGCTGGGCAGGGCATATGGGGAATAAGTCACCGTCTCTCATATAGCTGAAGGCATGAGGGTGTGTCTGTTAGGAATCTTTTAGATGGGAATGACAGGAAATCTAACTCTTACTAGTTTAAGCAAAAAAAAAAAATCTGTTCCTCTAATTGAAAAATTGAAAAGATATATTGAGTTCAGGTACAGCTTAATCCAGGAGTTCATAAAATATCTTTATTTCTCAATGCCTTCGTTTATTCCTTATGTTGACATTGCTTTCAGACTTCATGTGGAAAATCAAGATGGGGCAGTAGTCTTTCACCTTAGAGTCCATGGGAAACAAAGAAAGCATCTCACCTGGTTAGCCTCTGAACCTGAATATTCTAGGATTCACTCTGATGGGAACAAACATGGGTTATGTACCTACCCCTGAAGCAATAACTGTCACCAGAGATCGGAACTATGTTAATTGACCAGCTTGAGTCACTTGCTCAGATAGAAGGGAGGCAGCTGTGGTCCCAAAGAAATGTGAAGCTGTGTTAGCAGTAGAGAGGTGTGTAGGAGTCCACAGGACACCTGCAGGGCAGGGCCGCAGCGGAGAGGCTAAGCACTGAGGTCTTTGCATCATCTACCTGTAGGGGCCTGCTGAATGGGGAGCCCATTGTGCTCCAGGTATTCTGGAAAGGATTCAGGAAGCCCCACCTATTTCTGCCCCAGGGTGCCTGGTGTCCTCTGAAGAGCAGATGCCTGCTTTGTGGGCTCTGTGTGCAGATCTAAGCCTGGGGACTGGAGGTGACTAACAGAGTGTGATGTCCTGTACAGGAGACTTAGTAGGTGTCTGCAAGGGGTTGCTGCCTACTGTCTAGGGAGTAGGGAAGTGAATGGGGGCCGTGACTGAGCGCTGGGGGCCTGTCCTGGAGGCCCTAGACACTCAAGTTCAGTGAAGAGGAGCTAATTGGTCCTCAACAAATCACATTCTCCTGGTGGCTTGGAATAGGAAGTCCTGTTCCTTGAGGTTGGAGAGATGGCTCAATGGGTAAGAGAGCTTTCTGTTCACACATGAAGATCTGAGTTCAGATCCTAGCACTCAACTAAAAAACTGGATACGGCTATGTGTGCGCTAAACTGTGGGTGAAGTGACAGGAGATCACTGGGGCTTAACTGAGTCCCTGTCTCAAGCAAATAAGGCAGAGAGTGGTTAGACACACCTGGCAACCGCCTCTGACTTCTGTGTGTGTGCACCACCCCCCAACACACACACGCCAAAGAAGAAAAATATGACATTTCTGCCTGGCCCATTGGCTCCCGGTCTCCCCTGCAGGAGCTCCCTTAGTCCAGTAGGGACCTGACAGGTAGAGGAATGTCTCTCTGCTGCAGCTTCAGGCCTGTCTACCTCTTGCTGGGAAGAATATTTGCCTTAACCTTTTTCCTGCTTCCTCCGAGGGCCGGCTGCTGCCCTCCACTGGGATACAAATACGGGCATAAGAAGGTAGGGAGGGAGGCCCGCAGACAGTGGGAGAAGGAAGACAGACTAAATAAAGGGTTTGGAGGAAAGCCAGGTGTAGGTTTGAGATTTTCCTGTTTCCTCCACAAGGCGAGGGCAGGGAATGGATGTTCTGAACTTACCTGACAAAGGCAAAGCAAGAGGAAGTAGAGGCTCAGGCCTGGGGACCAGTGGGGGCATCATCATCTTAAATGCCATCAAGAAAATGACATCCTTCTCTTTATTGATGGAAATAGTTTGTTGTTTTGTATAGTGCTGTGCCTCTCACAACTTGGCATATGGCATAATTATTCATCTTTTTTGTCTGGGGGCAGTCACTGTGTGTATCAGCTATGACAAGTCCTTCTGGAATGTACGATGTCCAAACAACTCTAGGCATATTTTTCTTGCTTTCTTAAGAAAATGACTAGGGAACGCTCAAAAACTAGGAACAGAAGGAATGTCCACAACCTGATAAATGGTCCCGTTGTCCCAGTGTTTGTATTTTCCCAAAATGTGTGTTGAAATCAAAACCCCATAAGGCAATGCTTTGAGGGGCTGGGGCCTTAGGTCACGAGGCCAAAGTCGTCATGACTGGGACCAGGGAAGAAGAGAGTTTCGGAGAGTTCCCTTGTCCCTGACCATACTCCCTCCTCAGGTACTCTGCTTACACTGTGATCTTGACCTTCTCAGCTACCAGAACTGTGAGAAAGAAATTCTTGGTGCCCATAGCCCACTCGGTGTGTGGTATCTTGTTAGAGAAATCTTTAATGAAATGACAAAGGGGTACTGTTCCAGAATGTGGGGTGTCTACCACAGGGCACAAAAAGATCACAGGCTGGAGGCTCTGGCCATAAAACCTCACAAGAAAAAGATGTCAACTCAGAGAAACTGGCCAGAAGAGTTAAATAAAAGGCACCTTGAGTAGAAGACCTTGTCTACCTGTCACTGCAGAAGGCTTGACCTAGTGCAGCAGCTCCCAACCTGTGGGTCTCGACCCCTTTGGCAAACCTCTATCTCCAAAACCATTTACATTACAATATATAGCAATAGCAAAACTAACTACAGTTATGATCCAGCAAGGAAAATAACTTTGTGGTGGGGGTTCACAACGAGAGGAACTGTATTAAAGGGCAGCAGGTTTAGGATGGTTTTGAAACACTGATCTAGTCCAAGTTTTTGAGGAGCACACTGAATAAAATGAGAATTCATGGTGCTCTCAGCTAAGCTTCAGAAGATCAGGGTGTAAATCAAGTTGTCTACACAGTAGTCATTAGCATTTGAAAATCATTCTTACAAGTATTCTGGAGAATAAAATATTAAAAAATAAATTAACCAAACTGATACAAGGCACAGACATAGGAAACTACAGAATATTATTAAAGGCTTCAGGGAATTAATTCCGTTGAAAAGAGGCACATTTTCACGGACTAGAAGACTTAATGTCATTAAGAAGGCAACACTCTGGGTGATTATGGTGGCACAGGCCTATAGTCTCAGCTCTTTGGAGGCAGAGGCAGGAAGATCACTAGTTTTGGCTAAATGGTTAAATGGTGAGATCTTGTCCCATGGAAACAGCAAAAACAAAGCAAACAAAAAAGACAGCAAGATGCAATCTTTGGATTCAACACAATTTCTCTTGAAACTCCACCTGTTCTACATTGTGTGTTCTCTCTCTCTCCCTCCCTTCCTCCCTCTCTCTCTGTGTCTCTGTGTGTGTGTAACTAACAAGCTTGTTACAATGTTTATAGCAAAAGCAAAGGACCCAGAACAGCCAAAACAATACTGAAAAAGAAGGCAGTTGGAAAATTCATTCTTTCCGAATTCCAAAGTCCCTACAAAGTTACTGCAGTGAAGCAGTATGGTATTGGCATGGGATGGAGAAACCAGCGGAGTAGAACTGAGAGTGCAAGCCTAAACCATGTACCTGTGGCCCACTGACTTTCAGGAAAGATGCCAGGACCATTTGACTGAGGAAGAAAAGTCATTTTCAGAAGCATCACTGAAAAGAAAACACATTCACATGTAAAGAAAGAAAGTTGGGTCCCTCGGTGGCATGATGAATTGAGCTTAAAATGGGATTTAAAAAAAAATCACTCTACAACGTCCAGAAGGAAACCTGGGTAAATTCTCGTGACCTCGGATCAGGCCATTGTTTCTTCCCTGTGACATGTGACACACAAGTAGCAGAAGGAAGAAAACCATGTTAGTTTCTGTGTATCCGAGGACCTTCTGAAGAGAACTAAAGGACAGCTCGCAGGAAGGAAAGTGTGATCGCCCATCTCGTGTTTGATAGGAATTGATCTTCAGAGCAATGGATTCAATATGGCCCAACAGATAGAACCATGAACAACCTAGCTACGTCTTCTGACCCCTCTGCCATCTTTAGCTAACACCCCAGGACCCTGGATCCATCTACTGAGATCCTCGTCAAAATGCAAAATGTGGCACCAAAGAGGATGCTTCCATATCAACAATTTTTCCCCATCCAACTTGGTGCTTTGTATCATTTTGTCCAGGACCCTCACCTTCCACTCCCAGGCATGCTTGCCTTGCTCCTGCTTGGCATGGGACCGGTCTCTTGCTCATTTGTCACGCTTTGGAGCTGTGCCCTCATCCATCTTACTCCTGTGTGTGATACCACACCCCAACCCTCAATCACATGTCAAGGCAAAATCTTGCCGTGTAGCCCAGGTTGACCTTGAACCTAGGGTTCTTCTGCTTCTGCCTCCAGGTGCTGGGCTTATAGGTGTGCATATGCACCACCGTGTTCACCAAAACTGTGCGCTCTCTCGCTCACCTGAAGCCACTCACTTTTGGAGGAATTACACACCACTTTCAAAAATAAACAGTCCTTCACATTTTCCTACATGTATTACCTGCCCACTGGGTTCTAGTTCCCCTCGTGGCAACACCTTTCTCTTCTGGTCACTATTAGGTGAAGGGAGGGTTAGGTTAGGTTTCAATTCCAAATGTGTCGAGTTCCTTTGGTTAAACTCAGTCTATGCTCAGAACACAGCTCCCCGGGTGTGTTTTCTGTCTCCTGCTGTGTCCTGACAAAATTTGGGATCTATATACTTACAGAAATAATCATGGAACTGAACAGCTTTTGAGGGGCTTCTCTAGATGCCCCTCCACTGGCCACACAGTCCTCTCAGCACGGCTCCTCCCTTATGTCCTGTAGTACACCCCTCTTCTTTCCCAGGAGGACAATTGCTGATTTGACTGACTGACTAGCTGGGTGGGTGGGTGGCTGGGAGGCTGGATGGGTGACTGGGTTGCTGAGTGGATAGATGGCTGGATGGATGGATGGATGGCTGGCTGGCTGGGTGGGTGGATGGATGACTGTCTGTCTGTCTGGGTAGCTGTCTGGGTGGCTGGATAGCTAGCTGACTGGGTGGGTAGTTGCCTGGCTGACTGGCTGGCTGGCTGGCAGACATAGAACGGATATCTCGCTGTTGTCTGGGACCCAGATCATTAGTGTCCCTGCAGCTCTCTGCTCAGCTCTAGCCTTATAAGAAAACACACTTTGTATTTTGTCCAAGTTTCTATGCTTGTCACTTGAAGGACCGAGGTCTTCCACATTTTCCCACATCCCATTGGAAAGTAGTTGTCTTCTGGTGTTAATGTGGGCCTTGAGCTCCTACCTTTACACTCAGATAACTGTGAAGAAGGGAGGTGTTGCTGGCTAGTCTGAGCCGAGCAGAATCACTCAGCTCTGCTTTGCCCAAGGCCAAGGCCAGCATCTAGGCTGCCCTGGGTGTCAGTCCTACTTTGAACAGTTGTCACTTCATCCAAGTTGTCCTTTCATCTAAAGGGCACCCTGCTGGAGATACTAAGGTCCATACAGCATGACAGGTGAGGACACCTGGGTGTTTGCTGCTGCCAAGCCACCGTGAGACCTGGGGCTGCTCTCAGCCTCCTCGTGATTCCATTTCTTCCTTTGCAGGCAAGGATTTCCTGACATAGTTCCTGAGAACATGGGTCGGTTGCGGCACTTTAATTTTCTAGCTCTTCTTTTGCAAGGGGGCAACACAAAAAGCAAACCAAAGCAGAGGGCATGCTGTGGTCTCTGAGCTCCGGAAACAGGAGCGGCTCCAGTCATGCTATCTCCCTCATTAGCTTGTGATGATAATGTACACACAAGGCACTAATTCTTTCTTTCTCAAAAATAAGATGGTGGCTAATTTGATTTGAATGCCTCAGTCTGTGAGCACGCTTCGTGATTTTTAATCCAATTAGTGTTGGAGATACTTCTGACTCTAAGGGTATCTGGTTTCTGCATATGATAGAAGGTCCATGCCCCAGTGACTCATGTTTCAAGAAGGGAAAAGTTGGGGCCTACCATCAATAGAAAGGGCCTGTGTGTGTGGTTCTGCTATTAAACGCGGTGGCAAGGAGTGGAGGCCTCGCCTTTAGCTCGGATTTCTGTACCCAGCAGAAAACTCACAGAACAGCTTTGAGTTGAGAGTATTTGCTATGCAGATTGCCATTACGTTTCACTGGCTCTCAATACATCCTACTTGAAGGTAAACAAAAGCTGCCATCTTGACTCCTCTCTTGGGGAACATTCTGAAACTCCCAGTACAGAGCCAGGGGCCCAGGCAGGCTCTTGGTCTGAGCTGAATGATTCAGCTACCAGACCTTCAGGGCCCTTACAGCATCCTGGTGGGTCTCCTGCTAGATGAAACTCTCCCAGTCAGGCACAGTGTCCCAAAGTAGAGCCCAGATCCAGCAGGCCACTCTGCCTCTGTTGGTGCCACCTGGGTTTAATATGCTCAACTCCTAAACGGAATATGTGACAGCGATCACACTCAAGTGCAATTTTCATGCTTAATTATTCTAATCAATTAAAATTTTCATCCCTCTCAAGACTCCAAGAAACCACCTTCCATTCTTAACCAGTGTTGATAAAAATCACATCGAACCATCTTCGACACAATACACATTGTACTTTATTGCCCCTCAATAAAACAGCATGTGAGTTGCCATACATGACGGGAAAGTGAAAGGAAAACAGAAAGGGACAGTGCTTTGTCACCCGTCTGTTAAACAATGTGCTTCCTGGGTTATGCCCCTGCACCTATGACAGGAAGAGAAGTCTGACTGTCTTACATAGGGTTAAGCTGGGAGACAGTGGCTAAACAGCCTTGGCGAGTTTCACAAGACGGAGCTTAATATTTCCGCAGCTGAGGCTCTTGGGTAACTGGAAAAAGGAGGAAGGTGAGTCTTTCATATTTTCATCGAAAAAAAAGTTCCAGTGCTCCCATTCCCCATAGGCCCCCGTCATGACTCTGGCTTTGTACATTCGATTAACTATGAAATACACGTGAAACCAACTATGATACTGTGTAAAAAAAAAAAATCAGAAACCAAACACTGTTCCGTCCACAAAGCACTGTTGTGAACAGTATGAAAACATACCACTGTCAAGAATGTTGAAAATGTGGAGACAGGAAGTGGCCTTGAAATAACATTTTTGAAGGGTCAAAAACAAATCAAAAGTATGTTGAACTTTGATTCAGAGCTCATGGAACATGGGGAAGAGACAAGATCAGTTCTTGGCACGTGTAGGAGAGGGATTAGGTAATGAGTGTGTGGTTTTGGATGAGGTTGGTGTGTTTGGAATGACTGCTGGACAGAGCGAGGTTCTTGGGTCCACTTTTCTGGATGGTTTATGCCTGGTGTTGTAGGACAGGAGGGAAGAATTTTGTAGCCCATCATAACCTGGTGTGTTTTGGCAGCCCGATGTGATAGGCACATATTCATTTCGCCATCACCATGAAGGCATTTGCCACTCTACGCCTGTGGAAGTTCGTTTTGAAGATGTAGGTAGCTCTGTACCACCTGGTTCTTTATGACCTATGCTTTTGCACAAAATCTGCAGCAGTAGGTGAGAAAGAGTAGTTGGATGTGGAGGTTTGAATGAGAATGACCCCTATAGGTTCTGATGTTTGAATGCTCAGTCCCCATTGGTGATTCTCTTGGGGAAGTTTAAGAGATGTGACTTGTTGGAAGAAGTATGTCACTGGAAGCAGCTTTTAAGAGTTTAAAGACTCCAAACTGTTTTATTTTTTAAATATTTATTTATTTATTATGTATACAGTGTTCTGTCTGTCTGGATGCTTGCTGGCCAGAAGAGGACACCAGGTCTCATTACAGATGGCTGTGAGCCACCATGTGGTTGTTGGGAATTGAACTCAGGATCTCTGGAAGAGCAACCAGTGCTCTTAACCTCTGAGCCATCTCTCCATACTGTTTTCAGGTGGCTCTCTGCTTCGTGCCTGTGGTGAAAGGTGTGAGCTCACAGTTCCCCATTCCAGCTTCCAGGCCTGTTGCTAGCTGCCGCGCTCCCCTTCTGTGATGGATGCTTAGACCTCCGAAACCATAAGCTTAATAAACTCTTCCTCCTGCATCTTGTCTTGGGTGTGGGGTTTCATCACAGCAACAGAAAAGGAGAAATACAAGCCCCATCGATCCCAAGTGGTCTCTTCCTCACTAATGAAGGTATAAGGCCGGAACAGAACAGCTCAAGACACCAGAGCCCTCCCTCCCCCCAGACCTAGTAGATTAGAAGCTGATCAACCTTATGCCTGTTAAATACTCCAACATGTTAGCATGTTTATACTTAGAAATTATATACATTAACTGCTTTTTTAAAGGATAAAGAAAATACGTGACTTCAGGAAAAAAAAACTGTAGTGGATTCAAAATAGAAATAGCCAATAAATACCCTGACGTGTCCAAATTGTAGGTAAGTTTGGAAGATGAGAAAATCCCATCCTCGTTACCAGCTTATGATCTTCATCATTAATGTATTCCTTCCATGGGTGTGAAGACTATCTTACCCAAACAGCCAAGGCCTTTGAATGCCCAAAGCACACCAAAATAGCCAAGGACACACCAAGCAAGCAACAGTCAAACCAGGGCAATGCGATTTGGATTCTTGCTCCAACATTCCTACTAAGACAACATTGTTCAGGTGTCTCATTTTAGAATTCAGACATTCTCAGGTTCTCCATGCAACCCTCCAGGCCACTGGGAGGAAGGAGCATAGGAAGTTCATTCCTTCAGTGTGCCTTTTGGGGTGTCTGATAGTTTTCATTAGCAGTAGATAGACATCCTCCGTTCTTTCCTTTGCTTCTTTCCCCACATCCTTGGCTGTAGTCTAGATAATACCAAGTACAGCATGGCTTCTTTTCTTTCCAGGCCACCCTGGGAAAAACTTATGGAAAGTTGTAAGACCTTAAATCTAGTTACACTGTGGACACCTAAGAGCCACCTGACTTAGGATCCCTGGGACATAGTCCCTCCCCCAACAAAGGCAGCTTCCCCAAATGGTCACCAAGGTCCCATCCAACTCTAACAATAAGCATCTCTGATTCATTGTCCTTAAGTCCTTGTTCAGCAAGTTTCTCAAAAATTAATCTTCCACTTTATATAATGAGAACCTACTAGAAAGATTTTTTTATAATGCAGTTAGTAAGCTTGGTATCATATAAGGCTGTAAGTCTAGAACAGTCTTTATTATATCTCTCCCTCTCATAATTAAAAATCATTAGAGATCATTCTTTTTAAAATCAATTATGGAACTAGTTCAGAGTTAATTAAGAGAGAAGCATATTGGCTCTAAGTACTTGCTGATTTCAAGATGACTGAGGTTTTAAATATTTAACTTGTAAATATTGGGATTCAGACAAACATCGCTTTATGAACAAGGAAGTCCAAGATTAAAATCCAGGGGCCGCCAACTGCGGATTGTGCAACCTTGTGAGCCTGTAGTCATTGTTTGAGAGAAGATATTTCAGTTGCAACACAAGCCCTGAGTGATGGAAGCGTCTGAAGATGGGCTTCCATCCGCCAGCCCCACTGCCCCCTTTGCTCTTCCAAACCACTGCCCCCTTTGCTCTTCCAAACAATCTACGCCTCCTGAGGAGGCCACCCTGTATCTGGATGCCTCTGGAACTACCCTCAAGTGCATTGATAAGTGTTAGTGATGAGCATACAGAAGTCTCAGATTTAGTGCAGTTCTGTGTCCTCCTGTGCACTTAACTCAGCCCCAAATGCAGCCTTCGTCACCTGCTCTGGGAAAATGCAGAGAGTCCTGTAAATCATCTTCCTGCGAGTTAATGTTTCAAGCTTTGCCAAAAGAGACGCTGGTGAGACCATAGCAGAAAGAAGGGATTATTTCTCTCTTCCAGTTATGTTGGTTGCTTATTAATCTCTTGTACCTAGCAGTCCCCTGTATCTGACTTCTGTGGCATTCCAGGTTTTCTCAGAACCTAGTACCTTTAGCATACATAGTCAACAGCTGACTGCCTCCAGCTTCCTAAGATCTATCTAAATATTGTAAATCAACCCCAGGGACTCACACGTGCATTTGCTATGACCCCTGCCCCACCAAGTCATATTGTAAGTGATATCCTAGGCAGAGACTTACTGCTCTATGAAGAGATTTCCCTGGCAGATATCCAGCAGATCCCTCAGGAATGGTAATACAACAGCCTTTCTACCATCCAGTGATCCATGGCCATCGCCTTCACAGCAATATATGGGTCCCAGCCACCAGGCTAGAATGGAGGTGCTTTCCTTGGGCTCTGTACATGTGTTGTTATAGATCTCTACTCCCTGTAGCTGCTTTCCCTATAGAGTTCTGTTTGACTCCTTATCTCCTATTAGTAGGAACCAGCCAATTGTCCAGAACCCCAATCATACCTTGCAGTTAATAGCCTTTATATTAAACTTTTCTTTTTCAATCTGCTGTATGGTTTCAGTTTCCCTCTCTTGATTAGACCCTGACTAATACATATTCCAAAGTGAAAAGAAATGCAGATATAGAATTTTATATATGAAAAGTGTGTGTGTGTGTGTGTGTGTGTGTGTGTGTGTGTGTGTGTGTGTGTGCAGTGTGAATAGATGGTGCATGCACCAGAGTTTGGATGCAATCTTTCTTTCTTCTTATATTGTGGTATACTAGCTTTTTAGAGCTGTCAGCAAAACACAAGCTAGGTTTCTCGCTGAGTATTTATAGGTGTAGGGAACACGATCAAAGTACATATGCATGTGTTTGAAGCTGTCATTATGAATCCCATTACTGTGTACAGTGAATGGCAATAAAAAGGAACACTGAGGAATGTGTGTTTATAAAATCTAGTGTGTTGGTGGTGAGTGAAAGATGCATTACCTACTACGTTGCCTCTTGAAAAAAAATCATAAAAATTAAGAAGTCGTTTATTTCTTTTCCTTGTTTTGGAAACGAGAAGCTAAAAGTGAAGGTGTCAGGTTTGGTTCCTCTGGAGTCTCACTCCTGGACCTACTGGTGCCCTCGTGTGGTCCTCTCTATGTATATACACCCTTGATATCTTTCTGTGTATGCTCGTGTGTATCTGTGTACATGTTAATGTGTGTACATATGTGCACATGGGAGTGTGTGTTCATGCCATAACTCCTTCATATATGTCCAGATTCCCCTTTTCTATCTTTGTAGAAAGGCAGATGGGATGGAGACCCACAGTGATAACATGGTTGTACCTTAATTACCTCTTCAAAGCCTTGTGTCCAAGCACAGTCACATTCTGAGATACTGGGGACTTAGAGTTTCAACACGCAATGACTGCCAATAGATGCAAGTCCATCCATAGCTCATTGGATCTCATTTTCTGGCTTTGATATTAAATATACAGAAGACAGAAGTAACCCTCACGCAACCATCAAACTCGGCTTTAGAAGAACTCATTTGGGCCCCGGTTCTGCCATTCACCCAGCAGGCAAATTGGTTCTCCTAATGCCTCTCAGTTTCCCCATCAGGACAAGTGGGACAAATGGGAGGCTTGACGAACGTGCAAGCGAGGGTGTTTTAGAACCTGCTGGGGACTTCACAAAACGAAGTTGGGAAGTGTGTGAAATCACACATTTCTTACTTGTTACTTATTAAAAGCCAGCTGCCAACCTATTAAATAAGTGCTAAGTATAAATGATTCATATGGCCAAAAAAAAAAAAAATGTAGGCTCTCGGGTTCATTAGATGCAGGGAAACTTTCTGCAACCTCAATAGTGTCTCTGACCACGTCAGTGTCTCTGCCCACGCCATTGTCTCTGCCCATGACAGGCAATACTGACCAAATCCAGGACGTGAACTAATCTTGCGTTCTCCTTTGTCCCCTCATTCTCAGCTGAAGTGATATGTTTCCAGCCTTAGAACCTCACCGACTGACCTCATCCTATATTGTGGAAGAGGCAGAGGCTATTAAGTCCTGAGAATAGAAGCCAGTATCTTCAAGGCAGATACAGTATTCTCTAAAAGAGAGGCAGAAAAGAATTGATACCCTGCTTGGCGCTCATAATTTCTAGTGGTTCAATGCTTGCAGTCATTTTACAGACAGGAGCCAGGAGGCTGGGTGTCTTTGTCATGTTCAGGTCTCGAAGGAAATGGAAACTCCCATTTATTGGGCAGTTTTACAAAGCAAGGCACAATGTGCATGCTGCCCTTCATCCTGTCGCCATCCCTCAGAAGCAAGTATCATCCTCTGACCCCTTGCTGAGCTCAGTAATAGACTGCTTGTCCAGCATGTGTGAGGCTCTGGGCCCCCATCTCCACTACCACAAACTAACGACAATGACAATGGAAGTGAGCTACATCTCACCTTTGTATCCACTACAAAATTTCGAAAGCCTAGCTGTCTCGAAGGGTGGTGTCCTTTCCTAGACACATACGTGAGCACAGCTCGCTTACAGATTACGTCATTCACACAGCAAAGGAAGACAAGAGGAGACTTCTAAGGCAACAGAACAACAGCCTCTTCACCATGACCTGACCTCACTGCAGTGTGCTCCCGTCCTGATCCGGCTCCCTAGGATGCTGATGACGGCACAGCTGTCACCATAGTTCCTTCACTCTCACCACGGCTTAGCCACATTTGTAGAAGGGAGATGGAAGCTTGCATGTGCAGGCCAGGAGGAAGACAGAGTGGCCATTTTTATGAGGTAGTGGAAAACCCTATGCCTGGGGTATGATGAGCATAGCAGATTAGTCAGGTCCTGGAGGGCTACTCCCCCTGAAGAAAGGATTGTGACAATCTGTACGATATTAAGGCAGGGAAGTGAGATAACATAAAATCTATTTTATGAGGATCACTCTGCCTGCTGGGTAGGATGAAACCATGTTCCCAAAATCATCTTTCCGCACATCATCATACTCCTTTCTGAGCATGGTGTGAGGAGGTTGCAGTATCCGTCTTAATGTCTGCATTTTAAAATCAGGACACTTTGCTGGAATTATTATGCAGTTTTAATAAAATTATTGTCAGTAAAGCCAGAATGGGACTTATAGCCATCCTTCATGCTAGGTGCCAAGTCTGGTATGAAGGATGAAGGGACAAATGAAAGAGATTCTTGTCTTGAGAAAATTGCAGAGGTGTTGGCTAGCATCACTGTTCCTGGCTGCCCATGTTTAAAGTTTAGGTTCTGTATTATCTTCAGGCTTTTTAACAATTCTGTACTTTATCATTTGTTTATATTATGATATAACCTTCCTTACTCCATCTTAGATTGTGTCGTAACGACCATGTGATATTTCATATCGCAGTCGCAGTTTTTTTTTCTGTGCAGTAGGCTTTTTCTGTCTCCTACATGGCCTCAATGATTTGTTCTCTTTTACTCTCATGACATTTCTAAGGTTGTTTATGAGATCTAATATTAACTACAAATATCTCAGAGATCACTTTAAAGAAGTTTCTTAATATAGAAAAAAGGAAGAAAAGAAGGGAGGGAGGGAGGGAGGGAGGGAGGGAGGGAGGGAGGGAGGGAGGGAGGGAGGGAGGGAGGGAGGGAGGTTGCTGATCAAAAAGTTCCAGGAGTGGGGTTGGCAATACTACCACAGTAATAGATTTCTTACCTTTTGGTAGCAACTATCATTAGGAAGTGATCAACTTCACTCTCCTTCTTTAAAGTGAACCTATATTTGGAGGTAGTCCAGGAGTTTCAAGGACTTTAGAAATACTGAATATATGCTTCACAGTTAATATATATATTATGGATAAGTACCCTGTTTTTAAGAAGATCACTTAGCCTTCTATCTAGAACATTTGTTGTATTTGGCTCCAGAAGGGAAAAATTAAAGTTTTTGGGTTTGTCAGCAGTGAGTCTGAGATGTCTATGATCTGAGTTTAAATATTCAGGAATCATCTAGTGGTTTGCTTTATTGTTCATAAACTCAGCAGAGACAAACCACCTGAGTAGTTCCAGATGTTAAGTCAACAAAGCTTTACTTCACAGACCTCCATGTAAAAAGTAAATTTATAGGCCCACGAAAACTCCGGGAGGACTGTGCTGTTTAAGGATAAAAAGACACTTTCATTCTCAAAAAATGGATTAAACTGGGGTTCCTAAATAGCCTTACAGATGGAAGGACTAGGTAACACTTACTTTTCTTTGGCCATCTGAAGCTCCAGGCTATCACCTTCTCCTCTCCACTGTTTTGAGAAGCAGAATTCCTAGCAATTGGCAAGCCGTGTCCAGAGAACATCAGTTTTTAAAAATAGGAAGGTTCTCTTAAATTTTAGCAAAAACAACTTGTGGGTAATGTGGTAAAGAAAAGTTTCTCCGTGTTGGCGTTAACATTGAAGCACAAATGAATGTGGCTTGCTGCTTGCAAGATCTACACCCTCTCACTGGCATTTTGGCAATGAACTCCAACGTTATTCTAGGCACCTTAGCTTGTGAGTTGGCTACCACAGGTAATATTATATGGTAGTGAGGAACATGACTTGCAAGGGCCCAGAGCCAGGAAGTTGGAATTTGTTACCATAAATCTTAAAATGCTGAAGGTGTCTTATGTTCAAGTTTATCAAGCACAGCCAAAAAGTGAAAGTTCTAATATCCAGGATGCCTGCATGGTTATAATACATAGCTTTACTGAGTGGCAAAGAATTTTTATGGCTGTTGGCTAGAATCCAAACAAAAATTCAACAGTCTCTCCAAAAGATACTTTACTGAAGTAACCTGAGTTATTCAAGTAAGGCTGCCTCATAAATCTGGGGTTGGAAAGAAGACATTGTTCTGTGTCCTAAATTTTATATTGCAGTGGTCAAGAGCTGGAAGCACCTGTACTATCTGCACATAATTTTGCTCTGTTGTCTATTGATGAGTAGTCCCAATGATCAAATAACCCCACATGTCCTACAGTAGCTAAAATTTCAGTCACTGAGAGGTGATTATATGTCCAGCATGGTGGTAAATGAGCTCCCAACCTCATCTGTGTAAGCCTCCAGGGTAACACAAAGGAGACACTCTTGACAAATGAGGACACGCAAGCGCAGAGCAGGCAAGGAGATTACCCACAGGAACAGAGTCTCCCTCAGTCCAGTACTCAGAGTCCACCTCACAGTCTTTCACATTCAAAGACTCTTTGAAAACAAATTTATTTTTAATCTTGAATATTTTGTAATATTGAGGCCATACAAAACAGGACACACAATAAGAATAATGGAAGAGATCTCGCATAGCTACTGTCTGGTCATAAAAAAGGAAAACAAGTAGCTACTGTAGTTAGATACACCTTGTTTACCTTCCTTGCTTGCCTTCTGTGGTCTCCCTCACACTAGAGACAATAAAACCTGAGCTGAGCGCTCCGCATTCCCATACATCGATCGTTCTGTTCCTTTAGTACCCCAGGGTGTGTCCTTCAGTTTTGTGCATGTGTGAGTATGTTGTTTTTCCTGACTTTTTTATTGTAATTTTCATTATTTTTGTTGTTTGGTAATTTTATCCACGTGTATAACACATTCTGAATACTCTTTCCCAACACCCTCTGTCTTTCCCTTTTCTCCTTTTTTTAATTGGAAGAAAAAAAACCCAGAAAAACCATTCCCAGATTCCAGATAAGCACTTGACAGTCAGCAGCCTACATTTCCATGGCTATTGCCTATTCCTATGGAGGAAGCTCCAAATACAAATGTTTCCTTCAAGTTCTTTAACATTAACTTCTGTCTCTAGTCTATATCTGTCTTGGCAGAGTTCCACTCAACTGGTAGACACCATTCAGAAATCATTTATGGACTACAAACTTCTCCCAAGGTGATCTATACCTTGCAACCCCCAAATAGTCCTGCAAAACCAGAAAACCCTGAACTTGCTGAAACTGTTGTAAACTGACGTGATTTCTCTCTCTATCTTCATCCGAGTCAGCAAACCAGATGCTTCTGATGAATATCCCATTGCTCCAATCTCCTCCTGATCATTGGTTATTATCCCAGGATTCTTGGGACCTTGACAATGGCATTCTAATTTCAGCAGGAAGTAGTTACAGAGGAAATTACATTGTCCATTGTCTTTCACAAAGGGCCGGAATATCAGGTCCAATGGAAATTCCTGACAAAGGCAACAAAATGGCTACCTATAGTACCCATCGGCATACCAAGATCATATGACCTTAATTCTTTTATATTCTAATCAAACAGATATAATTTATAAACAGGCCAAGCATTTTTCAATTCATTACAAATTTTGTTTCCCCCAGGTAAAGAATAGATTTGACAGGGTCATGTAAGACAAGGGAGGGGATGACAAAACAGCCTGCCTTACCTAAGGTTTGGAAACCATCTTAAAGATAAACTAGGTTCACTCCTGTTTGTGATTAAATTGTTTCTCAAGGTTTGGGCTATGTCCTGCCTGTAATGATGACTATAAATCGTTCTATATTACTTGTTCCAGGAAATGGCAACGTGCCTTTGTTTCAAAAGCTTATTTATAATCATCTTGCAACCCTACCTTTGTTTCAAAGTTATTACTACCTGTTATTATGACTACCTTGTTATGCCCAGTTTTGCAACCATGTCTTTGTTTCAGGAGGTTGTTAGGACTGACTAACTTGTTCTGCTTCTACTCTGCTCCTATACCTGCACCTATTTTCCCACACTTGGAAACCTCCTATCCCTGAGCTATAAAAACCTCATCTTCCTCACATCTAATGCTGACCTCTTGAACCCCACCTTGTGGGGAGGGCATCCCATGTACACAAATAAAAAAGTTATCTTAAAAAAGAAATAAAAAATGAAAAAAGCTTTTATACAACATATTTTGACCATGTTTCCCCTACCCCAATTCCTCTTAGATCTTCCCTATCTTCCTAAACACCTAACCCTATGTTCTTTCCTATGTTCTTTCTCTCTTTCTTTCTCTCTCTCTCTCTCTCCTCTCTCTCTTTATCTCTCAAACAACAAAATAAAAAATAAAATAAGCAAGCTAATGACAGATAAGACCAAAAAATGCCCAAGCAAAGCAAAACAGTACAAAAAGAATCTACAAAAAAAATGCCATGAGTTTGCTTGCTTTGGCCAACTACTCCTGGACACAAGGCCTGCCCCTTGGTGTTGTTTAATATACCCAGTAAGATTCCATTGGAGAAGGCTGATTTTCCTTTGCCAGTGGGTATCATTTGCAGAAAGCTCTTGGTTAGTGGAAGGAGCACAAGCCTCCATCCTCCTTTCAGTGCTGGAACCCCATCTGGAATGAACCCATGCAGGACTTGTGATGCTACTAGTCTCTGTGTACTCAAATATGTATCAGTCCTGTTGTATCTAGAAGACACTGCTTCCTTGGATTCATCCATTCCCTCTGGCTCTTACAGTCTTTCTTCTCCTCTTCCCCGTAGATCCTGAGCCTAGGGAGAGGGGTTTGATGGAAAGATCCTATTAAAGACTGAGTCTTCCAAAGTTTGTCACTCTCTGCACATTGTCCAGGTGTGAGACTCTTTTAGTTTCAGGCTTCTCTGATGTGAGCTACAAGGCACTGATCTGTGCGTATAGTAGTATCTCATTACGAGCCATTTTAATGCTATGTTCCTTTGGCAGGACATGTCCCTCTAGTCCCATGGCCTATCTAGTCTCAGGTTCTTGGTGACTTTAGCTATTTTAGGTATGAGTTCCATCTTTTCATGGACCCTAAATCCAACCAGAAATTGGATAGTTACTCCCAAAACACTTGTGCTACAATTGTACCACTAATATATCTTTTAGGCTGGTCATTGCTGTATGCTGCAGGGATTGTAGTAGATACTAATGATTATCTTTCTCCTCTAGTAGCATGCAGAGGACCTTCCAGCGTCATAAATGCTATTCAGTAGGGGTGAAGCTTCTTGTTAGGTACCAGCTCTACTTCTGTCTTTCTGATGACGTATGTAAATAAGTGTTCTCTTTACCGCTAAGCCACACCATTATGTTGTGAAGAGAAATCAATAATCTGTGGTGCCTGAGGGTTTCCATGGGGTTTCTTTGGCCAATAATGCAATCATATATAATTCACTTCTGGCACTGGAAGTTTTACCTGGTGGCATAAGATATCAAGTTGGGAGATTCTTTCCCCTATTATTTTGTGAGTCGTGTAGATTCCTTTCATGTATGTATATATTTTTAGGAAACTTTATCTTAGTTAGGGTTTCTTTTGCTGTGAAGAGACACCATGACCACAGCAACTCTTATAAAGAAAAATCATTTAATTGGGGTGGTTTTTATTTTTCAGAGGTTTAGTCCATTATCATCATTTGCTATGTTAAATATTTCATTTTAATTTAGACTAAAAGGGGGAACTGTTGGAGAATACTATTTCAAGATGTTCTGCATTTGTTCGTGCTGTGAAATATTTGTTTAGTGATGTTGCATTCCTTTATCTAATAATGTGTTGCATTCCTTTATTTTGTGTTTGTCTAGCTCTGTAAGGCTGAGTTACTTTGCCTGCCTACAACACCTGATTGGCCTAATAAAGAGATAAATAGCCAATAGCAAGGCAGGAGAAAGACTAGGCAGGGCTGGCAGGCAAAGAGAATAAATACAGGGAGAAATCTGGGAGAAAGGGGATCTAGAAGGGAGAGGAGAAGAAGGAGGACTCGAGGGACTAGCCATACAGCTACACAGCAAGCCACAGAGTAAGAAGTAATAAAAGTTAGACAGAAATAGAGAAAGGTAAAAGCCCAGAGGCAAAAGATAGATGGGCTAATTTAAGAAAAGCTGCCTAGAAATAAGGCAAGCGAAGGCCAGGCATTCATAAGTAATAATACGACTCTGTGTATATTTGGGAGCAAGGCGATGGGCTCCCAAAAAAGTAAAGAGTAAAACACAATCAACTACAGTTGTTGATTTTGGGTTTTGTTTCGTAGCCTGCTTAGTTTGACCAAGGTCATCTATGAGACCCTTGGATTGAGAGTGTCCATGAGAGCCTGGTGAGACCATCACTGGGCACACAGATGAAAACAATGCCTGAGTCCCTCCTCCATCTGTGCCTGACTCTTGGTGGACCCATTCTTGTGCAAACTCAGTGCAGGGCATCCCTCGCCGCCCTGACTCGCTGCCCTGAGTTCTTGCATGTAGTGCCCATGTCCTGCCCAGAAGATAGCAGTGGGCAGCCTTTCTCCTTGCTGTCTGGCTCTTAACTTCTTCCTGCCCTTCTTCCTGAACCACAGAATTGTAGAAAGGTCTTATTTAGGGCTGAGCATTCGTCTGTCATTTGTTCTCCCAAACACCCAAATGTAGCTTGGCACAGAAGATATAGAAAGTATTTGCGAGTGGTTGTGATACCAGGGACATGAAGCAATGATAACACAAACAAACAAAAAGAAGTTATTATTTTTGGTCCTGGTCTTATACACTTGAGCCTTTGGGAGGTTGAGAGGCTGAAAGGATAGAATAAAAAGGGACCAGGGGCTTGAGGGATGGCTTAGTGGATAAAGTGCCTGCTGTGGAAATGGGAGGGCCTTGGTTTGGTTCCTCTATGGCATGCATCTATAACCCGAACCCTCCCAGAACGAGATGGGAGGCGGCAAATTTTAGCAGACAGGTGTCCTAGTGTGTGCGTACACACCACAGCAAACAATACAGAATCCTGTTTGAAGCAAGGCGGAAGGCAAGGACCAATACCGAGATTGTCCTCTACACTCAGTGTTACCCTGTGTCCCCCACATGTGCACTGTGGCATGTGCTCACCTACCTGAACTCATACACACAAACAGGTACACACACACGCACACACATACACAGAGAGAGAGAGAGAGAGAGAGAGAGAGAGAGAGAGATTAAAAAAGAAAAGAAGGTGTGGTGGTTTGAAAGAAAATGGTCCCGAAAGAGAGTAGTACCTTTCAGGAGGTGTGGTCTTGTTGGACAAGTGTGTTACTGTGGGGGTGGGCTTTTCCTCAAGTTTCTTCTCTTTTCTTTTCTTTTCTTTATTTTATTTGTTTCCATTCAAAAATTTACACTTCCTCCCCTCCTCCCATTCCCCTCCCCCTCCCCCTCCTCCCTCCCCCTCCCTCCTTAAGAGAGGGCAGGGAACCCTGCCGTGTGGGAAGTCCAAGGTCCTCCCCTCCTACATCCACGCCTAGGAAGCTTTGCATCCAAATAGACTAGGGTCCCAAAAAGCCAGTACATGCAGTAGAAACAAGTCCCAGTGCCTTTATCAATGGCTTCTCAGTCAGCCCCCATTGTCAGCTACAATCAGAGAGTCCGGTTTGATCACATCCTCATTCAGTCCCTGTCCAGCTGGATTTGGTGAGGTTCCATTAGAACAGGCACACTGTCTCAGTGGGTGGACAAACCTCTCGCAGTTCAGATTTCCTTGCTCATCTTCTCCCTCCTTCTGCCCTTCAGCTGGACCTCAGGAGCTCAGTCTGTTGCTCTGATGAGGGTCTCTGTCTCTACCTCCATCACCGGACAAAGATTCTATGGTGATATTCGAGATAATCATCAGTGTGATAGTGGGGCAAGGACAGTTCAGGCACCCTCTGCTCTGCTGCCCAAGGACCTAACTGGGGACATCCCCCGGGGCATTCAGTGTGACAATCAATTGACTTCCACTTTCCTGTTGCCTGCCTATCAAGATGTAAGGGCTCTCAAAGCTCCCGTATCACATCCGCCTGCCTGCTGCTATGCTTCCCGCCATGATGATAATGGACTGAACCTCTCTCTGAAACTGTGAGCCATCCAATCAAATGTTTTCGTTATAAGAGTTGCCATGGTCATGGTGTCTCTTCACAGCGATACAAACCTTAACAAAGACAGAAAAAAAGACTAAAACCCCAGGAAACATTGTTATCTCTGTAGGAAAAAGAGTGGAGGTTGATTAACAAAACTAGGAACCAGTCGCTGCCGACGACTTCCTCTCCTCACGTCGGACAGTACCTTGGCAATGAGGACCACTCGGAAGCAGAAGGAGCAACGTTGCTAAACTTTCTGGGCAAAGCAGTTCCAGAGGAATGAAGATGAATATTTTGCTTGGAATAAATTTCCCCTGCCTTATCATTCAAAACTGGAGCGAAGTGGTAAAGTTCATATTGGTTTGTGGTTTAGCACAGCGCCCTCCACCGTCAGAGGGACGTACACTCCAGGCTCTCAATGGATATCTGAAACCATGGACAATCCAGAACCTTATCCATGCTGTGGTTTTGCCTCTTATTTGTGTGTGAACGCCTCCTCCGTTGGAGCTAAGCACAAACCATGCATCCTGCCCAGCACGGTCACAGTTTGAGATGTGACAGGAAAATTAGGGTGAATGTCTCTCCCCTTTCCACAACTCTGTGACTTCCTCCTGGGATTTTTAGCAACCTTGGTTCTTTCCCTTCCTTAATAAAAGCCAAGAAATTTCCCCTTTTCACCTAAAGGAAGCACACTATAACATTAGCCTTCTCCAGGATAGCCTGTGCCGCCCGGACCATTACCCTCAGGCTTTGGGGGCTTGGTTGTGTACAATAAGGGTGAGTGTAATCCCAACACTGTGGTACTTGCATTCTGATGCCAGCAGAGGCTCTGGTGGAAAGCCTAGGGATGAGAGATTCGTCCTAAGTAAAGCAGAGCAGGGCTATGAGACTTCAGCCTGCTGTTCAGGATGGCATGCAGTTGAGAACTCTTCCGCTGTTTTTGTGACTTTCCACTTCATCTTTTCTGACTGCATTTTGATGAGGAGAAGCCCACTGCAGTGCCCCACCAACTTCAAAGTCCTGGACTCCACAAATGTCCGTTTGTCTGGCTATAACATATGTTGTGAGATTCCGCTGGGGGCAGCAGGGTAAAGGGTAAAGGATGTGTTTTACCTGGTTTTTTATTATTATTTTTATCATTACTTTTATTCTTTTGGGGTGTTTTTTTTGTACTTTTGTTTTTGTTTTTGTTTTTTTGTTTGTTTTTTCAAGACAGGGTTTCACTGCCGATTTAGGAACTCCCACTTGAGTTTCGAGCCACTACGAAATGAGACATCGAAGGCAAAATGAGGCAAAAGAATTGTGAACAGCCTCTCTTACTGTTTGGGTTTTGAGTCAGGCAAATTCTCTCAGTAATGCATTTAATGGAGTAAGTGGGAAAGTGTGTGTGTGTGTGTGTGTGTGTGTGTGCGCGCGCGTGCGCGCGCGCCTAAGTGCATATACCAGTGATCACAGAGGCCAGAGGAGGGTGTTGGATTGCTGCTTTAGCACACTCTGCCTTAGTCCCTTGAGAAAGTTTCTCTAACTGAACATGGAGCAAGGCAAATCAGCTAGCAAGTCCTAAATTCCATCGTGCTGGCGTTATAGGCACCCTTCTTTTTTATTTTTTTAACAAGAATACTGGGAGCCACCTGCAGCTCAGCTCTTTGTGCTTGCACACAAAACATTCTTATCCACCAAACCATCTCCCGAGACTTTGGGATGAGAATTATGGAACACCGTGTAGCAGCTAGAGAATGCGCTGGGAGGTTAGATTAATGCATGCATAACCGGCTTGACGTGTTTACAGCTCTCGAACTTGATACAGCACACCAGCAACGTGCTCCCGACCAGTGCCATCATGGGCTGTCCTGTCCGCTGGCTCCCCAGTGGGCCACCCCAGGTGTTTTGAGTAGACAGAGCTTCGATGGGGCTGTCCTGCACACGGTAGGGCGGTTACTGACTGCATTTTCACTGTTGGAGTGACAGCAGCTCCCTGCCCTCTTTCCCCCAGCTGTGACAGAAGAGCAAAACATCCCCCAACATGGTGGAGTGCCCCTTGGTTGAAATTCTCTGCTACATCTAGGAAACGAAGCTTGGCCTCCGATTTTCTAAGCAAATGAAAGCTTGGAGACATGGCCGGCGGTCCCAGTGGCAACTCTCTGGCCCTCATCATTTTGTTGGCCCAAGCACAAATGCCTTAAAGGATTCTGGACTTGTTAAGATGTATAATTTCACCCATTATTGAGTGTCTTGGACGTATGCAGTGGTTTTGAAATAGAAATATTCCTACTCTTGAAAAAAAGCAGGGGTTGAAACATTCTTCAGACGGAGAAGTATACACAAAATCCCCAAGAACACAATGTGCACAGCCCTGGTCTCCCCGCGCACCAGATAGAGTTATAATTTCACACACCAAGGTAATTCGTCACATTAAAACACTCATGGGTTTTAGTTTATTTAAACCTCGGCGGTGAACACAGCCCGTTTCTAAATATTATGGGTTTTGACAAACCACTGACGGCCGGTGCACTGAAGACAAGATAAAAATCATCAGGGTTTAATCTCAGCTTTCTCGGGAGTGTGTGTTTATGTGGTGAGTCAGCTTGGTAGCCTTGTAGCCGGCTGAAGGTCGCTCATCTGCACAGGATTTAAACTCTCAAACTCGCTGGGGAAAAATGGCCAGTAGATTAGAGTGTGGCTGCCCCAGCCTCAACTAAAGAAGGGAACAAAGAATCCATCTTTAAATGAATTCAAAACCACAGCGGCCCTGTCTTTTGCCACATGAATTATCTGAGTGACTGAGGCTGGCTCCAGTGTCAAGCTGACTACGTTGCCTTAATGTATTTATTTAACCCAGACTGCTGCAGAGAAGGCAAACCCACCTCAGCACGTGAAGGGCTGCCACAAAGAGAACATTCAAGCCGATCCCCGGGCAGCAAACCATCAGGAACTCTGGGAAGCCGATGGCGTTGTGGGGCCAGCACAATGCTCTGTTTCATTCCTACTTCCAGTAAGGCACACTCAGTCGCATGGCAAACTGCTGCTCCCTGGACCGGACCGTGTGGCAGATCTGGGGAGAACCCCAATGGCAGGCAGACCCTGCGAGTGTGAGACTTCAGCAGCTTCACAGTTCCACAATGAGGCTAAGTGTGCAGAGACACGGCTTCTGCATAAAAGAATCCAGGAGCCAATTATTCCCGCTATGAATCCATGTAGCATAGTAGCCCAGTCTGCCTGCAGGAGTCAGATGATGGCCAATCTCACTCCGCATGAGGGTGTCTTTGTCCGTTGTACCAACTTCTCTAATTCTGATGGCTCTGCAGGTGGCACATCTACAGAGCAAAGGATGGATTCGGGTAAGACCCAGTGGCAGGAAGCCTCTTCCTGGCTTTCCCACCTGCAGTCTCCTTCTTCCATTGGAGGATTGAAGCACTTAGTGCCCCAGTAGTACATGCCTCCCTGTCTCTATATCTCTTTCCATGTGAGCCTGAGTATAACTTGGCTCATGTGGTAATCCCTTCAGCTAAAAGGATATAAGCATAGGAGAGCCACGCAGACTGAGGTCTGGAAGAGCATTTCCATACTTCCACCTCCACTACCTGAACTCTATTGGGTCACAAGAGCATTCCAGAGTAGTGTGCTGAAGGCTGACGGACCTGGAGGACAGAGCCAATATGCCCCATTGGTTCCTGCAACAGCCAGGTGACCTCCTCGCCAAGACCAGGCTGGATCACCAACCTACAGACCCATGAGCTGGAGTAAGGCCCGTAAGCCTCTGCAGTTTGATATGACTTGTGTTAAGGCTGGTCGGAGAAAAATTGATGAGGCATCCAGTACAGGGAGAGGGGAGCATTGTCCCTATGTAGGGGGAGGGGCACTCTTCCGCCACCCTGAAAAGCCCTCTTGGATGATAACACAGTAATTCTACATTTCCCAATACTCTTTTCTAGGTTTTTGGTTTTGTTTTAAGACAGAGTCTTAAACTGTGGTTCAAGATGGTCTCAAACTGTCAATACTCTCCTGCCTCAGCCTTCGGGTACTGGATTATAGGCCGGAGCCACTATTCCCCAATTAGTGTTTCATTTTAGGAATCTTGTTGGCTACCCTGTTTTACTGTCTGGGATCCCTTGTGCAATAAGCCTTGTGAGTTTCTCTTAGCTCTAAAAGCCACAAAACTTCTGATTTTATGTATGCTTCTCTTTATGAATGTACATTCATTAACTGATTAATGGTTCTCTTTGCTTTGATTTTAAGAAGTTTAAGGTCAACATTACAGATCCAAATAAGCAAATTAATTTTTTTGAACTTTACAAAATCCCGGTTTGTTAACTTTTCTTTCTTCCTTGTGCCCAGTTCTCTTGGTGTGGATAGTTTCTCAATCTCTCGCTCATATCTATTCTTGTTAGATGGTCTTAAGTTCATGTCAGGATGAGTAGTGACAATAAAAATGAAATTAATAAAACAAAGCATCTCTTTCATGTCAAGAGAACAGCAGCTGTTTGGGATGATGTCAGAAGGCACCGTGGCTATGTCTTTGTCATCCTGAGAACGGTGGGTTTTACATTAAATAGGCTGTTGAAAAACAGTATCTCCTGCTAGAAGGAACGAGCATGAAGTTACAGTGAGATTAGCTATGGCCCCCAAAGCTGCCCATCCAACCATGGTGAACAAGGGAAGCCTGCCATGCACTGGCATAGCAGGACCAATTACACAACTGCCATAGGAAAAAATGGCCTGCGTCTCTTAAAACAGATGTGTCCCTCGGCCAGCATTTCCTAGAATTTACTGAATTCCGTGTATCAGAATGTCTCTGGGGACCGGGGAGATGGATCAGTTGGTAAAATGCTTGCTGCACAGGCATGAGGACCTGTATTCAACCCCAGCACCCACATAAAAGCCAAAAATGAAAATGCATGACTGTAATCCCAGCATTAGGGGAGACTGAGATAGGAGGAACCCTGGGGTTTGCTAGTGGCTAACCAGTCCCCAAATCAGTGAACTTCAGGCTCAGTGAGAGATCCTGTTCACAAAGAAAAAAAAAAATAAGATGAGAAGCTGCCAAGCAAGACATCTGACATCCACTGGACTGCACACACACACACACACACACACACACACACACACACACGCACACACACACACATGCACACACCACACACACACACACACACACGAATTAATGTGTGCTAGTTTAAATTTCAAAAGTGAAATGGATTTATTTAACCTTTCGCTTCTGGAAATTTATAACTACACTATAGATGTACGAAATGATATATGTATAAAGTTATTTACTGCAGCTTTGTTGGTAATGAAACAAACATTTGGAAATAACCAAAATTGGGCCTCAGCAGGGGTCAGATAAGCCGTGGCGCAATACACATAATGGCCATTTAAAAGCAAAAAGAGTTTCCACGCACAAGCAGGAACGGTCTTTAGGGTATAGCATTAAGGGAGTGAACAAAGAAAGCATACAGCAACGTGTAATATGTCGCACCTTCTAGAGGGGGTTGTGGGCTGGAGACACACATGCGTCCTTGGGTGTGTACAGGACACCTCTGGAAGCAGACTCAAGGAGGCTGGGAATAGCTGCACATTCCAGAGTTGAAAACCGGGGGCGATGTACTTTTCATTTTAAACTCTTTGGTGATTTTTAAACTCTGTGCGATCGCTGTGTAAAACCTAGTTTAAAATGAGAAAGAATTAAGTGAGCTCTTACTGACTTAGTGTATCTAGAAACTGACCACAGTTGTTTCTAAGTGTGAAGGAAGAAATTGAATCAAACTCCCTGAAGCAATCAAAACTCCTTAAGGTAATTGTACCATCTATTAAACTACAGTCTGTTGATTTGGAAGGATTCATCAATACCCATGTAGCATGGCTGTGGCTTCAGAAACCTGGATTTGGATAACATACCTGCCATGCTATTAGATACTACATCAGTCTGGGGAGGTCAGTATTTACTGAGAACATTCTATCAGACAGGTCTTTTGTCAGGAGCTGGAAAGGAAAATGCTCTTAAGGCTCCTTTGTTCTTGAAGTCAACACATAGTAGACTAATACACGGTGATGAGTTCCAGTGTCCCTGGAGGACAAGAGCTGTTGGAGCCATCTTTGTGACTGTAGGTCCGGCACATCGTAGAAACTTAAGAGCGTTGATGGGAACATGGATACGTAAACAGTGTTTCACTGGATATGTTCCAGATGGACAGCTGTAGGGCGAGAGAGAACGAGAAGTGGCAAATCGGGTTATGAGGAGTCATTCGAATCCACAGTATCATGGGCGTTCAGAGGAAGGGTTATTCTTATGAAGAGGAACTATATTTAAAAATATAGGTGGTTATAAGGTAGATGGTTATTGACTTTATAATTTTCTATTTTTCTGGAATAAAATTTTTTTAGCATAAACTCTAGGGCCAGAGGGGCCTAATTTATAAGCTAATAGTCAGAATTCATTGGTTTATTGAAAAAATGAGATGGAGTCAGTGGACACCCATATACTGAATAATACACGTACCAAGTTAAAGCCAGTGGGCAGAGACTGCCAGGTGTAAATCATGGAACTATGCGAGATTGTTTATATTGTTTGGAAAGTCTCACCACTGGCCTATACATTATTTACTTTCTTCTTTTTTAATAATATAAGTTCAAATATGAGTATGATTCTTGTGTGTTCAGAACTTCAGGATCAACAGTGATGTTTGGCACAGAGACCCAGAATATTGTTGGTGGACTGAAAACACTATCCACTGACTGGGTTTGAAAAGCTCAGTTTCTGTGTGGGTTTTGTCAGCACATAATAGTGGAGAACTAAGAGAGATGATGGACACTTTCACCAGTGTGCAATGGATGGGAAAAGGCTTTATGTAGAAAATGAGCGTCGGGGGATGGCACTCAGGAGGTAGATTGCTTGCCTCATATTCTCAAAGTTCTGGGGTCAATTATGTCAAACCAAGTATGGCAACACTCAGACGATGGAGACAGCGGGGGGGGGGAGGGGGGGAGAGTCAAAAGTTCAGAGGTTCAAAGTCTTCCTCAGCTATATAATGAGTTTGAGACCTTGTCTCAAACAAACAAAAAACCAATCAAAAGTATATCAAAGAAAGGAAAAGATATAAACATATGTCTGAATCGGTAACTTTAGGGTTATTCAAACAAAGGCACTAGGGCCTTTTGAGAAGAATCTAGTACTCTTATGGAGGATGTATTGATTTGGGATGTCCTTCTGTACATTGCAAGTATGTGTTGCTTTTATTGGTTGATGAATAAAGTTGCTTTGGCCTATGGCAGGGCAGAATATAGCAAATCAGGAAATTCTAGCAAAGATAAAGGGAAAAAGAAGGCTGAGTCAGGAGATGCCAGCAACAGCTGGGGGAATCAAGATGTGAGGTAACAAACTGAAAGTCTCGTGGTGAAATATAAAATAATAGAGATGGGTTCATTTAAGTTGTAAGAGCTAGTTAATAATAAGCCTGACCAATTGGCTGAACAGTTTGTAATTAATATGAAGCCTCAAAGTAGCTATTCTGGAATTGGTGGGTGGGAGAAAAGCCAGTTTTACAATGTATGTTTTTCACATCATTTATTTTTATTTTACGTGTTTGTGTGTTTTAACTGCATGCATATATTTGCACCATGTGTGTGCCATGGAGCCCAGAAAAGACTGTCAGATTCCCTGGAACTACTGTTAGTCACCACGGGGGTGCTTGGAACCAAACCCAGGTTTTCTGCAAGTGCAGAGAGTGCTCTTAATAGGTGAGCCCTCTTTCAAGATGACTCCCCTTCCCTCCCCTGAAGTTAGTGAAAGCACAATAAAAGGGGGGAAAGGCCTAGAAGATGCAACTAAAGCTTCATGATCTTTTCCCTAGCCCCGAGGCCTCATCCCAACATTCTTCCTTTTCCTCCTGTGCCTTCCTTCACTGACCCCAGAGGCAGGCAGCTGCAGGCACCAACAGGACAAGCCACGTACTTATTATTAGTTGGGGAGGAGAGTGCCTGGAACAGGAAGGGAGATGTTGAGAAGTCAGCTTTAACCAGAAGTTTCCTGGTTAGTTTAAAGTGTTCCACTGAGCTATCGAGACATTATTCACGCTTATACTCCATGAGGGTGTAAATAAGGAGACGAGGGGCCCTTCTTGGGTTTTCTGGGGGAGCAAAGGGATAAGAGCATGTGCCCAGTATGCAATGGAGAGACGGAACACCAGGCCCTTCTTGGAGGCTGCTGTGTGATTGTTTCCCTGGATACAGTAGTTTCAGACCTTTCCCCCAAAGCATGAACAGCCTTTATGGCATGTTCTTTAAATTTGTTCATTGTGCACACACACACACACATACACACACACACACACACACACACACACACACACAAATAACAATACAACAAAAAATGTTGCCACAGCTGGCGCCATGGGACTCCATTGACAGGAAGTGACTTGTTCTTTTCTTCTCCAAATTTAAAGAATGGAAAAACCAGCCCCCTTCTTCTTGACGATTTATAAACAGATGTGGCTCTCACGGCACATCCACAGCTGCTGACCAAGAGCCAGGCTCTGTGTGGCTCAGGAGGAGCCGCTTGTCTGATGAAACCCACCCCATCTCCTCCAAGGCAGAAACTCAATTGGTTTCCTGCCTGCGGCCACCACTTCACAGTGGGGTTTAGAGCTATTTACTCTTGAGCAGCTGCTTCCTGACCTCACACTTGCATCAAAATGGGAAATCACAAAGTAAGGGTTAGCATTTCACCTTGGATAAATTTGGACTTATCCGCGGAGTGAGACCACAGAAGTAGGCCCAGCTCTGACTGTCCCTGGTGGTCAGCAGGGAGCTGACCCAGGCCAGTTAAAAGGTGCTTTGTGGGAGGGACTAGGGACTTTTGTTCGTTTGCTTGTTTTTGTTTCTGCCTTTGAATGATTTTGCCAAAATCTAAGAGAGGATCCTTAAAACATTCTAGGAGGCTTCTGTGAAATGGTTACGGTTAGGCTTATGAGGTCACTGAGATTGCTTAATAAATCAGAGATGGAACTGGCATCCGGCTAAATTTTGGCAAGATCAGTTTGACAGCGACCGAAAGTGCGGGGAGGAAACACAGTAGCCTTGGCAAGTTTAGTTTCCAATTTCCAGTTTTATCTCATAGAATTCCGTGGATCTGGACAAATTCACTAACAAGGCAGAGCCTTAATTTGCTCATGGTGAGAATAACAATAATGACATCCACGTTAGAGATGATAGCTTCCTTAGAGACTTGAGGTGCTGAGGGAATGACAGGGTGCCTCGTAGCCTGTTGTGCTGCCTTCTTCTACCTGGCTTGGGATCACATACTTTTCACACACTAGCAAAATGGGCTTGAAATCCCCTCCATGATCCCAGCCCAGAGTAACTGGATCATTTCACTGTCAGATGGAGCTTGTTGAATCTACACTCCCCAAGGCTCCACTTCCCAGGAAACCCCCACCTCGTTCCTCTCCCCTTCGTGCACACCAATAGTCTATCTCTTGGCACCTGAGCCATGCCTGAGAGGCAGGTGTATCTGCTTAACATCCAGCCTTTTTTATTGCCAGGCTCGGTGACACGGTGGGTTCAGTTGGCCATGATTTTAGAGGAGTCAGAGGTTGTCACTGTTCCAAGAATCCGGTTTCACAACAGCTATAAAATGAAGACTTTGTTTAGCCCAGAAATGTTGAGTTGGGGTGAGGAGATCCAGCTGTGAAACAGGGCGCTCAGCTTTTCATCAAGTTGACGAGTGTCCTGTCGTACCAGTCTTCTGTCCTCCTGGGGAGGTCATGAATGACATCCCAGCGCTGTACTTGAATTGCACAGAAACGATGCCCCATCTCCCGATGCCTACTTTGGGGTTGCCCTTCTGATACACCCCCTAACAGCGACTCAAAGACTCAGACAATCTACAGGCTTGGAAGTTTAGAAAGGGCTTTTTATGAAATTCCTTCTTCTGTAGCATGCTTCAAGTGCTAACTGAAAGGTATTAACTAGAAACCCAGAGTTCCCACATCCTGTCTGGCTCCATCTGCCCTCAACACAGGAGACAGTCCTCTTGACTGCATTGGTTCCTTTGGCATCACGGCGATAACACCCTGACAACAGGACTCATAGGAGTAAAAGCTTATCTTGTCTCCTGGTTCCAGAGACTTCCGTCCGTCCTAGTAGGGAAGCAATGGCTGGGCAGCTCCTTTCATGGAAGAAGGAGCATGGGCAGAGATCATTCATGTACAACCCACAGGAGGCAGAGAGAAACCAGAACCAGACCCAGGTCACAACTAGTGACCAACCACTGCCAGCAGGTTCCACCTTCTATAGGCACGGAGCGTTCAACACACGACCTGTGGAGGACACTTCTGTTTTGAATAGCAGAGTAAATGAAAAGATACTCCCACCTCAACAGGAGGGACAGGGATAGAGTAGGATGTGCCTCCTCATTTTCGGGGCAAAGGGAACTTTTCCTTTATTGTCACTCAGTATTTCCCATCAGAGAATTACTTCTTTGCTTGGTGTTAGTCAATAGGGTTGGGATGACTCTAGAAATGGAGTGATTTACACCAATCAGCATGTAGTATTTAGTTCCTCAGGAATTCTAATTGGCTAATAAAAGGCCACATGATTCAAACAAGCCAATGAGATGAGATTTCCTTTAAACAGTCTAGGAAATCACCCTTGCCTTCAAAACAGGAATGATGTCGCTGAGACTGTTAGAGGAGGGTGTGTGTGTGTGTGTGTGTGTGTGTGTGTGTGTGTGTGTGTGTGTGTTTGTGTGTATGCATACAGAAGAGAGAGAGAATCTAAGTTTGTGTGCTGTTTTAGTTAGGTTTCTGATGCTGTATAAAAAAGAACTGGGGGAGGGAAAGGGTTTATTACATCTTACAGTTCCCACGTCACATTCATTTCTGAGGGAAGTCAGGGCAGGCACTCAAGCGGGGCACAGGAGCAGGAACCATGGAGGAAAGCTGCATTCTGACTTTTTCCTCCATGACTTTATCATCTTGTTTTCTTACACAGCTCAGGACCACAGGTTCAGGGATGGCACCATGCACAGTGGGCTGGGTTCTCCTACATCAGTTATTAATTAGGAAAATGAACACACAGACACGTTCCCAGGCCGTGCTGACGAAAGCCGTTTTTCAACCGAGGCTACTTCTTCGCAGGTGACTAGCTTGTGTCAAGCTGACATGGACTAACACACACACATACACACACACACACACACACACAGAGAGAGAGAGAGAGAGAGAGAGAGAGAGAGAGAGAGAGAGAGGGAGAGGGAGAGGGAGAGGGAGAGAGAGAGAGAGAGAGAGAGAGAGAGAGAGAGATACCTTCTCCCAAGTCCTTGAATGTGAATGTGCATCCGGATCCACCCTAATCATCTGGAGGTCCACTTGAAAGGCACAACCCTAGTATGAACAATAGATTCTGATCTACAGATTGGGGATGAGCCCGACAGTATATATTTTTAGCAAGGTCTCAGGAGCTGGTAACCTTAGTTGGTCTAGAGGTAATACCGGAAGGACCATTCCCTTGCAGGATAAGCTCCCAATCAAAGAATGGGACTCCTGAAAGAAATGATTCATATCCTTTTCAGTCCTTCGAGATGACTGTACCATGTATTTGCTATATTATTCTAGTAGAGAATGAATGCTATTATTTTCAAGTGCTATGAAACTGGTACGGATCTGACCGGTGTGTGAAGCAGAGTGACATTATGCCACAGGAGTGACCTCAGGATATCTGAAGACGTCAGAGGGAATAGACACACTTGCTAAAGAAAACTCAGTGATGCCAGGTGTTGGTGGTGGCATATGCTTCCAATCCTAGCACTCGGGAGGCAGAGGCAGGTGGATTTCTGAGTTTAAAGCCTGCCTAGTCTACAGAGTGAGTGCCAGGACAGCCAGGGCTACAGAGAAACCCTGCCTCAAAAACAAACAAACAAAAACAAACAAAAAAATCAATTCAATGAAACTAAAGATAAATCTGGGGAAGCAAGCATAGACGCTCTTCTCAAGTAGAGAAATAGGCGGTCTTGCCAAATGCCTGTTTTGTTAAGAAACAGTGATAGTGGATTGCACACCAAAATGTTTGTTTTGCAGCTAAAGTTATCCTTCAGAGAGAGTTTATAGCTTCAAATTCTCACTGCTCAGCAAAAAAGACTGTGAAATTAAAGATATTAATCATAAGATTCAAGAACGTAGGGAAAGGGAATCAAACCTAAAGCAGAAAGAAGAAACATAAAGTGTACGATGAAATTTAAACTCAGAAGCTGAAAAGCAGTAGAATTGGCCAATTCACAAGCTGTGAAAACAGACAAAGGAAAGCTATTACCAACTTTAGTTACAGATGAAAAGGGAATGGGAAAATGTAAACGGCCAGAATTGGTAATAAAATAAATAATAACATAATCTCAGATGCTTGGGGAAGTTTTCAAATTATGAAAGGAAGCTTTGCAAAACATGATTACACATTTTACATTTTGCATGATAAAGATAATTATTCTAGAATGGGTAATTTCTTGTAGTAAGAAAAGAAAGAAGAATGAAGAGAGGAAAGCTGCCTCCTCTGGAAGTGAGCAGGCCCGATTCTCACAAAATCAAACCATGGAGCAACAGGTGACCCTGGAATGACCGAATCTGTTTCAGTTTCAAGACAGAATGGATGCTGTTGCTGATATTTATGAAGCCAGAAAAGCATGGCTACAAGACCAGTTAGAATTCTACAAAACAAAGCCAGAAACCTAGAGAGCCCATCTCCTTTTCAGGTCCTAATCAAACTATTAGTAAGTAGAGCCCTCCAGTTCTAGCAGGTCATTACCATCATGACCGTAGCAATCTACCCAGAAGCCAAAGCAGCAGGTGTACGGGATGGAAAGCAGCAAGTAAAGTCGCCATTATTTTGCAGATAAAATGATTACATAGCAAAAGACTCGAGACAATAAACTGAAAAAAAATACATGAGGCACCAGTAATTGGATCTCAAAGTTAAATATATAAAGAAGTAATAACATTTTTCATGCTAACGAAATGATAATTCTTTATAGCTAATAATGTATAAGACATATGCTATATAAAGAAACCCACAGGGTCTACTGGTGGATAATGAAAGACATTTGACAAAAACATGTGACATTACCTTTTACACACTGTGTCTTTTTTCCCCTTTTATTGAAAATAGATTTTTTTCCACACATAGTATATCCTGATTACAGTTTTCCCTCTCTCTACTCCTCCCAGTTCTTCTCTACCTCCCTCCCATCAGGATCCACCCCCTTTCTGCCTTTCATTAGAAATCAAACAGGTTTCCAAAGGATTATGGTATGATATGATATGATATGATATGATATGATATGGTAAAAGTTGACACATCATAGTAGGATACAGGAAGCCAAAGGAAAAGAGCCCAAGAAAAGCCATAATAAACAGATGGACTCAGTAACTCACTCATTTACACACTCAGTAATCACATAAAAACACTAAACTAGAAGCCACAATACATACACAAAGAACCTATAGGATAAAAAAAGAGAGACTACATTTAAATAAAAATAAAATAAAAACAAAGATTAAAAATAAAAAAAAGATAAAATTTGAGAGAAAACAAAGGTAAAGCCCTGACATGACATTATGAGACAAACGACCTCTAAAAACGCTGTTTAGTTCGTCTCCTGTGGGCCATCTACTGCTGGGCATGCTATCTACCCTTCAGAGTAGGTTGCTTCCTTAAGTGAGAACCCTTGAAGGGAACTAAATGTTTATTTGCAAGTGTCTATTATTTGGAAATTGCCTCTTGGTTAGGGATGGGGGCATGTGTCCACTTCTTACAGTTCTAGGACGATCTGGTGAAGACCCATGTAGACCTGTGCTTGCCACCTCAGTCTCTGTAAACACTGTCTTAAAGGTATGAAATATGGGAAATGTGAGGTTTTGAGCAATGTGACTTGACTACAATTTTCCGCAGAGTAAATTGAAGCTAAATTTTGCTCTTCTTGGTATCAAAGGCTGGTTTAGGTTAGTGAGATAATTCGATGAACTGGCTGAATCTGGAGGAAAGTTGCCCAATGCTTTGCTGTATTGGTTTCTAATTATAATATTGTTATTGATTGGAGTTGACAAAACAGGGAGGAAAAGGGAAGAGACAAAAGATGAACGAGAGAGAGAGAGAGAGAGAGAGAGAGAGAGAGAGAGAGATTGTCCTGTAAAAGAACAAGTATGGTGACTTATAAGAGTGAGACCAGGGCCAGCAAGAACTAACTTCCACAGTGCCCTCTGACCTCATCCCCCAACAAACAAACAAAAAAATAAATGCAAAAATGTAAGTATATCCTGTATTAGTTTAAACCCATTTGTTATGTTGTGCCATTGTATAACCCATTATTGAAGCCTTCAAGACTTTGGTTGTTGTGGTGGTAATGATTGTGATGGCAATGAGGTGATGATGGCCATGGCCGTGGTGGTGGTGATGGTTGTGGTAGTAGTGGTAGTGGTGGTGATGATGGTGGTGGCGACAGTGGTGGTGGTGATGGTGGTGGTGGTAGTGGTAGTGGTGATGGTGATGGTGGTCATGGTAGTGGTGGTGATGACAGTGGTGGTGGTGGTGGTGGTGGTGGTGGTGGTGATGGCAGTGATGGTGATGATGGTGGTGACGGTGGTGGTGGTGGTAGTGGTGGTGGTGGTGGTGGTGGTGGTGGTGGTCATGGCAGTGATGTTGATGACGGTGGTGGTAGTGGTAGTGGTGGTGGTGATGGTGACGGTGGTGATGGTGGTGGAGGTCATGGCAGTGGTGGTGGTGGTAGTAGTCATAGCACTGACTTCCCAAACAATGCACTAGTCACTCAATATTTAGAGATCAAATCAGTTCCATTCCCCTCCCTCTCCCTCAGAGGCACGAAAGCAGAGATCAGTACTTAATTTCACCAAGTGCACAAATACAGAGAGTAAAATGGACCGTTGACCCAGATATGTTCTGGCTCCTAGGTGGACGCATAACTGGACCTTGATGCTCCCCATTTATTAAACTCATGGCCTCCAGCTGGTGCCAGTGAGAAGATCAGATTGATTTCTAGTGGGGTCTTGTAGACAGATGTGCAGGGGTCAGGGTCAAATTGGAGACCCACTATCCCATGGAAGCAGAATATAAAAGTGACTAAGGGGAAAATAAACACTCAACCTCCCCAATGTCTGTGAAAAGCCAGAGTGCCCAGGAAGTGTGCTGGGACTTCTTTCGGGTATGACTAGGGAAGAGACCATTTTATTATATTTTAAAATAAATAACCTCTTCCACTGGCTGGATAACTCAGATTCATCCCAGAAACTGAACTAAGACTTGTCCCTATTAAAGTGCCACATTCCCGACATGCACTAGAGACAGTGCAAGTACACTCAGATTCTAATGAAATGTTTTCTTAACTTATTCAACTTATTTCAAAATACATTTTGTGGAATACAAACGTGCACAAATTTCCAGGAAAGAGTGAAAACAGATATCAAGGACAGCTCAGCCCAGAAGACACGTGGAGTGACTGGCTTAAAACAGTGGTGTGTGTGGTTTTTTGAGAAAACAGCCAAACATTTGGGGAAAAAAGTATTTAAATTCCTCTCTATATATACCACCAAACAAAATTTCTTATGAAATAAAGATTTGTATATGAAAATAACCCCCAAAATACTAGAAGAAAATATAAACAAATAATATGGGTGACAAAGGCCCTTCTAAGCTTGACACAGCCTCCACCCTACCCATTTCAAAAGAAAGAAGAGAAAGGATAAGCCTGATATTCTAAGTTTGGGGATGAGATCAAGATGGGTAGATGGTCATTTGCAGCTGTCCCCAGCTCACTCCCTGGTCTCATGACACAGACACTATAAAATCATAAGGAACTGTAGCTGCTTGAACAATAACCACAGAGATTGACCACCCAGTGGGCTCTTAAAATAACCCAAATGGATCAGGTTGGTATAGGAAAATGGGGAAACGCAGAGAACCAAGGCCTGTCTACTTGCAGGAGAAGCTGAGTTGAGGGTGGTAAGATTCCAGGAGTTAAGGGGGTGCAGAGCAGAACTGTGCTTTGAGGCTACTGCATGTGTGCACTGTACTGAGGGTCTGCTTGCAAGCACTTACATCCAACAAAAGGAAAATGTGAACATGGTGGTCCAGAGAAGCAAAACAGTATGGGCTTAACCAAAGGAGGCGTAGAGATGGGGACCTGAACTCCCGCATTTTCTTGACCTTTCCAACAGCTCTCTAAAATGATTGTAACAATTGTGTATGTTTTTCTCAGCCATCAGTCTTTAAGATCGAGCATGAGGGGGGCAGAAATGACGGTAGCACAGATTGAATGCTCAGTAGAAGAACCACTAACTGATTTCACAAAGCTAGTGCAGTGTTCTCCAGGTTCCTAGCTGTAGTAAGCTGTTACCCATTCTGGGGTGCGCTTTGGTGATGTGGCTGTCTTTGAGTCATTTCTGCTCTCCTAAGTAACCCCTCACCTATATTCCTGTAATTAACTGCAATAAAACCAATGGCGCACCGAGCTGGACTTTGGTGGTATCTGTACTTTGGTCTGTTACAGACTCCATATCTGGGGTGAGTAGATGTGTGTGTAGGGTGTCTCCCCAGGAAATATTTTAGCACACAATACATGCTCAGTCAGGGAGAGTTACAATTTCCTAGCTGAATGTCAAAGCATGGTCGATTAATTGATCATACACAGGACTATGGGAGAAAGAACTCCATCCTCCAGGCAGGAGGTTGAAGATCCTTGTCCATGGGTAGGGACCAAGATAAAAGATCTTAGCATCCTGTAAGAAGCCTATAATTTTCAGACCTTATGCTCAGGTTCAATTTCCAATCCACTTTTTTTTGCGGATTTTCAAAACCATAATTCTTTGACAGTTTCATACATGCTTGTCCTAATCCTCGTTGCTGTGAGAAAGCACCTGATAAAAGGCACTGCAGGGAGAACTGGTTCACTTGGCTCACAGTTCCTGGGGTACGGTCCATCGTGATGGGCAAGGGATGCTGACAGAAGCTTGTGGGCAGCCCATCAGGTTGCATCAACAGGCAGGAGGCAAAGAGCGCTGAGAGCTGGTACTCAGCTGGCTCCCTCCACTTAATGATGTCTAGGACTCAAGCTCAGGAAATGTGGCTATCCACATTTAGGGTGAATCTTCCCACCTCAGTCAGTTCAGGAAATCCCTCTCAGGCACGTCCAGACGCTTATCTTCGAGGTGATTGTAGGTTTTGTTAAGTTTATCATGTTAATTGCCAGCACGTTTATAATGGATTCTGGACATTTTCCTATTCTCGAAACACTGACCCATCTCCCAAACGCTGACTTCAGTGTTCCCATACACCCCTAACTTGGAGACCTGGCCATGGAGCCAAGGAGTGCTGGCGTCTCTTGGAGAGGAGACGCCAGCACTGGGCAGGGGCCTTCCTTCTTTTCCCTCCATACAGCTTCATCTTGGTAGCAGCAGCAGCAACAACTGTAGAATCTACGTGCTGGGATTCTAACTTGGTCTCTGCCCTAGAAGCAAGGGTGACACTGGCCATGCCTTTGGCCAGTGCTATACTATGGGGAGCTTTCAGCCCCTTCCCACACTCCTGCTGGGCATCTTGCTGAACCCCAGGACAGGTGCAACAGGAGGTACCAAGACTAGCAATACAGCATGGTGACTGTCACAAAAACAGTCACAGAAACCTTGGGACCATGCTTACTTCTATTCAAATCCCAATATTGTTCCTCTGAAGTCGCTAGTCGTCCAAACTCTTAGAGCCTCTAAAAATTTGGGGAAGTAATAAAAATCGTCACACAGAAGGATAAATGTGACATTTTTATAATATTGACCCTAAGACACGCTAATGTCAAGGCGCAATGAGTGGTCTCTTAAAGTGATCAAAATCAAAATCATAAGACATGGAATTAAATCACAATCACCATATGTGTGTGTGTGTGTGTGTGAGAGAGAGAGAGAGAGAGAGAAAGAGAGAGAGAGACAGAGACACACAGAGATAAAGACACACACAGAGAGACTTTTCAATTGGTCTTCTCTGATGATTAATAATTTCAGGAATCTTCTGTATTTATTAGTTATTTGCATACATTCTGTAAACTGTCCCAGCATTAGATTATTTGTCTTTTAATTTCTGAAGTATAATAGCTGTTTATATATTTTGGACATAAGTTCTGCATTAGAGATTAATAGTGAATATATTCTTCTAGGGTAAATCTAGTGTTTTCACTTTTAACTGAACATTTTCAAAGAGGCAAAGTCTTTTTTTTTTTCAAAGATTTTGCTAGAAATTGATTGTGTTGATCTGTTTACTATGACTATTTAAAAAGTACTTGAGGCTGGGCAATTTTTACAGGCTAGTTCATCCAGTTCCTGGTTCTGGAGGCTGGGAATTCTGTGAGTAGGGTATTAGACTAAGCTCAGCCCCTGGGAGGATTTCTTACAGCATGACATGGAAGAGGCCCTTGCAAGACCAGACAGAACCAGCATTAGCATGCCAGCTCAGCTCTCCCCTCCTCATAGTACAAAGCCACTGATGCCACCATGGAAGCCTCAAGATCTCATCTAAACCAAATTACCTCCCCCTTGGGACCCCACCTCAGAACATAGCAACAAATTAAGTGGGTGACTAAACTCCCAATGCCCAAAGTCTTAGGAGATAATCTGCCTATGGCATTGGGTAATCTTTTTTTTTCTAATTGCTTTCTGTGTATCAGCTCATTCAATCCTCACAACTCTCTGTGATAAATAAATTAATATACTGTGTATGAGGAAGCTCAGCCTCTGGGAGATCTATCCACTTTCAAAATCATTTTAGTATGAAGCGAGGGAGCTAGGATTCCAGCCAGGGCATCCTGAGTTAGCATCGTTTTCGTTCATTGTGCATACCCTCTCAGCGTAGGAAAGAGTTCTCTCAAATTTCAAAACCATGGAGAGCCTGCTGGTCTCCTCCAAGCTATGGAATATCACTGATACACACTGGAAGCCCAGGAAATAAAAAGCACATTATTAAAGATGTCTGCCGTTTCTTCCTTTTGTGTACACTGTCCTTCTGCTTTCTTTATTGTATATTTATTTACTTACTTGTTTTAATTAATATACATAGTATTGGGCTCCACTGTAGTATTTTCTAACAAAATTTGTTTTTATTGATTTTCTTTCCTTTCTCCCTCTCTATCGCCTACACTCCCACATCCTTACACCCCAAGTGGCCACCTTCCCACGTTCATCTCACCTGTTCAATTCCTCCACTCCTCTTCCTCAAAACCCAATTCCCCTCATTGTCCCCTTTCTAGTTTACAGGTCTGTCTGTCTGTCTGCCTGTCTGTCTCTCTATGTTTATATAGATATAGAGACTAGGATGTAAATATGAAAGGGAACACACAATATTTGTCTTTCTGAGTCTGGATCACCTTGCCAAAAGTCTGCCTTTTACCCTTTTATGTTTTAAGCTTTTGGTGTCCTGCTTGAGAGCCATTTTTCTCATTGCTTCTGTGCCTATGTCTGCACTGTCTTAATTACTGTAGCTAAACAGGAAGTTTAAAAATAGCATCACCAATATTCTCAAAGATACAAGAAGGTACCAAGTCCATGGATAACAAAGAAAAAAACTATAAAGGAATATTTAGAGAATGAAAAGAACTTTCTCATGCATGCACATTTAGACATGCACACACATACACACATGCCTGTACATACACACACATACAATGCATGCATGCACATGCAGACACAATTCATGCATGTACATTCAGATGTACATACACACATGCATGCACATGCAGTCACACGTGTACACATATAAATGTATATGCACATGGGGGTGGATACTTGAAACTGATATAAAGACTGGAATTCTCACTTAAGGACATAGCTCAGAAAAAGCAACTGTCCAGAAGACTAACAATAAGAGAGAAGAGGTCCAGTCCAGATAGCTCAGCATTGAACTTGCAGACAAAGAAAACAGAGACAAAGCAATCATCAACAAAGCAATTCAGACATGTTTGGTTGTTTGCTTGTAACGATGAATTCAGGTTTCTATACCATCATGCTCTAGCAAGGATCCAGCACAGCGGTTTACAGCAGACACAGGCAGATCCCTCTGAAGATCAGAATACCCAGCGGTGAAGAGGAGATTCTACAAGCTAGGAGGGTCCCAGAGGGTCCCGGGAAGGCCCTGTACAGAGGTTCTGTGTTCCTAAGAGCATCAGGACAGCATAGACGTATCTTCAAAATGCCAAAGAAAAATTATCTCCACCTATATCCAACCAAGATGTCAAATACCCATGAGGAAAGAAGAGAACTGGGGGGTGAGTCAGTGGGGAAGCACCTGCTGCACACGGGTAGGGACCTGGGTTTGAAGTCTCCATGTAAAACTGGACACGGTAGCGTGTGTCTGCAACCCCGGCACTCTGCGCCAGGACAGGAGAAGCCTGGAAGCTCCCAGGCCAGCTAGGCTGGTGTATGCCATAGCAAACAGGAGACCCTGTCTCAAAGGAGAGGGCCAAGACTTTGAGATTGTGCTCTGACCTCCACAAGCACAGTGGCATGCATGTGCCTACACTCCTGCACACAAGTGTGCACACAAAGTTAAAAATAGACTTTGAGAGTCTCTGGGACCCTCAAACATGAGCCCACCCTGCATGCTATCTCTGGTGGATGTAGAAAATGCACCTGACAAAAACGAGAATGTCAACTGAAAAAGAAGGAGGCACGGCATGTCAAGAGCAGGAGCCCCCTAAGAAAGAGACAAAGCCACTTCCATGAGGCAGCTGGAAGGAGGCCTCAAGATGGCACCTGTGCTACAAGGTGCAGGGAATAGGTGGTCTGCCCTGGTGTGGGTCAGAAACTCACAGAAATGTCTTCTGGCTGGAAGTGACAAAAGTGTCAATAGATCCATGCACAGGAGAAGATCCTTGTACCGTCTGCAGGAAGTCTGCAGTTTAACTAGCAATGATTTCTGAGGAGGTGGAGGAAGGGACAGAGGGAGGGAGGGAGAGGGAAATGAAGAACGTAGGTAAATAGACAAGAAGAGAGGAAGGGAGACACCGACGGAAAAGGGGAAAAGTAAAAGAGAAAAATAAATAAACAGTGTAAAAATATCCCCCCAAGTGACAGTACTTATAGGACACCATGTGGCTCAGTGGTGAATTGTATCTATATGGTTCGAGTAAAAATAACACCATATATCTAGCTAACTAAAATTTAATAATAATAATCTAATTACTAATATTTCCAAGAAGGAGTAACAGACAGGGTATGAGTATGTGCACATGTGTGTGCGTGCATGCATGTGTGTGTGTGTTGTGTTGTGTGATGGGATTGCAAGTAGGATAAACAGACAGATTATAAAAATATTATAAAGACTGATAATGTGAACTTTTCTTTTATAATGCTTGTCATAGGAAGAAGGGGACTCTGGTACCTCCATGGTTGATCCTCTGTACCTGAGGATTCTACATACTTTAATTTAAATAGTCTCAGACTGAAAATATTTTTTTAAAAAAAAACTGTATCATATTCAAGTTAGCAGATACAGCAAGTGGCTGTTTCTATTTGGTGCCACAAAGTAACAAAGAAAACTTGCCGCCTATGGGAGACGGTGCTCAGATTACAAGGACTTGGGCATCTGATGATTTGGGTGTCTGTGGTGAGCCCCTAAGTAAATCCCCACACATAGCAAGGGATAACTCTAAGACCAACGAGTCAAAGCCCTGAGCCATCTCAAGTCACTGCTAGTGCGCCTTGTCCTGGGGTGGGGGAGGCTGAGGGTGAGACGCTGGGTGCTGCTCTACTTGCAACAAGCCTTCTGGTCCCACTCCAACCACTACACTCCTATCAACTTTGATAAAAGTTGAAACTAGAAGGGGACAAAAGCTGGGTCTAGCGACATCAGCCCAGAATCCCAGCTCCTCAAGAGGCTGAGGCAGGGGATCACAAGTCCAAGGTTTGGTTGGGTTTGAAATTCCAAAGAATTTCAAGGCCAGCCTGGGCATCTTAGTGAGATCTTGTCTCAAACTTTTAAAAAAATAAACTTGAAGGGCTTGGGAAATAGCTCCATAGTAGAATCCTAGCCTGAAATGTATAAAGGTTTGATACTTGGAACCAAATAAAAGAAGCTATGGAATATACTCTTTTCTGAATATGGCGTGGCCACCGCAGGCATGAACACATAGGAACTGCGACTACAAGCTCAATATTGGACCCCTCAACACTCCACTGTGGATGAGGAGAGGGCTCATAAGACCCCAACCCTCCCTGAGAAACTCTAGGAGTTAATGGCTGCAGGTGGGTCATAGAGTCACTTTATTTTAGTGACGTAGCCACTGGTAAGATGTTCATGCTCAGTAAGTAGCCTCTCTTCCATGCTCCTACAGTGGCCCTAATGAAACTCAGGGGTCCTAAGAGACTACGCAGGAAAGTAGGAGGGAGGGGCCTTGTTGGGAAGAAGAGGTTGTTGGGAGGGGAAGGGGGAGGGGAAGGGGTGAATATGATCACAATATGTTGTATACATGTGTGAAATCTTTGCAAATGAAAACTTGAAGAGCTTCCAACTGAAGTGAGAAGATCCTGGTAGGTAGCATCTGATCGTGGATACAGTTTGCTTTTCGGATCGCCTCATCCCTATCACCAGAGGCATAGTGTAGGAAGAGCATCAATAGGCCAGGCGTAAACTACAACCTGTAACCACGCAACAGTAGCATGTGAAGAAAACCCACACCATGGACGACAAACCGCAAACTCCATAGCAAACACATAAACCGTCAACAAAAAGTGTTAAAACCTCAGCAAACTGAATTAATAGGACAAACAGAAGACACTGAAACTGTGACCTTCCAAGGATTACGAGAGGACATCATATCTATAAAACAAGAGCACACTGCTATAATAAAATGATTGCGCCTCTTGGGGGTGGAACAATGATGACCACAATTTAAAGGTTCAATTTAATCTTAAAACAGAACTAGTGAAGCATCAAACTGAATAGCATCTCTTCTTTTCATCTAGAATAGAGTTCAAAGGAACAAAATGAAGGCATGAGAAGAAAAATAGTCCTAGGGATAGATTCCAGGGTCTCAGCCTTGTTCTAATTACAGATCCATAAAAGAGAAGACAAAGAAACCAGGGGAGGGGTGATCACACTTTAAATTCCCCAGCGCTCAAGAAAGACAGTGACCTGATCGACAGAGTCCTTTGAGTCCTGCCCACGATGTGGCTTTTCTGAAGATTTAAAAAGTAGTAAAAGAAACTCAATTAAGCTCTTGAGTTGGCCCTACACTTACCCTATGTCTCCATCTGTATCGATTGTACACACTGGCACCATTTACGAGTCTCCTTGCCCAGCAACTATCTCCTGGCCCTCCCATCATTCCCGCCTGTATTGCTTCCTGCCTTCCTGTGTGGAACAATGGATGGCCACCACTTGCCGCTTGTGGCTTTATCTTTCTAGTTACCACTGCAGAAGGAACAGTCCACAGATCATCTGCCGTCATCTCTAGTCTGAGGCATAAGTGCACGTGACTTTTAGGGGAGCTGTGTGACTGACAGGTGTCCTCATTCTGATATACCTCACAGGAAGTTATCAGCATCCATCTAATGACTTAATAGGATCACTACTAAGAGTCTACTAGCACATGTGGGCACACATGTATCTGTGAAAAGCAAGGCTGTGTGGGCTGTGACTATAAACAGATTTCTATGTCCAATCCATACATGTAGACAGAAGCTTCTGTCCTTCCTGGTCTCCCAACCATTCAATCCCAATTAAATACACAGAAGCTTGTATCAATTATAAACTCTTTGACCTATTAGCTCAGGCTTATTAATAACTAGCTCTTATAACTCAAATTAACCCATAATTTTTGTCTGTGTTTAGCCATGTGTCTTGGTACCTTTTTTCAGTGAGACATTCTCATCTTGCTTCCTCTATGTCTGGCTGGTGATTTACTCTCTGCCTTTTCTCTTCCCAGAATTCTTCTAGTCTGATTGCCCTGCCTATATTTCCTGCCTGTCTACTGGCCAATCAGCATTTTATTAAACCAATATGAGTGACAACTCTTTACAGTGTACAAGAGCATCATCCCACAGCATACATAGAAAATAGCTAGTGCAGAGACCAAGTCATTGGTAATTATAATGAAGATACATATTTGTTCTGGCAGGAGGGAGGTCACAAAAATAGTCAGCTCTGAGACCGTGATATTTTAATTTCATTTTGTATGTATATGATGTGTGTGTAGTATGTGCATGTGTATATCTTTGTGAGTGTGATCATGTGCTTGCCACAGCACACATGTGAAAATCAGAGGACAAAGTCAGATGATAGTGCTTTCGTTCCACTTCTTTGTGACAGGATCTTTCTTGAGCTAGCTTGCCAAAGAGCTTCTGGGGATTCTTCTGTCTCCACATCCTGCCTCTTTTTATGAGTGCTGAGATTCCTGATATCTCAAGCACTGTTCCCACCTCCCCACTTCACATCATGACATTTTAAAGATATATTAGTAGCTGAAATTAGGCCCACAATGCAAACGGTAATTTCTTTGGCTAAAACATGAACTTTCTCAAAGCACCAGGCACCAGTTGAGATGGAAGAAATAGACTTTCAAGCTGCACTGTCTTTACCGAGCAGTGGAGCTTATTAACCATCAATCCAGATGTTTGTTAAACACCTGTCATATATCAACATGATGTTTGTCAAAAGAGAAGCAAAGGTAGATGATGCCTAGGATATCTGAGCACAAAGAATCTCAGCCAGGGGTTATTGATTGATTGATTGATTGATTGATTGATGGACTTTTGATATCTAGTCACTGACGCTCACTGTTCTCAAAGACCTTTCAGAAGATTTCACTCTCACTGGTGGCAAAGACTGTCTGTCCATTCTACTTCTAAATGGTGAAAGAGGGCTTAGTGGATGCCAAACCTGGTCAACTAAGTTCAATCCTTGGCACCCACATAGTAGAATCCCATAGGTTATCCTCTGATCTCCACATTTGTTGTGGCACAACACTCTTTTACACACACACACACACAGACAGAGATAGAGACAGAGACGGGGGAAAGAGGGAGAGAGGGAGGGAGAAAGAAGGAAGGAGGGAGAGGAAAAGAAAGAGAGAGAGAATTAAAAACTAAAAAATAAAATCAGCAACCAAAAATCCAGGGAAATTAATATTCTCAAACGATGTTTTGCACCATTTATTTTGTTGTATTTATTATACTGTGGTCTTTAGGAAGCAGCGCTTTGAGTAAGAGCTGATATAAAAATAAAAAGATTAAAAAATAAAAAATAAAAAAAATTAAAAAGGACGGAGAATGTTTTAATTTGTGTCTTGCATGGTCTTAGCTCCTTGTGAAGTATTTCATGAAGAAATGGCTGAAGAGTGTGCTGTGTACACAGGCTTGAGCACAGTTTCCTCACCCTGTAACTCTTCTAAAGCCCTATGCAGCCATCCAAAGAACTTGGCACTATGGAAGAATTTGAGTTCTATGGCCCCTTCTCACCACTTAGACATGGAACGGACAGTATTTATGGTCAAGGACCCCAGGCTCAGAAGCATCATTTGAGCAGAACCCCAAGGGGAGTTCTTAATATGGCCCTCCTTCAGTTTTTTTTGTTTTGTTTTGTTTTGTTTTGTTTAGGGTGAATGGCCAGGAGGCAGTGAGGATGGACCATTACTCAGAGATGCAAGTATACAACTTTGACTCATTGATGCTATTATTAGACTCAGTTGGATCCAGAACCACCCTGGAAGGAGGGATCAAAAGAAGAAAGCCTTTGATGAAATAGGCACATTTTTAGTCCCAGCTGCATTAAGAGGAAAGAAAAAAAAGACTCTAGAATCAGGCTCTAAGAGATAGCTGTAGATGATACAAATTCTGTGTATGCATCTATACATTCATCTATATATCTATCATCTATCTATCTATCTATCTATCTATCTATCTATCTATCTATCTATCTATCTATCTATCACCTAACTATGCACCATGTATCTCTTACATAGCTATCTACATGCCTATTATCTATCATTCTATCTATCTATGTATCTATCTACCTACCTATTTATCATCTATCTATCATCAATCTATCATCTATCTTTTATCTAACTATGTATCATCTATCTCTGGCCTAGTTATCTATATGCCTATCATCTATCTATCTACCTACCTATCATCTATCTATCTATCTATCTATCTATCTATCTATCTATCTATCTATCTACCTATTTATCTACCATCTGTCCATCATCTATTCATCTTTTATCTAAGAGGTTATATATCTCATCAGCCACTTGCTCACTTATCTCCCTGCCTCCTCTCTCTCTCATGCTTTGTTTGAGTATGCATGCAGCTAGATGCGCCTCTTTAAACCCATAGAGTTAGAGGTCTTTGATGTCTTCGCCTGACCCTTTCTGTTTCTTAGAAAATTGGAATCTCTGCTCTGATCAAGTCCTAATATTTTAATCCTTTTGTGAGATCCAGTGAAGGAAAGGATTGTTGAATATTCAGGCACCTAAGGAGGTTCGACTCCTGGTTGTCAGGTTCTTGGCAGCTGATGTGGTGTCTGCATCACACAGGATAACGTGCCCTTTGGTCTGTTTTTATTCATTTGGCTGTACAATTTTCTTCCAACTGGACCACTCTGCTGCTGACCTCCAGGATTTACCTTGTAAATCTTCACATCCACCCACCACCTTATTGCCCTGCATTCCATATTCCAGCCTCGCTGATGTATTTAGTCCTGGTCCTAACCCTACCATAGACCCTTACATCTTTCAGCTCCTGTGTGTGCTGATCCCTAAGACTGGAGCACCCTCCCTGATCCTGTTTCTGAATGTGGCTGTCCCTGACCCTTTCCAGGGGCTTGGTGCTTCTGCAACACCAGCCACCTCATGGATGAGGCACAACCCTGCTTTCCAGCTAGTGGCCCCTTGTCCCTGGAATTGGGCAACTTAAAGCCAATGGCTGCCTCATCCTTCCCTGTATTCAGTGCTGCTATAGATGTAGCTCAACAAATAATGTCAATTTTTCTTATTTCAGGTAGTCTTTAATTTAAAATTTCAAAGATGCCTCTTTTCTAATATCACTAATCTCTTGGTTTCTCTAACTTCTTACCATTACAGCAAAGAGATAACCATCATTTCACTGCCTTCTGCCTCATTTTAAATTTTTTTATTATTATATTTTACTTTTTAATCCAATGGTACCACCTGTGTAGGACCATGAAAATCATTAAAGAATATGAAACTAGGCTGAAAGAATGTTCAATTATGTATTTAACTCGTTTCTGTTTCTCTTATGAATATATTTCAATTTTTATGACTGTTACTGATCTCATATTTCAATTTTCTGCTGGAATTCTAATGCACTCACTTTTTTGAAGAAGTCACGCGTAGAGTCACATAGCCCAAGGCTCATGGGATTTGGGGGTAGCTTTATTCATCATCTTGCTTTGCAAAGAAACTGGGGGAGAGATGGACAAATATTTTCCGGGATTGCATTGGGACAGATCTGAACCTAGACTTCACAGTGTTGTGCTTCGGGTTTTTTAATCTTTTAAATAACAATCTTGGGGGGTTGTTGTGTTCCCATTTTTTGTATTTATTGATTTTTACATCATGTTTATTACTTATTTTCTTCTTCATACTTTAGTTTCAATTCTCTCTTTTTCTCTGATTGCCTAGAGTGAAATCTTTCATTATTTATCTTCGTTTATTCTTATTTTCCAAATAAGCATTCAACACAACAAATTTCCCATAAGCTTTTCAAAGCCTCTCACAGCTTTGAAAAGTAATATTTTTATTTTCATTTATTTCAAAACACTTTAGAATTTCTTTTAAGAGTTCCCCATTGGTTTGTGTGCTATGCAGAAAGGTATTGCTTAATTTCTAAGCAATATGGGATTTTCTAGCTATCTGTTATTGATTCCAGTTTAATTTTGCTGTGGTCTGAGTGTTGACGCTGTATGCATTCTATTCTTTTGACAGCCCAGAACGCGGTCTGCCTCACTGTAGGTCCCCTATGAGACTGAGAAATGTAATCTGATGTCGTTGCATAAAATAGTCTATAACTGTCCATTACAACCAGCTGATTGGTGGTGTCATGAGCTCAGGCACACCCATGCTAACTTCTGCCTGAGGGACCTGTCTGTAACAGGGGGGTGTTATAGCCTCCAAACATAATAGTAGAGATCTCTTTCTTACTTCATACAGTTTGGTGCTTTTTTGCTGTTGTTGTTGTTGCTAGGGATTCACATTATGAATTGCCTTGTATTCTTTATGACTGTTATTGGCCTCTTCAACCTTAATAACATTTCTTATTCTGAAGTTGGTTCCTTCTGAAATAAGTAAGCCACCTCCAGTTTTTTTTAATCATTGTCCATATGTTCTATTTTTTTGCATCCCTTTAGTTCTTTAACGCATGCCTTTGGAGTTTCCTGTAGACAACATTTCCTTGAACTTTGTACCTTTATCCATGTTAAAAACTTGTGCGTGCCTGTGAGCACATGTATACACATGCACACATAGACACACATGCGTGTGCAGGTATCAATGCATGTGAAAGCCAGAGAACACACTCAGGTGTTGCTCCTCAGGAATCATTCACCTTGTTTGGGGGGCAGAATCTCTCATGGATTGACATGGAACTTGCCAGTTAGGTTCTACTGGTCAGTCAGTGGGCCCCAGGAACGAGTCCGTGTCCACCTCCTCAGTACTGGGATTATAAATCTGTGCCACCACACCTGGCTATTTGTTATCTGTGTTCTAGATACCTAAATAAGGTCCTCGTGCTTGCAATGCATGGAAGAGAAGGTACAGGAAAACCTTTCCTTTCTCAGACCTCTCTTCCCGGGTCTAGTCTCTCTCTTTTGACTGCTGTATTTAGACCATTGACGTTTAAACTGACCATCGATAGAACTGAACCCACATCTAGTGTTGTTGGTGCCGTTTTCTCTTTATTCCCCTTTCTCTTTTTCCCTTCTTCCCCCAAAGTTTTCCTACCCTTGTTACAACTGAACATTTTCTATGATTCCATTTTTTATAATATATAAATCAATTTTCCCCTTTATTCTTTCTTTTTTGTCTTATCTTTCTAATGGTTGTCCAAGAATTGGCACTGTGTATCATAAGCAGTTCAGACGCACTGTCAAGCCACACCCCCACTGGGCTGGTACTTTAAGCCACAATCCCACTGCATGTGTACTTCAGGTAACTTAACACAAAATATTCTTCCTCATTTTTACATTATTGCTGTCATTTATTTTATTTAGGGACATCTATAAAAAAAGAATATCAAATCATTATTAATATTATCATTTTGAACACCATTACTTCAATCAAAAGAAAATGATTTCTTTGACCTTCACTTAATCATTTTTCTGATGCTCCTTTGTTCTTGTCATACTCTGAGTTTCTGGAATTTTCCTTTCTCCAAAGATTCTCTAATATGTTTCTTGCACGGAGAACCACTTGACAAAATTTGCCTAATTTTTTTCCTCCCTGAGAAAGTCTTTTATTTCTCCTGCACACTCCTTAAAAATATTTTTTTAATTTAGGTATATACACGTGAGCCTATGTATGTAGCACCCACAGAGACCAGAAGGAGGCATCAGATCCCCTGAAACTGGAGTAATAAGAGGTTGTGGGCCACCACATGGGTGCTGGGAACAAAACCCAAGTCCTCTGAAAGAACCCTCAGCACTTTGAAGCACAGGACTGTCCCTCCAGCCCTATCGTTTGTTTTTATTTATTGTTTAAAATTTAAGAGCAAGTTGCTAACTCAAGGTGACCTTGAACTACCTATGTAGCTGACAATGACCTTAGACCTCTGATGCCCCTGCCTCTACTTCCCAAGTGCTAGGATTGCAGGTGTGCACTACCACATCTGGTATTGGTGACTGAAGTCAGAGCTTCAGGCCTGCTAGGCTAGCTCCACCAGCTGAGATCCATTCCTAGCCCCTCCCCCTGCATTTCTGACAGATAATTTCACAGGTTATAGAATTTCAGGTGATTGAGTTTTCTCTCAACGCTTTTGATTTACGTTGCCCACAGAGGCAACTGCTTGGGAATTTCTGCTCCAGTCCACTTGAAGTCTCTGGATCCAACTAGTGTCTACTTCTCCAGCCTTGGAGACTGCTTTGTCCTCATCTTCTGGTGGGTCTGAGAAACGCTGGGGCTTCACATTGGTTCATCTGTTTCCTGGTTAGGACAGTGGTTTCCTCTCAGATCTTTACACACAACACTGAAACCGGAAGTCTCTTGTGGCATTCCCACAGACAGCTGCCTTGATTCTGTTTAACCTTGATGATCATGGCTTAATCCTGTGTGAATAAAAAAAACGACGCGTGTCTCCCACTTGCCTCTGAAAACCAGTACTCATGGTAGTTCTCCACTGTTACTGGGATCAGATTTTCTTTGCTGTTTGGGAACCAGGACTAAATGTCACCCCGCTGAGCTAGCTGGATTCAGGTTGTCATCGTATATTAAGTTGGATCATTTACTCATGCTGTGCACAAACTGACACCACAGGGACATAAATTTAGGACATAGCAAATCTTAAGTCAAAGTTCTTAAGCAGAAGGAGTAGCCAGAAGTTCCTCTCCATGCCCATCCTTTGCCCACCCAAAGAGAATCCCATGTTTGCCACCTGAGTGGCAGGAGACGGACTCGGGAAACCGGTGCAGACAGGCTGCTAAGAAACCCAACAGTCTGGGCACAAGAAAAATTCATTTGCTACAGACTCTTCAGTGTGAATGCTTGTTGCTGTTTTAAGATGCCTAGGTATGGTTTGAGGTGTTTTTTGATTTATGCCTTTGGCTGCCTGACTCTGAATCTCTGAATACACCATTACACTGTGATTTAACCACGTGATCCTTAAATTGAGAAGAGTTACGTCGCTTTCCTCCCATCCCCCGGGGCTGCCTAGCAGGGCTTATCTGCCTAAGCATGCCTCCTGTTTGCTGGGCCTACATTTTCCTAAATGCAGGTAATTACTTCAAGGATGAAACAGAAAGTAGAAAATGACACAGAATCTATAAAATAGTTGCAGAGAAGAAATGCATTCAGGCTTGGCACAAATAAAAGGAATTCTTGTTGTTGTTGCCAGGAGAAAGTCAGGTCTCATTTTCAGGACTGTGAAAACCTCAAAGCTTTGCCTGGAGGAATTTCTTCCAGCAAGAGGACTCTGAAAATTTCTCACTTTGATCTGCCTTGTTTGATCCGTGGAAAGCAATATCGGCAATATCTTAGGGTTCAGCAGAGCGCCCCATTAAACTGCCATCACTGTGAAATGATTACATCTGCATAATGGAGGCAGATAGGATGCAGCCTTTCAGTCTAGGCATCTTGTGTGTCCTAGACGTCATGGACAGTCACCTTCGATGAATACATAATCCACCCGTCTTCAGGCATCCGCGCTGATTGGAATGTGAGCTGGAGCTCTCACGCCAGGCTTGGCACGACGCTGAGTGTGAGGTAAGCCTTAAACCACTCCTAGTTTCAAGCCCCAGCCTTAAACCAACCCCAAATGAAGCCATTCATGGCAAAGCCTGTTTTATATCTTCAGTTAGTAAGATGTTATTTAAATAAACATTTCTACAACACCCTAGTGAGTACTTGCAAACTATGGGTTTCTCGTTGCTGAGAATAGAGAGGCTAGCTACTTAGAATTGAGACTGTTTCCTGCTCCCTAGCTACTGTCGAGTCCCCAAAGTGGTCCATAGACACCTGGCTTCTTACCTACTCTGCTGAGGAAAATCAAGATGGATTGTAGCAGGCTTTCCTTGGGGTCACCAGCTCCCAAATCATGACACAGAGATGTTCTGGTATATTATTTGTATTTTGATAAATAAATCAACCAGAAAAGCAAAGCAGTCAAGCCACTAGAGAAGTCTTAACCTCTACCAAGATTGAACGACCTCAAACTAAACAGCTAAGCCTCTCTCGCTTCCCATTTTGTATTCTCCTTAGTGCTGGGATTAAAGGCGTGTGGCTCCGTAGGACTGGGATTAAAGGTGTGAGCCAGCACCACCTGGATTTGTTTCTGCATTGATCTTGAGTAGCCCAGGGTGGCCTTGAACTCACAGAGCTCCATTTGACTCCCAAATCCTGGGATTAAAGGTGTGTGTCACCATTGTCTGACCTCTAATGGCTTTGGCTTTGCCTCTGGTCTTCAGGCAAGATTTATTTATCAAAATATAAATAACATACCATTACACAGGGACTTACTATTAGTCACAAATGTTCGACCTTATCTTAGGCTTGCCCTACTAGCTCTTAAAGCTTAGTTTAACGTGTTTCTCTTCATTTACCTTTTGCCTTGGGCCTTTTAACCTTGCTTTCATTCTGTACATCCTTCTTTTCCTGCATCTTCCTTGCCTGTCTGGCTGGTGGCTGCCTGCTGGCTGACCCCAGGCATCTCCTTCTTTTTCTCCCTCATTCTCTTCTCTTTCTTTTTTTTTCTCTCCCAGCCTGGATTCTTCCTCCAACTTATTCTCTCTGCCTGCCAGCCCCAGCTCTCCCTCTACCACCTAGCTATTGATCACTAAGCTTTTTATTAGACCAATCAGGAGCCTTAGGCAAGCATCTTTACATCATTAAACAAATGTAGCATAAATAAATGTTACACATTTTTACATAATTAAAGTAATATTCCATAACAATGGGTAGTAGAAGGTATATGGTAAATGGATGTCCTAGGAGGTGGATGATATTGTAGCTCTAAGCAAGGTCAGAAAATAGCAATATAACAACAAATGGCAGTGTTTGTTGGATATTGTATAAACTCTCTTCCGGGTGCTGTAGCAAAGTCATCTCATACATGATTAAATGGAGCTGACTCCGCAGACTCTGCATGGCAGGCACATCTATAAATTTTTTATTTAGGCTTCTTTGTAGCATGATTTGTTGCGTAGGTATCTGTGTGAGTGTATACATGCATGTATGTGAAAGTATATGTGTGCTTATGTATGAACATGGAGAACAGAGAACATGGAGGTCATGGGGTGCCCTCTTTTATTAAAACACACCTATTCCTATTAGGTAGCCTCTCTCTCTGAATTCAGTGCTTGCATTTTCTCAGCTAGGCTTGTTGTACTTCTGTACTCTTGTCTTCTCAGGTTTTGATTGTGTTTTCTGGTGACAAACCAATGTGCCCAGAACCTAGAGACATTGCACAGTAAGAACGGCGACACCCAAGAGGGGTTGATCATCTGCTTAGCAAGTCAGCAGATCTGGGAGAGTGAGCAGGTTTGAACTCTGGGTCTCCACTCAGTGTTGAAGGATTTCCAGTAAACTCTGGGGTTCTCTGAGCTCCACAGCCCTCACCTGCATACCAGAATGAGTACAGGAGTCAATTCTTGGGTTTCCAACAGAATGGATAGGACCACAGTGAATGCCTGGGAGTCTCAGATGTCTGGTAGATGTTGTAACTCAGACCTGTCCCCTGCTCCTCAAGTCACTGAGCTGAAAGCATTGGAGTTCACTGTCCACTGTGAGCTCCTGACTCACAAAAGACTCTGCCTTGCCTTTGATAGAGAGACCTGAGTATTTTAGTTGGAGAATCCCATGGTGCCTAAGAGAACAAAAATAACAGAAGCACAGTCTCTGGTATCCTCCAGGCTGAGGACCTTAAGCTCTCTGTCTTTTCTAGAAACCTCTAAATTCCTCTAGAAAAAAATATTTGAGGCCTCAAAGCAAGGAGAGGAATAGATTCTTTGTGCTTTTCCAATGGTAAGTATGCAGAAGGGTGGCTGGTTCCGAGGCTCAGGCATGTGTCTGGGCACAATGCCAGCACTCCTGAACTCAAGCTAATGTCCCTCAGGGCCATATTTCCTGTGGATATAAGATTTGCTCCAGAAAGTATTAGTGCCCCTCCCCCAACTCTCTGATTCTATGGTGGAGGACAGAAATGCCTTGCCTTTAAACTAACACCTTGTAGACTTCAGAGGTATCCACAGAGCAAAGGGGTCAAGGCAGCATTCTTCTTAAAAGTAAAATTCACAAATGTGATCCTCAGTTTCTTATGACTAAGCCAATATAAAGGATCACAACACACATTGCCAATAATAAGTAATCCCCTCTATGGACAGCACTTCCTAGTTCTTCCAAAACCCGCCATCAAAGAGACTGCACGGTGCCACAAGCACAGGCTATGATTTAACTCTTGCCTGCTTTCCTGCTATGTAGAGGGAGTCACACAGTGAACTGATGGGTTTAATCTCAACAAACGGACAGTCTAGGAAGGTGGGTTGGTTGGATTTCACCAGACATGAGAGAAATAAGGAGGATGTCTGTTGGGAACCCATTCATTTGTCTAGAGAAATCTCTCTGTTTAACCTTTTCTAACTAAAGGCCAATCCCTCAAGTGTCTAACCAGTTAGCCATACAACTATGAAACCTGATACTAGATTCTCTCCACTTTCCTGAACAAGTGAGGCAAGCAAAGCACACACTTACACTGAATTCTGACATGTAACTATATCTATTATGACCAAAGTTTAAAAGCTACGTTACTATTTCAGGGTATCCCACAAAGTTCTGTATGGTAGTGCTTAGTCCCCAGCATGATGACATTAAAGATGTAGAATCCTCAGGAGGTGGAAAGGTTGTTGAGGGGACCACCCTCAGAAGAGAGTAATGTAGCTCTCTTAAGATACCTGTGTTATGGTTTGGATGCTGATCGAGTTTCATTTTTGTTGCTGTGATAAAAAATGTTCTGACAAAAAACAACTTAGGGGAAATGAATGAATGAAATTTATGCCCTGGCAATGCCGAAGCATGGATGCATGGGCAGCCTGTACATGGTGGTTCTGTTGAATTTGTCCATATTGGGTTTCATGGTCTAAGTTGATGAGAATGACTGACCAGGTCTCTTCCTCAAAAGGACACCAGATCTCATTACAGATGGTTGTGAGCCACCATGTGGTTGCTGGAACTTGAACTCAGGACCTTTGGACAAGCAGGCAGTGTTCTTAACCACTGAGCCATCGCTCCAGCCCTGATGAATGAACTTAGGGGAGGAAAGGTCTTATTGTAGCTTACAATTCCAAGTTACAGTCCACCACCGTGGAGAAACCAACACAGGAAATTTAAACAGCTGCTCCTATCATAGCTACAGCATAGCCAAGAAGAATGAGAAATGATCACATCCATCTTGTTTGCTTACCTGTGCTCAGCTCAGTTTCCCCATTCCCATACAACTCAGAACCCTCTGTGTAGGGAATGGTGCCACCCACAGTGGGCTGGATCTTCCCAGATCAATTAACTAAATTAAGACCATTACTACAGACATGCCCACAAGTCAACCCAGTGTAGACACTCCCTCACTGAGACTCTCTTCTTAGCTGAGTCTAGTTGTGTTCATTAGGGAAAGCTAACCCTCGCAGATATGTAAATGTCCCCCACAAATTCATGCATTTATCTGGTCATCAGCTGGTGGTGCTGTTTCAGGAGGTTGTTGAGCCTTTGGGACCTAGGACCTAGCTTGTTGGGCATGGCCGTTAGGGACAGGACTTTGAAATTTTCATATACATCTAGTTCTGGCCCAAGATCTTTTTGCTTCCTAGTTGGTACCATTTGAGAGGTCATTGCTACAAGATTCTCCTGCCATATATGAACCACCCACCATGCTTTTCTGTCATGTAGACGGTACTTCTCACACTGTATGCTGAAATAAGCCTCTTATCCCTTGAGTGGTTTCTGTCATCTAGATCATGACAATGACACTGATCTAGATCCCCATGAGCACAGGTTGTTACACCAAGAGTAAACCTGGTTCCTGAATCTCTACTGCTCCTTAACTGGTCATGTAATCTCTCCACTTCACGTGTATCCATACACAATGCTGCCCTCCAAGTTGTGACATAGGCAGAATGCCCAAACCAGAGCAAGACAGATGCCAGTACTGTGTTTTTGTACTTCTAAAACTAATTGTGTAACGTATAGAGCCCCTTTTAAAAAAAATAGATTACTTAGTTTCAAGGGTTTTCTTGTAACACAAAATGGACTAAGGCATCTGTAAGCAGAGACTGAGCATTCATTTCCCAGTTGCCCAGTCCCAAATAATCATACAGAAACTGTATTAATTACAATATTGTTTGGCCTATTAGCTTAGGATTTTTATTAACTAATGCTCACATCTTAAGTTAACCCATTTCTATTAATCTGTGTATCAGCACAAGGCTGCGGCCTACTGGCAAGGTTCTGGCATTCTGGTGTTTTTCTCCTTTGGCAGCTACATGGCATCTCTGTGACTATATATATATATTGCTGTTCAGATTTCCCACCTGGCTTTAATCTGGCAAGCCATGGGCTGAAACAGCTTTATTCATTAACCAATAAAAGCAATACATATACAGAACGACATCCCACATCATCTCCCCTTTTCTGTCCAATTAAAAAGGAAGGTTTTAACTTTAACATCATAAAATTATATACAACAAAATAGTTATCAAGCAAGAATTACAGTTACAACATTTCTTTGTGAGTCTAAAGTTTTATATCTAAATTATCTTTTATCATAACTAAAGAAAACTTTAGTTATAACTATTCTATTCTTCAACTTCCTCAAAGATCCCAGAAGAATAATATATTACCTAAGTAAACCAGAAGGGCATTGTAAGCAACTTCCAAAACTCTAGAATTGACAGAGACATCTTGATGCCTGAATAGTCACCCAAAGTTCTTCCATAATGTTGGGGCATCCAACTTCAGCCTACAGGCCCATATTATCTGGCAGACTTTTTCCATGAAGCAGGAAATTGTCTATATTGGCAGTTTGACAGTCACTTTCTTCTGTGTGCTGCAGAATGTCTGGCAGTCTCTTTCATAAAACAGGAACCCTGAAGGACTGTCTCACCTTCCTTAAGTAAGTTCAACAGTCATTTCTCTGTGGGTCCTGCATGTCCATTTCATACAGCATGCCACTAAGCAGTCCAGGCAAGAGCAATTTCTTGCCCAAATGGCTAACAAACTTCATAAGTAGCTTCTTTGATACCCATCATCCTCTTGAAGTAATTTGTGCTGCCAAAACAGATACTTCTCACTGTCAAGAAAAGTCTAAGTTCTTAAAACATTTTAAATGCCATATTCCATAGGTCTTTGAAGTATTGAAGATTATCTATCTAACACATCTTTGTATATCTAGAAAACTTAACACAACTACAAGTTTGGCTATTATAAATGACTATTAATCTGTATTTCTTAATTATACATTACATTTTTAAATGAGCTACACAAATATAATACTTTAAACAAGAGGAGAAATACATAAACACAGTATAACAAATCAACCTTAAATTTGTATCAATAGACCAAGATCCATCGCAATGCAAAGTATTCATCTTTATATCATATCCCCCTTTTTAGAAAGAGATTGACTGTGACTACTTAACCATCTATAATCAGCCTCTATTAAGTGAAAACAAACATTTATAAACTATCATTTTGGAAATTTGGGCATAGTTTTCTCCAAAAATGTTTCCTGTTGTTTGTTAGGTGAAGTATTTTTAGGGTTCATAGAGATCTTTCAGGGGCTCTTGTTCCATCAAACCACATTATCCTGGAAGAAATCCACAGGTTCTCATCTTCTGTGGAAACAAAAGCAGAATCTCTTTTCCAAAGTAACATATCCTTAGCCTCAAATTTTGAAGTCAAGATATATTTTTTAAATTATTTATTTATTTATTTATTATATCTACAGTTAGCCATAAGAGGGCATCAGATCTTATTACAGATGGTTGTGGGCCACCATGTAGTTGCTGGGAATTGAACTCAGGACCTTTGGAAGAGCAGGCAATGCTCTTAACTGCTGAGCCATATGTCCAGCCCCCGATATCTTTTAAATATATATTTTGGTTTAGTTTAGCATCCCGTACAATGAAATGTCTCTCTGTACTTAGGCCATTCACAGTCAAAAACTCAAAGAAAACACAATAATCTACATAATCCAAACTCTCTGTGTATTTTCCATCTTTATGTGGCTTTTTCACTATTACTTTCCAATATTTATTTATTATCTTTACTCCTTTAATCTATAATTGCCTGTACTCTTTTTCCCTTCTCTTCCAAGCCTTCATACATTTTTTTAAAAACACACTGTGACCCATTCAGAAGTCTATTTTTGCCTGAATCTGTCATTATTGGGTGTCTGCAATCATTTTTCTGACCAAGAGCACATTTTTTCTTTTTAAAAAATACTAAGTGGGCATGGCTAGGACCAACTCCACATCCCTGCCTATTGGCTCTGCCCCATACAACATGGAGAGGTGTGTTCACCACCTCTGCGAGCCGTGCTCACCACCCCAGCTCCAGGGATGCATCGCATCTATGTTGCCATTAAGCAACTAGTAGCACACTGCTCACAAACCCCATTCAAGTGCAAGACCTCCCAAAAGAGTCAGAGTTCATGCTGCCAGCATAAATCAGGAAGCCGCTGTTTCTTTAAAGCCTTGCAGTTTTTGCTGCTAATGCTGAGCCAGGAAGCGTTCTCTTTAAGGAGCTGTGCCTCTGTTTGCTGCCAGCAAACAGAACCCATCTGGAAAAAAAAATGTGACTACCAATAAGCTGCTCTTGGCTCCCATTTTTGTGGGTCTAGAAGCCCTCCTTCTTCTTAAGCTTTTCTAGGTCTTATGTGGATCTGTGACCCAGATGGTGGGCACCATTTTGTAGACTGAGGTCCTCATTCATATCCTGGCTGCCCAGACTCAAATAATCACACAGAAACTATATTGCAATGCTGTCTGGCCTATTAGCTCAGGCTTCTTATTAACTAACTCTTACATCTTAAATTAACCCATTTCTATTAATCTGTATATCACCACAAAGCTGTGGCCTACTAGTAAGGTTCCAGCGTTCTGGCATCTTTCTTCTTTGGTAACTACATGGCATCTCTGTGCCTCTGCCTACTCTTCTTTGTCTCTGTTCGGATTTCCCACCTGGCTTTACTCTGCTAAGCCATTGGCTGAAGCAGCTTTATTCATTAGCTAATAAAAGCAACACGTATACAGAAGGGCATCCCACATCAGGTATCTACCTCCTACTCAGGTGGCAGGCGTGAGCGTAGACCAGCAGAGATGCACAATGCCATGGTATGTGATATTCCCATTACAGAATGCAACATCTGTAAATATCCCTGATGACATAAATAACATGAAAGGTAAAGGGGCTGGGAAGCTGCAGGATTCGAGTACTTCTTGCCTTTGACTTTGATAGAACACAGCCTGAGCTGTTCCACTGCACCTGTAACTTCATTTTTAACATGGCTTTGTTTAACCAGCTACAAAATCTTCGCAAGTCCAGCACTCAAATACCAGGCCACAGGAGGCTCCTATGGACCTAAATGAGGAAGTGAGGGGTGGGAGGGAGGTAGAGGAGAGGGAGACCTGAGCGAAAAATCCAGGGACTGGGCCCTTGCTTCAGGAGACCAACCTGTGATAAAGCCAGAAGGAACAAACAGGAAGCTGAGCCTGAATATTGACAGGGAGCGGGTGGGGGATGGGGTAGGGAAGTGTGAGCTAAACTTTAAGAACCTCTTACTCCTTAGCAATTACAGTGTGAAGGGTCAGGCCCCTCTCCTGGCACCGCTAACTCCTGGCTCATTTCTTCTCATCTCTCAGTCCCGACTCCCAGACCCTGTCGTGGAACACTGACCACCTGCTTCCTACTTCTCCCTTTGCCCGGCCCACATCCTGTTTGCAATTATTTCTTTTCTATAACCTGTAGGAGGGCAGGAGCTGTGTGGCTTCCGGCCTCACCCTGAAGGAGCCTGGCACAGAGCTTAGGAAAGGCTCGGCGGACACTCGTGGCCAGCCCCACCCCATGATTCCATGCATTGCCCTCCTCGGCCTTATCTCAAGCCAGTTTCCTATTTGGGTATCAGGTTTGGGTAACAGGGGCAGGTGCACCGCCTGGCTTTATCAGCTGGGCAAGTGTAATGGGGGTCACCTTTCAGATAAGACACAGGTAGGAGGAGACGTTAGAGCATGAAGTCATAGAGGGAATCTCTTGGCCTGCTTTCCAGGCTCTCAAACAGTTCTGTTCTCTCATTCATTCATTCATTCATTTTTCCTCTCTCTAACAATGTGCTCTGAACACTGACTCCATGCCCAGCCCTGCAGAGAAGCTTCTGGCACTCCATCTCTGCTCAGATGTAGGTCTAGCAGAGTACCCGTTTCTGGAATTAAGAGGGTGTACTTTCAGATTCTGGGTCTTCGCTGACACCTAGGAAACCATGGCTCTTTCTTCCTTGAGCTTCTGTTCCCCTCCCTTGTGAATCGGTCTTACAAGGCTTCTCCCGCAAGGCTGCTGTAGGCTGGAGGTGGTGAAGTAGATATGATTACCTTCTTCCATTTGAAGTTCTCTCTGTTGCCAGCTGCCCTTGATGCTGCCTCCCAGTCAACCCTACGTCTCCCAGTGACGTTTCCTCCTCCTTTCTTCAAAGCAAGGTCTTCAGTCTGCTCTGTGTCAGTGCCAGCTACAGTTCCCTAAAGGGCAGTGCCCAGACCACCAGCTCCCGAGTCACCCAGGGGCCTGTAGGATGGCAATCCCAGACCACCAGCTCCCGAGTCACCCAGGGGCCTGCTAGGAAGTCAAACCCTGAAACTCAGGAAATTATATAGATACAAAACAGAAATGTTTAAACATTTTTGAGATTCTAATTTAATTACATTTCTCCCTTCCATTTTTTACATCTAAAACCTCCCACCATCCCCTCTCCACTCTCCTTCAAATTCATGGCCTATTTCTACCTGAATTGTTACAAAGGATCCCATTTCATGGAATCAGAACAGAGCTCCGCAGACGGCCTAGCAAACCTATTCCTGAGGCAGATGCCTACACTTGGCGCTTCTGAACTCTGAGATGCCCCTTGGTGGCAGTGCCAGGTGCCAAGGAGAAAGAATGGCAGGAGGGTCCAGAAACATGTGTGCCTAGCAGCGAGATCAGGAGAGGGAGCACGCGTGATGCTGGCATGAACGGATAGGGAGAAATGAGCATAAAGGAGTGGCAAGTACCAGTGCCACCTGTGCCTGGGGGGTGGCATCTACCCTAGGCAGGGGAGACACCAGGCACAGTTCTCCCAGAGGCACACAGTGGCTCTGCAGGTGGTATCCAACAAGGAAACTTTCTAGGTCAAGAATGCAGATATCCTGAAAGCTTTGCTTCAAATATTTTGTTCCTGTATTAGATACGTGTCCTGGTGAAATCAGGACCTGTGCCATTAATGGAGACCTCCCACGGGTTGGGTGGAGCGCCGTGCCCAAATGTCTGTCGAAGAGAAAAGACACTAAGGTCAAACTGGTAAAGCCGTCCTGACTGTGCCAGGTGGGAGAGTGGAGTTGAGAAAGTCACGTGACTTCTCAGAGCCTTGGTTTGCCCATCTGTAAAACCAGGGCAAACAAACCCTGCCTCTCAGGCTACTGGTGAGGAAGTCGGTGAACTGGAAGAAGCATTCATGGCCCCACACAAACAGAGGCAGGGACCAAGGGCTCTGTCTTTCCCCACCCCTTGTCCTGAACAGGATTCCAGGCGCAGGCTCCTCCTCTCCGAAGCGGAAGGAAGGGAAGGAAGTTGGTCCACAGTCCCATTGACTGCCTGGGCTCTGGCAGCCAGGGTCTGAAACCACCCACCAAGATGATGTTCCAGTCTGCGAGTTGCACTTTGATGGACATGCCTGTGCTGAGCACAGAAGGTTTGCATTTTCCTTGAGACAGTTGGAGAGACAGGAAGTGGGAGGCACTGGGAGGCAGAAGGAGGATCCCAAGCCAGGGCCAGCAGGAGAGCCTGGAGCATGCCAGGAAGCTTGCAGTAGATGCTCAAATGACCAGCGAAGGACAAGGGGAGCTTGTTTAAGACCCAAGTCCTTGGCATTTCGTTCCGAGTGAGGCAAGACTTCAGTCAACTCAACTGAAAAGGGTGGTGAGGCACTGAGCCTGGGAGGTGGCCCGGGATCCTAAGCAGTGATGTGTGACTCCATGGCTGTACCTCACACAGGGAGGGAGTCACATTGCAAATTCCAGAAAGGCTGGGAGTTCTCAGAATAGTCTTCTAGGCTCTCTGCAGCCCACGCTGCTAACTGTCCCCAGGCTGTGTCTCCATTTCCATTTTGCCCCGTGTTTCTGGATCTATTCTTGAGACCCCTCTGGGCATGACTGGGGTCCACACGGATGCCAACAGCAGTGAGGGAGTATACGGGACAGGAGTGAACACTATCCTAAGATCTCCTGTGACTCCCAAGCGCCATGGATTGACTCTGCCAGCTCCTGGAGCTCCCTTGTCCCCCTTTATCCCCCTGGATAGAATCAAGAAGATCTGGCTTCATTCACCACAGAAGTTACAGAAAAGGAAGCCACCGAAAGCAGGAGGTTGCCCATAACAGTCACCCAACGACTGCTGCAAATACTTTGTTGCCAATGGGCCAGCCATAGGGTCTCTTGGCTCCTCCCTGGAGTCCAGAAAGTGTGGCTAACACTGTCCTTTGGTGCTTGTCTTGTCCTAAAATAAATGCATGTGCCCTTGTCTCCCTACCAGGCGACAACCCCAACTACCTCCCTAAATCCCCCAGATGCTGGGATGAACCACAGGCTGATACAGAGGGTGCTTAGAAGATACAGGTGAGTGACTACTGATCCACTAGGAAGCTGGCCTCTGACAAGTCATTCTGAAGTGATCCCTGGACCAGCTTGACTCCTGACCTTATTCGGATAAGAAGGTGCCCTCTGGCCTCCACCAGAACCCCTTTGCTCAGCCCCACTTTTGGGCTGAGAATAGGGGATCCCTCTATCTACAGGAAACCCCCAGACAGGCTCTCTCTGTGGAGAGCTCTGGGGCTATTCCAAGACACCGAGCATCTCCCTCCTCCAGGTCCTCCTTCAAACCCCCATTTGCATCTCCGTCTTCCAGAAGGTCCAGAGAGCCTCTCCTCTGGTTTGTTTCACATCTCCTGCTTTCCTGTGTCTCCAAACCAAGTGGTCAGGACGGCCTGTTGTCTTGATGCAGAGAATGGCTCATCAGGCAACTCTTAGGTGCTGACACTTGGTAAGTGGCTTTACATGTCTCTTTGAAGTACATTCGCTGTAGCTTGACACAAACCAGACACGGGGCTGAAGGCGAACTCCGCATCATTCTCTCACCGACCCTGGGGGATGAACTCTATTATTTCTCCAGCTTTATGGTTGGGAAACAGAAACTTTGGAAGGGTCCAGGACTGACCTGGGGTCTTCTGGCTGATAATGGCCAGCAGTGATGGGACTAGGCTGGAGGTGTGTCTGGGTTCCAGGTCTGCTACCAACAACCACCTCACCGCGCTGTACTTTTCAGTGCCGCCCGCTGCAGCATCTTCTGGGGACTGGCTCGAGGCCTATTCAGTTTAAAGGAGGCACTCAACAGTGTGGGTGGTGGCTGAGAAGTCCCCATGGAGCAGTGTTAGCCAACAGCATGGCCAAGCTTATTCCTGGCTTCACGGCAGATGTTGAAGCAGAATTGCAGTGTAAATCTTGAAGCTACTACCACCACGCTGGGGGACTATATGGATGGAGACTGGGAGGTTGCCAGGCCCCACAGGCAAGGACTCTATATAGAATCTGATGGGCAATAGAAGTAAGGAGGCATAGTTAGTCCCTCTGCCTCTGCTTGGTTGAGTTTCCAGTCTGCTCGGGTATCTCCTCCGTCAGGAAGCCTCTCCTGATTGCGTCTCTGTCTCCTTGACGGCATTGGGCACTACCCTCTCATTTGTCGATGCATTGTCTTCTTGGTACTTAACACAGTGCATCTGATGGTCTGTACGTCCCTGCCTGCTCTGCTGTGAGCTCGTGCTGCCCAACCTCGAACTAGGAAAGCTAGTCACAGGAGATTTGTTGAACACATGGGGAGGGGGGTGGTGGACAGAGACATGGAGGGGAGAGAAGGCCAGAGTTGGGAGTGATGGCAGATTTGCTTGGAGCTTGAGACACCCCCACAGGTGCATGGTAGCCTGTGTCTCTGGAAAGGTGCCTTGTCCCCAGGACAGTCCTCATGGCTATGAGTGCTGTTCATGGGAACTCATGCTTTTCCCACATTATTCTCAAATAGGCTCCGGAAAACTCTGCGGTGCCAACAAAGAAGCCCTCAGAGTGTTTGCTTTGGTGCTTAGAGCTGAAACAAGAAAGAACCCTAACCCTGGTGGCACAGTAAAGGAAGCCTGTGTGCACAGAATGGGGTAAGCACCCCCCAATATGGCAGTCAAGGCTGAGCTGTGGGTTCTAGCTCCTCGTTCCTTGCTCCCAAGGGTTTGAAATGTCAAGCATGTACTGATTGGACTTGCTCAGAGGGGAAGCAGGAGCCCGGACTCACTGTGGAAATGAGTTACGAATGCCGGTGAAGGCTGAAGCCAAGTCCTCCAAGCCTGGGAGGTGGCAGCCATTGTGTGGAGTGGGAGAATGGATAAGTCTCTGCATGCCAACAAGAGATGGCTCTACCCAGGCCAGAGCAAGAGATATTGGCCTGGAAATGGTCACTGCTGGAGAAGGCTATGTCCTTATCTGAAGGGAGGATCAGAACAATCAGTTACCTCAAGGAGTAGCCAAAGGGAGAGGACATGGGGCCAGCCTGGAGGCAGCAGTTTCTCCACAACTAGTGTACCTGTGAGCACTTCGAACTTGTGGCTATATGAGTATGGTAAGCGGAATAATGGCCACCAAGGATATCCACATTCCCACCCTGGAACCCACGGCGATGTCACCTTAGGCTACAAGGGATACTCTACAGACAGGATTCAGTGAAGTCCCTGGGATGGGGAGGTGGCCAGACTGTCCAGGCTGGCCGCCTGAATCTTACATACCACTAAAATCAGAGACCCTTGTCCACTGACTGTCTGAAGAACACGTGACAACTGAAGCTAGGGTTTGGCCAGCTACACCTCCAGAGCAGGTTCCCGTTTCCCACTGCGTATGCCCGGCACTCAGGCCTCAGCTTCCTCCAGGACTGCCCGCACTTCTTCCTCTCTTGCCACAGTGCACCAGCCAGAGCTGTCTGCACCCAGGGCTCCATCCTGCCTGCTCTTCTCTGCCTATGGTTTGCTTTCTTCATTCAGCCGGCCTCCATGGCCTGAAATGCTCTCCCCTGTCTATAAGTTCTCAAGCTGGGCCTCTGTGTACCAGTCATTGCCACCTGACCCCAGACTAAAACTTCCACGGGGTCTCACTGTCTGATAGTTTCCTGGAATGTGAAGACCCGACTTGATCCTGCCATCTGCTCATTGCTCCGTCTGTCTAGCTTCCCCTGGTTCATACGAACTCCTTCCAGGAGTGGAGTGGGTCTAGTGTATCGTTCATGAACATGCTATTGTTTATAAACATGCTGCATATGCCCTGGAGAAAGGGATTGGTGGCTTAGTCTGTGCAGGCCATTGTAACAACTTTCCTGAGACTCTGTGACTATAACAACTCATACTTAGTTCTCCTGAGAGTTAGAAAGACTGTAACCTGAGTACTGAGACGGTGAGATGGTTGGGTGTTGGCAAGGACTACCTCTTGCCTTGCAATGGTGGTTTTCTTGCTGTGCTTTCACCAGCAGGGAGTGAGCAAGCTTCCCTGTGTCTGAGGAGGACGTCTGTCCCACTCATGACTACCTTCTAAAAGTCCTTCCTCTTAAAACCTACACACTGCGGGGTAGAATTCAAACATCTGACCTTGAAGGGCAGACATCAGAAGGCCTCCATAACAGAGAGCAAGCTCAGGGGGCACATGAAAAGAGGCGGGGTGATGGGGGTGTCTGAAACCTTCACGTTTTATCCCAGTGTCTGCTTTCTACAGTGCTCAAACATTTTCCGATCACGTACGAATCTCTGTGCATACTTGAGACTGTAGTAGCCAAGTTTAGCCAGAATCTTTAAATCCAACTGCTGACATTTACTCAGTAAGCACTTGGACCTTAGCAATAACCCCAGGAGGCAAGAAGAATGCCAGAAGCTTCTATACAGCTCAGCTATCGCAGCAAGAAATGAATCCGAAAGCAACACAGGAAGCGGCGGACCTCGCACATGTCAGCCGGTGAAATGGCTCACGTGCGCGCTCCTTCCTGGTCGCCTGGCCCTGAAGCTAGTATCATTAATTCTCACTCTCCTGTTACAGACCACAGAAGTGTGGCTTCCAGAAGAGGAGACCTTAAGCTGTTGCATAACTAGGGAACCATGGTGTCAGCTTCTGCTGTGCGCCCCTCACTCCCAGTAGAAGGAAGCGTCCCGCGTCACCGAAGGTGATGGAGCTCATCCTAGGCCACAGGAACCATGGTGCTGTTTCCAATTTCCCCATGTAAAAGCCTCCTATTCTGCATGGTTGGTTTCAAATGCGTTCACTCCGCTCATTATGGCCTGAATTGTGCCCCCATCCTCTTAGAGTTTGTATGTTAACTCCCTCAGACCTCAGAAGGGGATTGCATTTGCAAATAAAGCTTTAAAAAGAGCTCATGAAGTTCACAGTTCTTTAAGGGTGTTCTCAGTCCAGCATAACTTACATCCATCAATAAAAGAGAGAACCTGGACATGCGGAGGAATGGCCGAATCACACAGAGACACCCCAAGTGAAGCCAGCCATTTTCGAGGCAAGAGAAGAAGCCTCAGAAGAGAAGGCTGCTAACACCGTGAGCTTGAACTTCAGAACTCTGAGACAGCTAGCCTCCGAAGTGCAAGCCCCTTCATCCACGGCATAATATTCTACAATCTTGTAAAACTGGTATTTTTACCTAACTTTTTCCTCGTCTTTGAGACAAGGCCTCACTAAGTAGCCTAAGTTGTGCTCAAACTGATAATCCTCCTGCCTCAACCTCTGGAGTGCCAGTGTTGTAGCTATATACAACCATGCCTAGCTTACATTGCCCTGGTCTTCTTTATTTTTTTTTTCTGATCATGCTTTATTTCTGTCTGTTTGCTTGTTGTTTTGGAGACAGGTTCTTACTCTATAGCCCTGGTTGGTCTGGATTTGATTGCTCCAAAGGCAATCATTAGCTACGTGGACCAGTCAGGCCTCAAACTTGTGGCCCTCCTCCTACTTCAAGTTCCCAGGTTCTGGAATTACAGGCATGGGCCATCATTCCATGCAGCCTATTCTTATAAAGAAACCCGTGTGCTTCTGCTGGAGTATTAACAAGAAAAACTAAAGAAGGCGAAAGACAATGCTAAGTGCTGGCATGGTGCGTAACTTCTGGAACTCGTTCACCTTCCCAGTGGGAAGGCACACCATGACAGCCACTCCAGAAAAACACATTTGGAAGTTTGTCATGTAGTGATATGTAGCTGATTGAGGCCTCCTCAGCCGTACCGAGATATTTAAATGAAACACGTCCACTCAAAGACAGTTATAGCTTTATGCAAAAGACCTCCAACTGAAAGGAATCCAGATCTCTTTCAGCCAGTGAGAATCTGGGCACTAAAGTGGGGACAACAGCAATTTTGACAACGCAGCAGTAAAGTGGAACCATTCCTGACCCAGGCAGCAACTTGGCTGGATCTCGGACGTGTGGCACTAAGCAGAAGAAATCGGTCTTAGTGGGCCATCATCTGCATCCATCCACTTCCTGGGCACGCTGGAGAAGGTGAAATCATCAGACCAGATCGGTGTTTGCAGGGGGCAAGCTTGGCATCAGGCGGAAGCTTGAGGGAACAGGACAGGTGGAGCTGTACGGCTGCTCTAGGTTTGGAGGGCACTCTAGTCAGACCAATGAGTGCCTAGAACCAGCCCACAAAGAGTGGATTTAACTCTGTGGGAAATAAGACAACAGTTTCAAAAACAAACCACAAGCGAGTTGTGACCTGCTGAGCTGTGGAAAGGCCCTCCCAGGCCCTCCCTCTAACAGTCTGCCCGGCTGCCCTCTCTGCATTATCTGCCATCGTTCCTTCAGGAGGACACTGATTGGAGCCCTGTTTTCTTGTGTGTGTGTGTGTGTGTGTGTGTGTGATCTGTGTCTATGTCTGTGCCTGCATATGTGTGTGCCTGTGCATGCCTGTATGTGCACAAGTATATTGGCCTATGTGTATAGACCTATGTGCACACAGGTGGTTTTAGGCCACTTTAGACTTAGGCAGAAAGTGAGTCACCAGCTCCACTCAAATGGTTGGTATGGCATCAGGAATCATTGTCACCAGTCACCAGCTTCAGCCCAGCTACTCAACCTGTCTGTGCCACAGAAATTGCTGCTGAGACCATCATGGTGACAGAGCGGAGCTGGACTTGTTCCGTCCCTTAGGTCTCACTAGCTGGAATGGACAGCGATCTCTGAGGAGCAAGAGTCTGTGCTGCGGTTTCTAAGGGAGCCAGCAGGCCTGCTGGGCTAAGCTGGGGCAAGATGGCCAAGTGGGAATTGCTTTCCTGGCTCTGGTTGTGTGCTTTGCCTAGCTGTCCAGTTCCATGGCTCTGAAGTGAGAGGGGCAGGGGAACAATGGCCTGAAGTCAGAAGAGGGGCTTTGAACTGGTGGCTCAGTTATGAAAGACCGCAGGCACACTGGGTACTTTTGTTCTCTGGGACTTGGTCCCTCTGGCATCAGCAGGTCCCCAAAGTGTGAAGAGTGCAGAATAAAAGGCTAAGAGAAACATGACAAGTACTGAACCGTCCCCCACCCCTCGGGGTTCTGGAGATTGAAGCCAGACCTGCGCACAAGCCTTGTTTATAGACTACTGGGGATTGAACCCAGAGCTTCACGCATGCCAGGCAAGCGTTCCTCTTACTCACTGAGCTACACCCCCAGCTAGAGTGAGGTTTTAATCTCCTGCTTCTTCACTAACTAGCCACTTCACATTCTGTAAGTTACTTAATGTCCCTAACCTCCAGTACCCTCATTTCCAAAACAAGGCTTGTTGTCGAGATTAAATGAGACCTGGAGGCGTACTCAGTGGTAGAGTTCTTGCCTGGCATTCACGAGACTTTGGGTTCCATTCCCAGCACCGTAAAAGCAGAAAGAGCAAAAAGACTAAATAAAATAACTTTATGTCATATTGAACACCGTACCCTGCATGGTAAATGCTCACTGATCATCAAAACAAGCAAACAAACACATACTTGTTTCTGTGAGTTCCAGATAACTGCTCCCTGAAATCGGGGAAAGATGTCAACTGTCAGCATCTCAAGAAGAATCCCTGCAAAGTTTATTAGACTTGTGGGAATGGATAGGCCTGACCCTTGCAGCCTTGGCAACCAACAAGGTTTTAAGTTTGAGGTATATGGTTTTACGGCAGACCTTGAAAACTATTCAAGCTGGGCACAACCTACAGAGTGAGTCCTCTCATTTAGGGAACATAGTGAGGCCAAGGAATTAGTGTGCGTGGTGATGAGGCTTTGATCTGGTGGAGAAAGGCCTTAGCAGCCTTGTGTTCCAACCAGCAAGAAGTCCCAAGACTAAGCCGGCACACTCAATTTGCAGAGTCCCAGGTCTATGTTAGCACTCAGATGCAAGGGAATGCTTCATCTCAGTGCTGTGTAAGGCAGGTGTGCTGGTTTCGATGTTTTTGTAAATGCTGTTAATGGGATTATTAGGAAAGTTAAGCCATGAACTCAGTTTCTAATAGATGCCTCACCAATTAGAGTGAGACAGAAAATAATGAGAGCAGAATAGGATTCAGCAATTTAAGTGGGGTGATCAACTGTCTGATTTTGAGACAGGGGGTATCTAACAAGTAGAACATCTTATTTGACCATTGACCAGTCTGGATTCAAGACAAGAAACCCTTTGCCTAGTGTATGTAATGTGTAAAATCTTTGTTTTACACACACACACATACACACACAGAGAGAGACAGAGAGAGACAGAGACAGAGATGGGGGGGCTGGGGGGCAGGAAGCCCACATGTCTCTTAAAGGTTATTTGGAATTCAATAAGACCATGTTTTAAATAACATGAATGTCAAATCATGTTTGTAAGTTAGAGAAGTCACAGAATAGAGTGAATGGCCTTCTGTGAGCTGTGAGTCAGGCTTCTTGAGGGGCAGGAATGCACACCCCCCCCCCACGGTCATTTGTTAGACAGCTTGATTTGGGCCTTTGCTAAAGGTGCTGGAAAGGGCCTCTGGAAGGGTCTCACAGACTGCATCGGAAATAAGGCCTTAGATGGGGCCTCATACTCGGTAGTGCCTGACACCCCAAAACAGCCAGACTCACCCTGGTTGGTTTTGTTGTTGTGTTTGTTGGTTTTTGTCTTCTGCCCAAAGAGAAGCTGAGCTAGAACAGAGCGAGCAACTGAGCTCCAAGACAAAAGGCCCCTGGCCTGTCTTTTCGTATCGCAATGACTCTCTCCACTACCCTGACAGAGCAGTGCACCCCCCGGGGTCTCTCTGCAGAGATGGGGAGTGAAGAAGGCAACAAGGACCATAAAATAAAGATCTGAGCTATGAAAGGACAGGCAGTGTGACTCTCTTTCCTCCAAAGAGGGGACCGTCCTATGAAGGGTGGTCAGATCTTTGAAAGTTATTCAGTAGCTGGACATTGGAAGTCTTCTGAAGGTGAACACATACTGTCTATAGCTGCTGGGGTCTGTCCCAGGAGAAGTGGGGACATGGATGCTCCTTGAGTCCAAGGCAGGAGCTCAAATTTCTCCCAGGCATCCTTTATCTCCTGCCCTCTGGATCCCAGATAGGTGCTAGCACCAGGAGGACCTCACAGGCTTTGCATAAATTCCAGAGTGAGCCCTGACTAGACCACCAGGGTTTCCTCCACCCTGCTCCCAGCCCCCCTACAAGACCCTAACTACCTGATCTTATCTTCCGCTGTGGATTTCTCCCACAGGGAGGCAGAAGTGGTCAGCTGTGTGTTCTGGGCACCTTGGAACAGGCCCACTCCCTTCTGCTACAGAGTGTCTTTGTGGAGCTCACACTTGCTCAGCCCCTACTTTCTGAACATACCAGGAACTCTGAGTGACAGATGCCACCGTGGCCTGCCCTGTTAGATTACTAAAAATCAGGTGTACTTGGAGGTTTGGCTAGGCTTCTGCTTGAGCAGCTGCTCCGTGCCAAGGATGCGTGCAGAACTGGGTACCCTGTCACCTTGACCTAGGGGATGGGTCTGAGATACCACGTCTTTATGATTTGTGTGAGCCATTTTCATGAACACTGTGTTCTACCAAGATAGTTGTATGATGTTTTGAGCCATTTGTCTTGTTTTCTTTACTAATTTGAAAGGGGTATTGATGAAGATGGATGGGAAAATCCGTATCTGGGTATTTTACATAGAAAGTGGCCACACACAGAGCACAATGTGTATTCTACAATAGGAACAAGGAATTAGCCACACGGAGTCGTGTGGGGGATTCACACAAGGTCAGCTGAGTGGGAAGCTGGCACCACCTAATTCTACTGCAATTGGCAAGGCATTAATAAGGTAAAGCCAGTCTCTTTGGCTCAGAGTCGGGAGGGAGTCCTGGGGGGGGGGGAGGGGGGAGAGTAGAACAGGACAAAGGATACTGTTGTTTTTCTTTTTTTTTTTTTTAATTGAAAATGGCTTTTGGATCAGGTGCAGGCTTCCCAGGTTTCTCAGCCTGTAATAAACTCGGTTTAATGTCCAGTTAACAGTAGCTATGGTGATAAGCTACAATAACACGCCCGCACGCGCACACACAGCAAACATTATTGCACTGTTCACTTCCACCTAGAACCCCTGGCTGGGACCTAAGCCTGTAGCCCTGATAAGACCAGGGTGCACCCAGGGCTTGACGCCTGCTGGCCCAGTTCTCAGCTCCCCCAGGTCTAATGGCCTGGAGGGTTGGAGAGGAAGTGGATTTCCGCACAGGCACTGCTGTTGTCTGTGTCCTGACTCTGGGAAAGCACAGCAGAAGATACCTTCTCTCGGGGCTCAGGCGGAGAGCCGGGACTGCTATCCTTGGGATAACTGTGGTGCAGGAGAACCACAGAGCGGAGCATCTCCCTGCTAGGGATAAGTCTGCTCCCATGCCCTGTCACAGTGGTTGTGGCACAGATGAGGAACTGACTTTGGGGACTCTGCCAGGGTCTTCGTGTCACACCATCAGGTGTGCACTAGGCTTTGGGCTATCTACTCTTCATGTCTAGCCTAGGAAGTGAACAGGTGCTGTCATCATCGCCGGACAAAGGGAGCTGATGAGGAGGGCTAAGTGACACAGCTTGGTGTTACTTGGATGAAACCCACCACTGACACCGCCCATCCATCTCCTCAGGCTTCAGCGGAAAGCCTTCTATGTGACTTGATCCCACCCGACCCCCAGGGCATCCCCAGTACCAAAGGGCTGAGCAAGGAGCCCACAGCTGCCTTTTAAACTCTTTAACATTAAGCGTTAATGATTAAATGGGGTTCTTCCATTAACCCGGCGCACGGGCCTTTGTCTCCTGGCCAAGGAGGAGTCTCTTGCTTTGAAATGCCACATAAAAATGATAAATGTTCTTTTCCTCCCTCCCAGGGTCGCCAGGTCCCAGTATTCCTTTAAAGTTTGAGAGGGCAACACAGGGTGCGCCTTGTTTAAACACAAAAGCACTAGGCCAGTCCAGGCTGGGCGGTCAGGCCAGGGTTGCACTCCCGGGGGAGACATGCATAGCAGCTACAGGGACTCGGGGACAGTCAAGGAAAGAAAGCCCGGCAGCCACTGCAGCGTGGGGGCTCAGAGTACTTAAATATCCGCCGGCGCGGATCTTTCAGAGGAATGAGTGAAGCCTGAAGCCGCCAAACTCCGCTGAGAAAAGACGGAAGATGAGGGTACCATTTGCGGGTTCCGGCAGCGAGCTCTGCACCTGCACCACCAGTGTTGGATGGTCCCAGCACCCAGCGTCACGTCTCTCCTGAACTCTTTAGAAATGCAGAGCCCACTGCCTGGTGACATAGCCCTGTAATCCCAATTGCTAGGGAACTTGAGGCAGGAGGATTACATGTTAAGGGCCCACCTGAGCTACAGAGCGGGTTCAAGCCTTGGGCAACTTAATGAAACCTGTCTCAAAATAGAACTGATTGAGGGCAGGGAGTGATGTTACATATGTATCGCGGTGGCGCACCAGGTTCCTGGCATGCTTGAGGTGTAGGGTCAGTCCTCACGGGAGGAAAAGAAGGAAGGAGGGGGAAGAAAAGAGAATGAAAAGAAAGAAAAAGAGAAAGAGAGAAAAGGAACATGATTGGGGGCAACAGGCAGATAGATGAGGAGAGAAAGAGACAAAGAGAGAGAGAGAGAGAGAGAGAGAGAGAGAGAGAGAGAGAAGAAAGAAAGAAAGAAAATAGAAAAACTAGCGTGTGGTTTAATTATTTTTTGTTTGGTTGGCTGTGTTTTTGTTTTTTGGGGGTTTTTTTGTTTTGTTTGTTGTTGTTTTTTTTTTTCAAGGCAGGTTATCTCTGTAGCTCTGGAGCCTGTCAGTCTCGAACTCATAGAGATCCGCCTGTCTTTGCCTCCCGCGTACCGGGATTAAAGGCATGTGCCACCACTGTCCAGCATAATTTAATTCTTACAGCGTGCCATTTTGCAGATGAGAGGGTTCAGTCCCAGGAAAGCCTAGTGACTTTTCAGGAGCCTGGGGATTTTAGAAACCCAGGATACAAGGGACACCCACACAGGTAGTCACAAAGAACCCTTTTTAGCACAGAGCCTTGGGATAACCAGAGCCAGGATCCTGAGGACTGTACTACACCTGTTGAGATGGACCAGTAGGAAGCACCTTTGACCAGAGAAAATCATCTGCCACCACTGCCTCCCACCCCAGTCTCCTCCCCACTCCAGCCCCAGAAAGAGGCGGAGCTGAAGGTCCTCCAGCCCCCTCCGCACCTACAGGCCTCAAGTCCTCTATGGCACCAGGAAAGGGTTAACCGAGGGCTTTGTCACTGCATAAATCTGTATTTATCTGCTGCAAAGTAAGCTATTTAGGTTTCTGATTTACAATCCTCGGTTTTCATAAAAGTCAGTCATTCCCAGTAAAAGAATGTGGGTTAGATTTATAGGATCTGCGTTAGTCTTTAAAGCCCAAAGCTGCTCTATGACTCACCCTCCATAATGGTTTTGCTCTAGTCCAAAGATATTCGTGTGCAAAGGGAAAGATTCAGATCTCTGCCCTGAAAAATAAGACGTTGGGGGTGGGGGGGGCGACTAATTATAATGGCGTCAATTGTACTAGGCTTGTAAACTCGCCGTCAGCAGGCCCCCCTGGAGCCTGTTTTCCAAGGGTTTTATTCCACAATAAAATGTGCTCTGGTTTGCAGCTCGGCATATAAGACCTCCACTGGTATGAGCGAATGTTTTTTCTCCTACCAAATTATTAGAAATAAACAGCCCAACAGTGGAAAGGCAGAAAAAAAAAATTATAAGCAAGGAAAATAAATCTTGGAATGTTTGCATTTAGTGATGTTAATAGAGTCTGTGAGTTAGCTGCCCAGCCCAACTAGCTACATGGAGCCAGCCTGGTATTTTTATTTTAATTTCAGTTTGTATTTTGCCAGTGTGAAATGGGGTCAAGGCAAGACAACATGGAAAAAGACTTTGATGTCCCTTTGAAAAAATATTTTGTACTGTGACTTCATGGTATTTAGTGTCCTTCTCCCCCTCCTGTCCCCAGCCTCTTGCTTGATGAACTGCCTGTCAGACCCATGACCATCACACATAATAAAATATAGCCATCATCAACAAACCTCTTTTAACGTTCGCCCTCCCCCACCAACTACGTCAGAATTGGAGGCAGAACGGCCTATGATGTGAAGTTAAAATGCCGATTGAGGTAATCAAACAAGATAAAGGAAAGCAGCCTTGTAAACTTTCTCCAAAGTGAGGCTAAAAAATGGGGGGGGCAAGTGCAAGAGGAGGGGTAGGGGTAGAGGTCCTATGGGTTGGGCTGCTGGCCAGCCCAAATAGCCTGGGTTAGGAGGTGAAGGTTGCCAAGGGGTTGTGAAATAGAACAATGGAAGGGGCAGGTCAAGAAGAATGGTCAAGAGAGTGTTGGTCCGAGAATAAATTTGGACTTCCCTTGCCAGTACTCTGGAGCGCTTTCATTCTGACTTCCTATGGGGAGAGGAAAGCTGTGGATGGGCAGAGCCGGAAGGGTTGACTGCAGACCAAGTGGGTCGGAGTAATGTGACTTGGCCAAGAAAGGTTGGGAAGCAGGTGAGGTGACCGAATACGGAACAATCCAAGTTGGCTACATCTGGCCTGATAGTATTTCGCTGTGACCAGGACGGAAGGTCCATTTGGGCCTCTTCGTTAATTTACCCCACTCTCACCTTAAGGGGATACCTCGTGGTAGGTCCTTTTCCGTGAGGAACGAAACACTGTGTCCATATCAATGGGACAAAGAAGATGAACACAGTCAGCTCCAGCACATCATCTAGAAAATGAGGCGAGCAACAGAGAGGGGTTATGTATGAATCTGGAAATCAGGAGAAACTCCAGGGAGGAGGCGGGATTTCCACAGGTCCTGAAGACCCTGTAGGGGTTTGACAGGCAGGGGAAAGGAACAAGAATTGGCTGAGGGAGAAGGAAGAATGAATGGAAATGTCTAGAAGCAGGCTGTTGGCATGTTCTGGAAGAGGCCAGGACACTGTGGATTCTTCCTGGGAAGTGTGAGGAATGAACAGGCCCGGCTGGGACTATGGTTGAGGGTGGACAAGACTGCAAGTAACTGAGGATTCTAGACTTAATTCTGCCTCTATTGGGGCCTTCCTTGACCCTCAGAACAGAATGGCAACCCCTGCCGAGGTTCTAGGCTTTACCTTCTTTGTCTTCCATTTGTAGTTCTTCTTTTTGTAGTGTACAACATCATACAGGCTTCCCTATGGGACACAAGTACCTGAGAGTTTCTGACACTAACATTCTAAATCCAGAGCACAGTAGGTCTTCAAGGAAGAATATGGGGAGGACAAATGCGGTTCTCAACATTTTTATGGCAACAATATACAGATCTATATATAGCAGGTGCCAAAAGGCTTGGAGCCAGAGCTTGGCCTTTAGGTCTGAAGGTAGAGTGGGGAGGACAATGTCAGGCTGTGAGAGCTGGGTTTTGTTGGATGTGAATACCAAAGAATGACGGGGGGAGGCTTCAGACGCTGGGAGAGGGGCTGGAGGGGAAGAGCGGTAACAATGCCCTAGATAGGGACGCCAGGGACCCAAATAGTTCAGAAAAGATGGTGATAAGATGCTCACAGAGAAGGGGTGAGGGGATTTGACTTGAGTTTGCTACATCCAAATGTGCCGTGCCTGCCCAGGGGATCTGAGGTAGAAACCTAGCCCAGAACTACACTCACTGAGCAGAGTGCACACAGAAAGTCACGGTCAGAGGTGGAAGGTGGCCTATTTGGGGAAGATAAAAACAATCAGATACTAAATCTAAATCCATTTGTGTGTTCTCCATTTTCGTTACCTAGCTCAATAGAAATGTCTTAGGACTCACAGCGGGGCAGCCAATGCTCCCCTGACCTTGTTTCTAAAGCACCATAAATCGGGGGCTCACTGGGGATGTCAAAGTTACCCCTGGCAAGTACATTGGGAAATAGCTCCATCATTAGAAACCTTGAGCTTTGTGTCCCTTTGTGATAAATGCCCTGGACGGTGAATAGCCCGTCCTTCCATGGCTCCATGAGTTAGCGCTCTTTTGCAGTGACACCCACTGTCCAGCCTAAGAGCACCGCGTCAGTCAAGGATTTTCTGCTTGTGGGTTTTCTTGCTTGAGAGGATCTGCGGGAGATGGAGCAGAGGAGCCGACCCTCATAGCTTTAGAGAGGACAAGGAAACAGAAGATGACAGTCAGATGAGACAGGGAGAGGGGCTGGGATGGAGAGACAGGCAGAAGGCAGAAATTGTCCAGGGAGAAGTTAGTCTCAACTTAAGTCTGAGAGGGGAGCGAGGCTAGGTGTGGGCATAATAAAGTGGGGTCAAAGCCCTGCTTGGGGCACATCAGGCAGTTGCCAGGCCTTCCACCTGGAGATCTAGCCAAGAAGAGCCTGATATTCTTGATGGGTAGGTGGGGAGGGAGTGAAGGTCTTGGGTAAGGTGCCCCAAATAACTTGGAAGGCAAGACAGAACTTCCTGCTCCACTGGCCTCTGGGATATCAACTGTCCTCTAAACCTCCTATCCAGGCACATTTCCAGAAAACGGCCTTTCCCTTGGGGAGAATACCTGAGTGATCTCGAGACCAGGGAGACCCATTTGGACTTGTGACATAAAGAACTAGAAGGTCATACATGGCTCAGGGACTTTGACAGGACAGTCACAGCACACTTACGCAAGAAGAGCAAATGAGGGTTTTCTGGGACAGGGACTGGGGTTACCAGTATGGGAAGAACCCCAAGTCACCATGTTTAGTTTCTGTGGGGAGCCCAAGTGTCCAGGGTTCTTGGTTTGGTTTTTTGAGAAGGAAGGCACCATAACGGTTCTTCCTGATGGCATCTCACAGGCTCAAGCGGAGAAGTAGACGCCATCTGAGTGGCGGCAAGCACAATAGCTCCTTAGAAAGCAGGTCATATACAGTACCAGAAGGACGTCGAAAATGCCTGGCGAGCAGGCTGCCTCTATTCTTGAGCCTGGAGTTAATTTAGTTTGGCCGGAGAGGCAGAGAGATGGGGGTTGGGGTGGCAGCTGAATGGGAACGGAGAGCGAAGATGAGCTGGCACGCACACGGGCTGATGGGTGCCGCAGCTGAAATCGCATCCAACACCGACAGCGTGAGCAGCGTGCCGAAGGAGCTGCGCTCTCTGCCACAGTAGCGCTTACTGTTGACCAGGAGAAGCTGAAGACCACACGCGGGGTGAGGCTGACACGGCTCCAAGTATACTTCACATCCTAGGCCGCCCAGGTGGGACAGAAGAGCACAGGCTACACCTGGGAGTTGCTAGGGCACCTCACCAGCTGAGTGCACAAAACAGTTGTCAAGCTGCTCCTGCCACATGCCACATGCCCTGCAGATACCTCCTGTGGTGAACCTCAACCAGGACCATACAGGAAAGGAAATTCTGGGAATCACAGTTGCGCCTATGATTTTGGGCTCAGTGGTGGGGGTGGGGGGGTGACCTTTGTTAATGCCTACTATGCGTCAGTGACTCTGGCCTCATTGCTGCAGTCACTTGAATTACCTTGTCAGTTACCTTTTACCCACAAGGACATTGAAGTTCACAGGGGTTAAATGCTTTCTTAAACCATGTAGGTATGCAGAGAAAGACACACAGGTGGCCAATGACTGCAGGAGACACTTAATGTCAGCGTCCATTAAAAATGTAAATCAATCAAAACCACAGAAAAAAAATAGCTCTTCTCATCCAGTCTGTGAGAAGAGAAGAAGAAGAAGCAGAAGCAGAAGCAGAAGCAGAAGCAGAAGCAGAAGCAGAAGCAGAAGAAGAAGAAGAAGAAGAAGAAGAAGAAGAAGAAGAAGAAGAAGAAGCAGCAGCAGCAGAAGCAGAAGCAGCAGAAGCAGAAGCAGAAGCAGAAGCAGAAGCAGAAGCAGAAGCAGAAGCAGAAGCAGAAGCAGAAGCAGAAGCAGAAGCAGAAGCAGAAGAAGAAGAAGAAGAAGAAGAAGAAGAAGAAGAAGAAGAAGAAGAAGAAGAAGCAGGTATTGCTAAGGATGCAGGGAAGTTCTCATCTCTACACACTGCTGGAGGCAATAGGAAGTGGTACCCTCCCTCCAGAAAACAACCCGTAGGTTTCTCAGAATGCCATTGGTAGGTTGATCGCAGAACCAGGTAACTCTGTGTTCAGGCATATACCCAAGAGAAATGTAAGCAAGAGAGCCGCACAAAACACCATGCACAGATGCTCAGAGTGGCCTTATTCATAATAATCCCATAATAGAAATAATCCAAATGTCCAATCAGCTAATGGGTTAATTTAAAAAGTGGTCCATCCATCCAGCATCATGAGTGAATGAGGGAGTGTGGTGGTTAATACAGATCGTCACTGATAGGATCGAAAATCACCAAGGGACAAAGCTCTGGACATGTCTGTCAGTTTCTAGCGGGTAACTGAGGTGGGAAGACCTCAAGATGGGCAGGGTGTTTCACCCCCCGCCCAAGGTCCCAGAGTTCATAAAAGGGGGAATGAGAGCCAAGAGCAGCCCCTCTGTTCCCCGAGTGGATGCAATGTGACCAGCTGTCTTGTACTCCTGGTCACCACATGGATGATACCCTCAAGCTGAGCCAAAATAACCGCCCCTTTGAGATGCTCCCAGTTAGATATCTCATCATAACAAGAAGGGAAGCTAAAACAGTGCTTCTTTGCCGTGGCAAAAATGTTTACTGCACTGACTGACTGTAGAGATGGTTGCACAGCCCTGTGAATGATCTAAAAACCTGGCACCTGTACACAGTGCAAGAACGAATTTAACACTGTGTCTTGGCTTTCAGGAAAGCTGTGTTTAAAAGCATCATAACCCAGAGACCAAAAATCATGATTCGGCAAGATTTTTCCAATTCCAGATACATACCACCCCCTCTGCCATACCGGACCCACAATGTTGAAAGACAGGGGACCCACCTGGGAGTGGAGATAAATGGGGTTCAAGATTCAAATGGGGGGCTTATTCAACTCCCCAGGTGAGTAGAAAAGAGGTAGACTGAGGCACGGATAGGAAAACATGGCTGCTCTGTACAGCTCTTGAACATCTAGAGTCCCAAACTGGACATTCATGAGATCAGAGGAAGTAGCGGCTTTGGAGCCCTAGTGGTCAACTTAGGGCATCTTGTACTCCTTCTCAAGGTATGTATAGAGCGTTGTTCTCAACCTTCCTAATGCTGCAACCCTTTCGCAAAATTCTTCATGTTATGATGACCCCCGACCTTACAATTATTTTTGATGCTACTTCATAGCTCTAATCTTGCTACTATTATGAATTGCGATGTAAATATGTGTGTCAGAAGGTCTTCCGTGATCCCATGAAAAGGTCATCCAACCCCCAAAGGGGTAGAGAGCCACAGTGGAGAAGGGCTTAAGAACGAGACGGTGGGGGTCGAGTGCATCAGAGGGTGCTGTGGTGGAAAGCAGGCTGAAGACTATCTGAGGGAGAGCGTGCTGTGCTGTGTGAGGAGAAGAAGGCTGACTTCTCAAAAGAGAGTAAACACTCCCACCGTCCACCTGCCGGGGCTTCCGGGGCTTCCGGGACACCTTGCTTCATTGTCGACTGTAATCCTTGAGAGAAAGAGTACACGGTGAACCTGAGGTAACGCCGGCTCTCTGGGGTTTCTTGAATCTCAACAAGCTTGGAATCTGCCCAGCACGGGAGGTTAAGTTTCAGTCTTTTGTGCTGTTACATCTTTGTTTCCTTTACCTTCTCCTTGAAGTGGAAATGATTGATGCTTAAGTAACTTCGGCTGTTGGGTAATATTTATTCAGACTGCAGGAGAACAAGATAGGGCTTAAAACTGAGGTGGGAATTTTCCCTTTGAATGGCACAGGTTGAGCCTTTGAAAGTCAAGTGTATTCCCAGTTGCGCAGTATAATAAAGATGGAGGAGTCAGCAGGCAAAAGGGCTCCCGCAGATGATCAATGTACACCAGTTAAGTGGGGGCTCAAACAGTCTCATGAAGCCACCTGAGCTGAAACCCCCGGCTATAAATATTGACTGAGGGCTGGATTGTTCTGAGAATATCTCGTGTCTTTTGCTGAGCCTTTCAAGCCAGGAGCTGGAGGGCTTGGTAAACAAGCTTCTAAAGCCCTGTGAAAAGGTGCTCGGATTCTAAATTCTCTTCAGGCAACGCCAGACCTCCTCCTCAGAGGGAAGTGAAAACCGTCCAGGAAAATGAAGTACCCTCAACACCAGTGATGATGTGACTGTCCCCTCACGCATGTGTGGGATTGCCAGCTCAAATCACCTATGTGCTAGTGGCCTAGGCCCACACCACAGATTTAGCATGGGACAGCATCATTGCCTCTCCCAGTGTGTGTTTGTACAAGCACACACATGTGTCTGAGTGTGGGGGAGGTAAGGGACAACTTGGATACCATCTGCCATCAGCTACCCTTTATCCCCTCCCCTCTTTTTGTTCTTTTGGAGGCAAGGTTTCTCATTGGTCCACAATTCACCAGTTAAGCTGGACTGGCCAACTAGTGAGCCCCTGAGATCCGCCTATATCTGCAATCCCCACTCTAGGATTATAAATGTGTGCCACCATGCCCAGCTGTCTTAAGTGGGTTCTGGAATCACACTCAGATCCTCACGCTTGCAAGGCAAGCACTTCTCTGAGTCATTTACCCCCATCTGATCTTAAGAGATACAGTCTCCTGCCCAAGGCCAGAGTGGAGTAGTTCCCATTCCCTGCCCTGTGCCAAGACACCCCAACAGTTGCTTGGATGGTCGGTGAAACTGAAGGCTGAAGATGAGGTGCAGGAAGGAAGCAGGGGGAGTTGGGGTTTCCTGATGGCTTGGCTGCTGTGCTGTCACCAAGCATTTGTCTTGGGAAGAGGTGGCACGCTCCTCTGACGGAGCATGTGGTGTGGAAGGAAGACATGGAATCTTCATGTGTGCCCCATCTGTTCCTTCACCTGTGTCTCTTGTCCTGGCCTGCAGGGGAAGACAAGACCACCCACCGCCTGCCGTCTATTCTTACTGGGTTCTGGCTGGCTATGGCTCAGGCCCGGTGCAGAAGGGGGGGGGGGTAGGAAGGTGGAAAAACTTGCTCAGAGCTTCCAAATGAAGAGTTGAGCACTTAGTGCTCTAGGCAGCGCTGAGTGCAAGGGCTTGGGGCCCACGATCATGAGATGCACTTTGCAGAACAACTTCTATCATGTACATCAGTTCCCCCCACTATACCCCTCTTCCTTTCTGTGTCCTTAATAAAATGATCCTGGAAAAAAAATCCCAACCACTTCCTTGGAGCTAAGCAATAAGACATTTTCTCTTTCCTTGAGCAGGCGGCATCAGCAGAAGAGACAAGACATTTGTTAGAAGATCAAAGCAGGATAAGAGGTAATCATGTTTTTCCACAAACCATCAGCTCCTGGTTGCTCATCCCCCAACAGCCCTTAGCCAGGTTTTCTCAATAGAGAGACATAGCTCACATAGTCTGCAATCTACGCTAACTTGTGGACATTTCATAAGGTAGTCAGCTGAGCCCAACGACGGTTTTTAGTAGATAGAAACAGTTGTGCAACCATTTCTGCTATCTAACTTCACACACTTTCGCCACCCTCAAAGGAAGTCCCTGCCCATGAGCCCTTGCTCCACAGCCTCTCCACTCTCTCTGGTCTCTCTGCATTTCAATCTCCATTCATCGACTTCCTGTCTCTCTGGACTGACACATTTGAGGCATTCAGTACAACTAGAACTGTGCAGTATGAGCCGTTGTTGACTGCATTCTTGCACTCATAGTTTCAAGGTTCTTCATGGTGTAACAGTATCAATATATCACTTATAGTATTTAATGTTGGAATACTAATTCATCCATCAGTTGATCAACACGTATGTATGCCTTTTCTACTTTAGGAATAATTATAAATGTTACTATCGTTAATACCCATGTACAGCTTTCTGGGGTTTTTTTCATTATTATTATTCTAGAATTTTCACTCTTCTCCTTAAAGCATACAAGTTCAGAGCATACAAGATGTAAAAATGTGTGCCGGTCGTGGTGGCGCACACCGGTAGGATTTGCTTAAGGAGGCAGAGGCAGGAGGATCACGAATTCGAGGCCAGCCTGGGCTACACATTTAGGGCTGGAGAGATGGCTCAGAGGTTAAGAGCATTGCCTGCTCTTCCAAAGGTCCTGAGTACAATTCCCAGCAACCACATGGTGGCTCACAACCATCTGTAATGGGGTCTGGTGCCCTCTTCTGGCCTGCAGGCATACACACAGACAGAATATTGTATACATAATAAATAAATAAATATAAAAAAAATTTTTTAAAAAGATGTAAAAATGTGGGGCGGTGGTGGCGCACGCCTTTAATCCCAGCACTCAGGAGGCAGAGGCCGATGAATCCCTGTGAGTTTGAGGCCAGCCTGGTCTACAAGAGCTAGTTCCAGGACAGCTAGATTTGTTACACAGGGAAACCCTGCCTCAAAAAAAGCGGGGAGGGCTGGAGAGATGGCTCAGAGGTTAAGAGCACTGGCTGCTCTTCCAGAAGTCCTGAGTTCAATTCTCAGCAACCACAAGGTGGCTCACAAGCATCTGTAATGAAGTCTGGAGCCCTCTTCTGGCATGGAGGTGTACATGCAGTAGGAACATTAGAAATGTCTGACAAGAGCTGCAGAGATACGGCCCAGTCAGGAAGGCTATTGCTGTGTGAGCAGGAGGACCTGAGTTTGATTCCCAGCACCCACACAGGAAGAAGGGTGAGGCGGCATACACTAGCAATCCTCGAGCTGGGGAAGTAGAGGCAGGCCAATCCCTGGGGCTCACTAGCCAACCTACCCAGTTAATCTACAAGCCACAGATCCCAGTGAAAGACTGACTCTGTTTTAAGGGTGTGGCCAGCGAGGTGGCTCAGCAGGTGAAGACGCTTTCTGCTAAGCCTGAGAACCTGAGTCCAGCCCACCCCCAGTCCCCAGGATTCTCATGGTATAAGGAGAAAACCAGCTTCTGCAAGCTGCCCTCCAAGCTCCACGTACACACCATGGCAGGCATGCACTCATACACATATGCACCTCTAACTACGAATAAATAAATACAATAAAATAAAGACGGCATCCCTTCTAAGAAGTTACTGTTTTCTTTAAAAGGAAAAGAGAGAGCGAGATGTTGGAGAGAAGACCCGGTGGTTAAGAGCATGTACTAGTCTTGTAGAGGACTCAAGTTTAGTTCCTAGCACCCACATCAGGAAGCTCACAATTGCTCATAGTTCAAGCCCAGGGCGGATTCAATGCCTCCTGAACCCATGGGTACCCGCATTCAAGTACACATAACCACCACACACAGACGCATAAACAAGCATATTGAAAATAAAATAATAATTTAAAAAAAATTCCACATCTTGCAGGGTCCTATCTGGAACCCTGTCTCCATCTGGGAGGAAAGAAACTGAAGTGTCCTGAGACTCCTGGCAGTGATTTCTGTACTGGTCAGAACTTACAAAGATAAGGTACAGTAACAAAATTCCCCAGTCTTATTTTCCTGCAATAAGAGTTTCAATTTTGTTCACATTCAAAAGTGTCTACATCCCTTTGTCCTTCCACTCTGAGACATGTGTCAAGGAATCACCTTGTGCTTTCCTCAGGGTGATGTGGGCAGGTAGAAACAAGAAGTGAAGCCCAACAGAACTACTCTCTGAACTGCCCAGACACAGCTTCTGCTAAATCCATTCTCATTTCATTGGTCTAAGCAAGTCACATGGCCAAATACAAACAGGACAAAGAAATATGCTTGTCATCCCATCTCCATGAATGGGGACATGTGGAAGGAAATCATTAAAAGCACTAAGGCATTCAGTTACCGCTTCAAGAATCTTGAGCCTTGGGTACGGTGGGGCTTCTTCTGTTTCATAATCCTCCAGACACTACAGCCGCTCTGCAAGGCCCTGGTGAGGAGAAATGAGTACACTTCAGGCCTCATGGAGTTGAGAAGGAAAGACCAAGATTAACGACCAAAGAACATTAATGATGGTCGCAGTAAGACAACTGCACAGAGGAGATAGAGTTGCTCCTTATTTGGGTATGTGAGGGAAATGATCTCTTCAAGGACACTGGAGAAGCCCACGCATCACGGCACCAATGTAGAGAGAGCCGAATGTGCCCGCCTTCCTTCCTGGAGCCGCTACAATGGCTGATGATGCTACATAAGTTCTTATGCAGTTGTCCAACGTAAGTGTACGGAATAACCACCTTTGTATGGGCAGGAGACAGTCATCTGGAGCTTCGTGGAGGGAGGGGAGCAGTCAGTGATGGGAAGAGATGGTGTCCGGTGCAGGGTGACAAGGAGGCACAGGACTACAGCTCTGCTATCCAGGACCTGCCGGTCTCCAGCTAGGTCACTGTATTCTCAGCTGTCAAGTGGGTGCAGCGCTGCATAATGGTTCTCATGACTCTTGCTAGGGTGTGGTGGATAAGGAAATACCTTCCAAAGATATCTACATGGAATTCTCACAAGCTGTGAATAGTCCCTTCCATAGCACGAGGGACTCAGCAGATGGGATTAAGGGTCCTATTCTGGAAAGATATGCTGATGGGCACCATGTAATTACAGGAACTTCAGAAGAAGACATGGGACAGATGCCAAGGGTCAGAGTGAGAGGAAGAGATGGTGAACCAAGGGAAGAGGCAGCCTCTCAGTACTGGAGAAGAAAAGGGGATAGACACCCCCAGAACATAAACGTGCTAACTCCCCTGCCCTCTCTCCCACCCAGAAGCAATGCAGACCTGGCTACGATTTGACGTCAATGCTTGTGACCTCCAGAACCATCAGACAGTAAACTATTGCTATCTTGGATGCATGACGCTTGCTGGGATTTGTATTACATCAGCACTAGAAACCTAATACATAGCTTGACATGAAGGTCAGGTCAGAGCAGGACGCTAGAGAAAGGCAGTGTGCTGCTGGTAGAAATGAAACACTGACCAGGTTCGGAGGCCTGTGGGGCAGACAGGTGTGTCTGAGCACAGCCCACGAAGTCCATGGATGCACCTCCCTGGATCCACCCCGGGCCCTCAAAGGTCAGTGAATTCCATAGTCAGTTGCCTGCGGTCAGAACTGATCCTCAACACAGGATAAAAGCTACACACTTTCTGTCTCCTCTCTAAGCCTTTGGCTGTGCCTGGTTGTTCTCCAGCCTGGGGTCACACGAAACTCACCTAGCAAGCCTTTAATAATGCCTTTCCATGAGTGTCCCCATCCCTAGAGAGCCATCTTGGACTGCAGTGTATCCTGGGTTCTAAACTCTTTCAGCACCTGCCAGGAGCTTTCAAATATCCCAGTAGCTTTTCGGGGTTGGGTACACTGGCACGAGAGCCCCGGGGCCACACTGGTCTGTGGGAGAGGTCTCTCCTTACCCACAGTTCTGCCGGTGTCTCCTTTCTTCCAGCCTCAGAGCCTGCCTGGCGTCAGCCTTGCCCACTAAGCCAGGTCCTCCCAGGCAGGCAGCCTCAGACATCAATTTTAATTCAAATATTTTTTCCCTTTTATTATTTTCAAATGTTCAAGGCCATGCATATGAGGCAAAGTTATTCTTATGCTGTGACATGCACATGGCTAAGAGAGGAGAGCTCTTCTCTGTATCTTCATTCTGGGGACCCTGTACCCATGGCAGCAGGCTGGGACTGCCCCTCCCCTACACATGCAGATGCTGGCACACCCGCCACGGCAACATTCAGTATTCTTTGCCTCTGTGGATATTCTGCTAACCAAATCCAAGGCCAGTGGCTTTGCTCTGCCGAACCCTTTGTGGGACTGCTCCTTCCTGGAACCAAGTGAAAAGCAAATCCAGATAATCTCAGGTAATGTCGGTGTGGGCAGGTACAGGCGTGTGACTCTCCAGTGTGGGCCACTTCCTCGGAGGCACCCACACAGCTTGCCACAGCATGAATTGCTCACCTGCACTCCGGACTGGCGCATTTCTCACCTGCTGCCGTGTGCCCGAGAGTCGCTGAGGCTGGCTGGCCTTCTGCCAGGGGGAATGTTACGACGACCCAAGCCTAAGACTTGCTCAGAACCTAAAGTGGATTGGTTTGACTCCTCTAGGATCCTCCCAGGCCTGGACTTGAGAACAATAGGGTGCCCCCTCAGGCAAGGATACCCTGGCAGTGGTCCCTCAGTCCAGGGAACCCCATGACTTGACATCCTTCATGGCTGCTGCTCCAGCGGCCTGGGCACGGGGCCTGTGACCACATTTGTGCTAAGTGACTTTATGCTGATAGTGTCGCCAGGCCTTGAACTGTGTCTTGAAGAACAAGGCCTGAGGGTTTCCAGCTGGCCCCAGGTCTTCATGAGAATAGGCCTGGCTTCTGGACAGAACAACCACAGAGGCTCTCTGGGCCAAGGTCACACCCCACGGCTGTGACTGGAAAGTGGGGATGACGTTGCAGAAAAGCCATCATCAGAGAAGGCTCCCTTCTGGCCATTTCCCACGCGAGCCAGAAACCGCAAACTCCACTCGCAGGCTTGCCCAGTGGCTCCCAGGTTTAACGAGGCAGTCTCCCCTCTTCTCAGGGTGGCCTTTGGGGCCACAGTCCAGCTCTGAGTTCCTGTCCCCATCTCGGTCCCTGCCTCCTCTTCCAGGCAGGACCCGGGGAGCACTGCATCGTTGCAGAGACCTAGTTGGGCAATGAGCCCCTATTCTGTCCGCCATCTTTAGCTAGAATCAATGGCAGTGTTACTTGTGGGGGCATGGGCGGGTCTATGTTAAATGCTCTGTTGGCCTGGATACCTATTGTTTGACAAGCCCAGTCCTTGTTCTATCAAATGGGTTAAAACACATTTCAGGATTAATAAGGAGGCTCAGCAGGTAAAGGCATCTGCTGCCAAGTCAGAGACCCCAAGTTCAATCTCCGGGACCCACACGGTGGAAGGAAAGAACTGAATCCCACAAGCTGCCCTCTGGCCTTCAACGCGCAGGATATGGCACATTCATACATACACATGTGTGCACACACACTAAATAAGCAATTAAAAAATTTAAATGCATTCCAGCTAATACGGAAACACTCTCTTTTTTAGCTGATTTCCAACTTCCCCTGTAGCCAAAGATGACCTTGAACCCTTGCTCATCTTGCCTACATCCCCCCAACCCCTACCCCTGCAAATGCTGGCATCACAGCCATGCAGCACCACACCTGACTCTGTACTTCTATAACATGGATGAAGAAGTATGTGGATTGACCCTGGGGAAGAATACTGTGGTTTCAAAGACACTGAATTCAACATGAATTCCATGCCATTAGGGGTTCTCACTACTTGTCTCTTGGAAAGAAGGGCATCCCTTCCTCTGGAGGGCCTGGAGCCCCACATCAGCCTGTGCTCACCAAGCTGGCTGCGAAGGAGAGGGGTCCTCACAGGGAGGAAGCTCTTCTACTTGCCCCTAGCATGGCCTTGGTTAAGTCAGGGGTGTGACCAGCTTATGGCCTCTCTTTTCAGCTTCCTGTCATTTCCCTCCTTTTGAGGTGAGAAGGGAGTAGGTTCACTTGCGGGTAGGGCAATAGACTTTAAGCCTGACATTCTCTGGCCAGCCCACCCTTTAAGCCACCAGGAAGTCACAAGGTCCCAGAAGTCGGCTCAGGGATTTGTTCCTTTCCTAGAGAGGGGCCCCGGGTGCGATTGTGTAATGTTGCCTCTAATATTGCACAAGTCTAAAGCCCTTTCTAGGGCCCCATAGGTGCCCTTATCTCTCTGGATAATCCTCCTGTCTACTGCTACTGACTATGGATGAGACACTCCGGTCCAGGTGCTTTCCACGCTGCCCCTCCCCCATCCTGCTGAGCACCCCTGGAAGTGCACCTGCAGCCCGCAGCCTTCTGGTGGGGGTTGTCCAGCAGGTGCTGCAGCCTCCAGCACCTACCAGGGCTCCACAGCATTCCCGGGCACCTCATCTCCCTGCTAGCCCAGACAGGCAGCTAACTGAGCCGGCTCCACGTTAGCAGAAGCAAGGAGAGCAAGCCCAAGCCTCTCCTCCTGGGCTGGGCTAATTTGCAGCCTCGTGTGACAGCCAGGAAAAAAAATGCACAGCATGTTGACAAGTACAACTGGCTGCAGCTCTGGATTCTTTGGCTGCCGGGCCCCTCGTGCCCAGTGAGCATGAGACGGCGGCACTGAGACAGGGCTAGGAGACCATCTAATTAAGCTGTAAGAGTCCCAGAGCCCCAGCTGGGTTCTAATGGAGCTCTCTGATCCCAGCATCACCTGAAGCGCTGAGAGGAAGGAGGGACAAAGAGGAGAGAACTGAGAACTTGATCATGGCTTCCTCAGTGAATCTCCACAGAGCTCACATGTGCACCGTGTTGGAGCATCAGCCTTCTTGAACTATGTTTAATTCTGCCCTGTGATTCTAGGAGCCCCACTGTCCCCCTGCCCAAAGGAAGCTGATCTTCCTTTAGTGCCTGAAGGGACACCCTGCCAAGTGTGATCTGGGGAGGCCAATCTTCCTCTGTCCACTCTAGCCAAAGATGCTGCAATGCAGTGGTACTCCGGTCCCCTTTCTCTTCTTGGGTGTCGAAACATCCCAAGCGTGGGTTTTGTCATCAAAGACTATGGAAAGGGCTATGCTCTGATGTTCAACCTTGGACCTAAATGCTGTGTCCTGACCTGCATTTGTGGTGAGTGTGTGTGTGTGTGTGTAGGTGCATGACTATGTACAGGTGTGTGTATATAGTGCATGGGTGTATGGAGGCCAGAGGACAACCCCAGCTGTGGCTTGTCAGAAACCATCCTGTTTTGTGAGATAGGTTCTCTCATTTTTCCCTGGAACTCACCAATTTGGCTAGGCTGGCTGGCCAGTGAACCCCAGCGATCCACTATCCTTGCCTCTCTGGAGCTGAAATGACAAGTGTGTACCACCATGCTCAACTACTTTTTCAAGCATAGGAATTGGGTATGGAATGCAGAAGTATCTTCCAGTCCCACAACCTGCACTCTTGTAACCCAGCAGATTTTAACTTTCAGATCCACCCTTCTGATGAGACGCATAGGCTTGAAAGGCTCAATGATGTAGCTGGTCACAAAGGCGGGTATGGCCCAGTGACCCCGGCATCCACAGCCTGTGTCTCCCACGGCAGGAAATCCAATTTTCAAAGAGTCACACAGCACAGAAGAGAAAAAGCCAAAAAGTCGAAGACTTGTCAAGCCTCATGCTGCAGAGGCTGAGACCAGGGGATGACACTACTGGGAAAGGGGTGAAGCTTGAACTTGACTCCCATGCACACCTTGGGTCGTTGTTTTTCAGTTTGTTTTTAACTATTAGAAAACACAGGTTGAGCACAGAACACTGCACTGCTCTGGAGCAAAATCACAAGCAGCATGTCTCCTGCTCATGAGCCGACATCTGCTAAGTTCATCCCACACAGCCCTGGGCCCTGCTGACCACAGACCAGGCTCTGGGCAAAGTCGATGCTCTCCCAGAGACCACGCTCTCCAGCCAGCCACATCGCCAAAGAGCAGCCAGGCATTTTTTGCTAAGGCACTGAAGAAAACCAGATAATATTGGGCTCAACCAGGCTTAGACAGAGGCTTATTTCTTTTAAAAACAGAGAAGGAGACAGACAAAATTCCTGCCCAGATCTGTTAGCCGTGGCCTTGTGGCCAAATCCCAGGAATCCTGCCCTGGCTGGGAAGACCAAGACCTCAGCACTTCTGAGCAAAGGGGATTTGGGCCAGAGAGACTCCACCTCACATTCCTGGTCCCAGAATGGCAGCAAGATGTGTCAGAGGGAACTGGCCCTCCAGGGCATTCAGAGTCTATGGAAAGAAGTTGAGGACCTGAAGTTTTTTTTTCTGTTTTTCTTTTTACATAGTATTTTACTAATTCAGTAGTACTTGCAGAGTTTGATGCTAATGAGAGACCCCGTCTCAGAGAAAGGTGGATGGTGTCTAGGGAAGGAGATAGGTTGTCCTGTAACCACACACACACACATACATACACATACACACACACACACAAACACACACACACAAACACACACACACATATATACACACACACAAACACACACACACATACACACACACACACACACACATTAGACTAGTACCTGGCATACAGTCAGTATCCTGAAAATACTCATAAAAATAATGTTTTTCTAGTTATAAAAGAGGCTCTCACTAAAAACAAGTTTTAAAAACAGTAACGAATAAAGGGGACACTGCCAAATTCATCCTCCACTACAATCTGTAGACATGGTACCTTATCAAAATACATCCAGGAGCTTTCTATCCATAAACCAAGTGCATCTGTATCACATACCATAAATATGATTTTTTTAATTCACAAGGAAGTGCAACTGTGTTCTAATTCGCATATACTCTTCACACACTCTTCCGTACACTGTAAATTATCTCTATATTGCTTAAAATGACTAACGTAATACGAATGCTAGGGAGATATCACAATGTATTGTTTAGAGAATAACAAGAAAATGATATGTGCATATGTTCAAGACAGATGCAAGGTTTTTAATAAAAACTTTTATGTGCACATAATGTGTATGTCTATGTGTGAGCATGTTGGCATATGTGCCACAGTGTATGTGTGGAGGAGAGAGGACAATCTCAGGTGCTGGTTCTCTTTCCACTTTATTTGAAACAATGTCTTTTTTGTTTGGTTTACATTTAGTGCGTGCATGCGTGCATGCGTGTGTGCGTGCGTGCGTGCGTGCGTGTGTGTGTGTGTGTGTACGTGTGTACATATCACACAGTATATCTGTGAAGGTCAGAAGACAACTTGTGGAATTTGGTTCTCTCCTTCCACCATGTGGGCCCCAGGGATCAAATCCAGGTCATGACACCGGGCACCTAGCAGCTTTACCCAGAGTCATCTCGCCAGCCCAAGGACTCCTCATTGTTCACTGCAACATATGCCAGGTTGGCCGGCCCAGGAGCATGCAGGGATTCTCCTGTCTCCACACCCTGTCTTACTTTGATATTACAAATGCGTGCTAATGTACCCAGCTCCACGGGGTCTAGGGATTCGAACACTCAGGCCCTCAGACTTGTGTGGGAACTCCTCTGCCTGCTGACGCGCCTCCCCAGCTCTCAAATACTTTTGATCTGGAGTAGCTGAATACACAAACGCAGGGCCCGTGGGTGGGCCGATAATGTTTTCATTTCACAATGTTTTGTATGAGTAAATATTCATCAGTTCATCCTTCTGGTGGTTTCACCATCCTTCAAGGAGCTCCTCAGTACGTGTTCTTCTGTGCAATTATTAACTCGCTTAGGTGCAAGTCACCCTCCTCCCCTCCAGAAAGGAGGGAAAGATGAGGTCTCTTCTGGGTTCCCAAATACCTATGTGGTTGATCCTCGCTGTTCGTGGCTTCCCCGTTGGGAAACTCATTTACCCCCTGTGATTAATTTACAACCTAAGCATCAAGACTTCTTCATGTTTAACAGCGCCGAAGTGCAGAGCGATGAGAACTCTGGGCTACCAATGCATACACAGCCACCAGAGGGAGGTGACACCGGGCTGGTGACACACTCTTGCTGCAGTTTTCACACTGTCCATGGAATCCTTTCACCCTCTGGTAAACCCCCTGTTGAAAATGCCTGCCCGCACCCCCACCGCTTCCCACATTGCTGAAGGGCTTTCTCATGTTCCTAGGCGCAACAAGGCTCTGCCGTGACTGACAGAGAAACCACGTGTAGTTTATCTTTGTTCAGATATGCGTTACAGTACTGCTGGCCTTGAATTCAGCCTCAGTGAAACAGTCCATAGTAAATAAGGTGCTTTTCAACAGAGGTGTGTTTAAGCAAACCTGCGTATCCATCAGTGGGCAAAAGCGCAGAGCAGAGGCACACAGGAACCCCTGGCCTCAGACTTCTGCTAGGAGCACCGGCCCTAGCTAACAGCTCCCCATTAGATATAACTGCACCATCATGGGAGCTGCTCCCAGGGCCGAGACCATCTCTACAAGCCTTCCTTGCTCCAAGTTTGGATCAGGGATATAAACAGAGAATGAGTCCTTTGCTTTCTCTCTTCTTAACTCACCCAAAGTCATACATACCCCAGAACCATGGTTCTCTGCCAGCCTGCTAGCATTCAAAGCCCTGTAACAACTACGCTTTACTACCCCATCTCTCAATATAGGACTGGCCTTCTTTGGGGAGATTTCCTGGCTTCCTTCATTTGCTGCTTATAAAAGTGTTATGGTTTGATATTGGATTTTGGAGTAGAGCCACTGAGTAAATAACTACAAAATGCAGCCAACAAAAAACCTTGTTTCTTTCATTTGTCCTTGTTCTGAGCTTACAGGTGGGTACACTCACACGTCAATGGTTGCAGACTCACCTCAGGACATGCGTAAATTGTCTACTTAGCTCATGGACACTCTCTGCATGCTTACGATGCTGAAATAACCAATAGACCTCAGAATAAACAATAATTTTACAAATATCGAGTATCTATTGTGTCCAAAGGAAATACCATTCATTGGCCATCAAGGGTCTATTTAGACCTAGGAGTCTATTTTCCCTAAAGCAGAAGAAAAGAGGAGATGCCTTCCTGCAGGGAGGCAGCATCTCACAGCTAAGCCACACGAAGGACAACCTGCAAAGATGGGACACCCAGCCTGCCCCTGTGAAAACACTGCCCGTGGCTGAACAGGCTTCCTTAAGGATCAGACCTGGCAGGGCTAACTTCAGTAATGGACACACCCTGAAGCCTCCGGGCCTCCACATAACAAAGGCTTATTCTATGCCCATTGTGAGTCCCCCTAGGCAGCCTCTTCACTTACTGAAAAATTGGAGGGTAATGGCAGCTCCTGCACCTTAGAACTGAAGTTTCTGGAATGTATGGCTCCCATGATGACCAAGAAAGGGAAAGAGAGCACTTGGATATCCCACCCTACCCTGGAGTTGCATTTCAACCTGGAAGTTAGATGCATCACTTCCCCTATCCCCAGCTTGTTGTCAGACCTAGTCAAAATGACCCCACATAATCTTCCAAGAGCCCAGGAAATATAGCCCAGGAAATACATATCAAACGTGATATGGGTAAATAAGCCACATCTCCTCAATCACATGTCAGCGTCAATATGTTCACAGTGGTGTGTTCCTCCTGAAAAATACTCAGTCTTGGGTGGGGACAACTGAATTTTGAGGATTTGAGGATTCACTTAAGAAGACACAGATGTTTTCAGACTGTGTGCCTCACTGTCCTAGTAACAAGATAGGTTAGGATCTTCAGAAACAGTTGATGAATCTGGGCAAACCTTGGAGTTAAGTCAATGATCCGAAGGAAATAAGCCCACTGGTCCCCCTGTGCTGACCACAGGTCACAAAGGTTCCTGGCACTGTCCCTTGCAGTCCCCAGTTACCCTTGCTGCTCCGTGAGTCCCAGCAGCAGGACAGGAACAAGCAGGTGCCCTGACTTAAGAAGTTTGAGCAAGATAAGCACACAGCACATATTAACAGAAGGACACACTTTCATCTAGACGCCAAGCCCTCTGCTCCACTCGAAACACATTGGAATTTTGGTAAGCAATTTTGAAGAGACGGGTTGACTTTTTTTTTTTAATGGTGGGCTAAGGAGGCGCCATCTTCCTCAGCAGTGTACCCCCTTGTACACTGATCTCGATCAGGTGAAGAACCTCCCACCCATGCTCATGCATGGTTCAATGGGTCACCCAAAAACAGAGGGACAGAAGCGGACAATGGGGGAGGGGAGCTTTGATTGAAGAGCAGCACTCACGAAGAGAGGAGGCTGCTGTCAGCATAAACCCCCACCAGAAATGGATGAGAATGGAGATTTTGCAGAGATCTAATGGATAAACTGGATACTCATTTGTGCTTTGATTATGAGTGCAATGTGTCTACGTGTGGGTGTTGAGACAGGGTCTTGCTGTGTAGCCCAGGCTGCCCTGGAGCTCTCCATCCTCCCGGCTCAACCTCCCAAAGGGGAGTGCACACATGAATTCTACTACACCTGGCTTGGGTTTAATTTTTTAATTAACAGATTTAAATGATTTTTGTTATCACTCGTGTTTTTCCCCATCACTCTTGTGCCAGCTCTTTCCTTGTTTTGTAAGAGCCTTTCACGTAAAAATACTATTACTTACAATATTTTTAAAATAAAAAAAACTATTAGTGCATAAGTGTGGAGAAGGAGTGCATCCCATTTTGTGTGTGTAGAGGGGTGCAGAGGACAACGTTGTGGAGTCATTCCTTTCTCCCAAACTCAGGTTGGTGGGCTTGCAAGTTGGGTGCCTTTAACCCGCTGAGTCACCTTGCAGGCCCCCTTTTGTGACATTTATCACAGATGCCTTCCTAGCATGACTGGTAACCTCAAAGTGTCAGTGTTTCTCTAGACAAACCCCGAAATCTTTTACTTTTTGCAGGGAGCAGCCTGGAGAAAATCGCCATTACAAGATGGCGCTGGCGGTCCTGCAGCTTGGGGGTAAACAAGTCCTTATTTGGCATTGCCCCGTTGGGCCGAGTGCCCTTTGCCTGCACATGCGCAACTGAGCCTTGTCCCTGGCCAATCCCGAGGCTCCGGGTATCAGCAGACTGGTATTCACCAATCAGGACAGTACCCGAGTCCCTTCACCCTATATAAGCAGATGCCGCTTGGCTTTCGCTCTCTCTAGCTTCCTGCTCTCCCTTCAACCAAGAGGCTCCAATAAAGTGTGATGTGAGAAGAATCCTGGACTCGTGGTCGTTCTTCCTTGCTGGTCAAGGGGTTCACCGCAAATTTTCATCCCATTTCTAAGCATTTCTGTCCGAAAAGTCCTTGCCTCAAGAGCCGAGGCTTACCTGATGTAAAATGTGGAATTTATTCCGATATATGGGGAAAGCTGGGGATCACCTCTAATTTTTCCCACATGGCTAGTCCTCACATGGCTTATTGTCTAATCTCCTTTTCTCCATGGATTCCCCACACACACTAGCCTTTTATCTCTGTCACCCCCCCCCCCCCCCCCCGCATCTCCGGGAGGACCTGTGTTTGAGACATTAGGTTCCATTGGCCCAACTGTTGCTGGTTTCTTTGGGCATCAAAGTTTTAATGATACCGTGTCTTTCTCTCTTCCCTCAGTGAGAGAATACTTTCAACACACTCTCTCCAAATAGTCTGGGCTGGATCGAGCTAGCAGAATTTTCTTAAAATGAACAATCTACTGCAGGCCTGCTCTGTACAGAATTCTTGTTGACCTGAGGCAGCCCGCTCGTCTTACCGTGATAATAGGGTTACAGCCTACAGCGTGCCTTCCAGGAACTCTTCCTTTGATTTCTGCCCCTGCTCATCCTGGCCTTGGTGCTGGAAGATAGAGAAGGCAACAAGCGCAGAGTATGGAAGAAGTCTAATCTTGCAAGGCCACCTTGGTCCAAAATTAATTTGTGCATTTATCCTCCTTTAGGAAAGCGGACCGTCTGGTGTTGGCCTGAAAGTGCTGGTTCTCAATTAGTCCTCCTCACTGTGGCCAGGTAGGGGAATACCCGTATGTGAGCCTAGTAGCTGCTCACTAAAGACCTGCCCGCCACCTAGAACGGGGTTCCACTCATCGCTTCCCGTACACCTTCTGCCACACGAAGCTTCCATCCCGGGCACCTTCTGCTCTAAGGCAGGTTTCCGGCAGCTCCATCAGAATCTCGAGGCCAAACTCCTCCAAGCTTGCCTTTGTCTCCCTTCCCAGCACGTTTGTCAGAGCTCTTCAATCGCGCCACACAGACGCCTCTGCGTTTGCCGAGCTTTCTCGCTTGGCGAACAGTCCTTTCAAGACGGGGATAAAAGGGTCCCCAAAGCATGAAGCAGATTAAAAGCGATGTCTGTACAAGACAAGAAGAAAGTTGGGGGTTTCTTTTCTCCCTTCCTCTCATTAGTTTAACTTCCACTGATTGAACATGTGCTACACCTCCCCCTGGAAACTGGAGACTTGGATTTGGAACGCTGTTGCCTGGTGAACATTCTGCTGAGTCTAGGAGGCTTTGCAAACATGGCTGCTGACGAGAGCGACTGATTTCATCTAAGTGAGAGGAATCACAAACTTTGGGGCAGAATGAGCAATTCTGGAATGTTTCCAGTTGCCCTGAATCCAGCTTGCGTTGGTTCCCTCGATTCAAGGGTGGCTCAGAAAGTTTCCTCACGAAAGCACAGAAAATATTTTTCCGCACAGTCTTTTTCCGCACCTGAGACAAATGGGTAGCTACACATTTCCTAGACCAACCCTGGAAACTTCATGGTGATGGCAACTCTTGGTTCTTTCCTCTAGCAGAAAAAAAAAAAGAAAAAGAAAAGAAAAGAAACCAATTAAATCATGCCACAGAGAACGGTGCCACCCCCAAATAGCCTCCTCTTTTATTCAAATAATAACAATAACCTCTGCGGTCTCTGTGGTTGCATTGTACTTGTCTGTGTCTCTGGTGCATTTTGGGATAGCCCGGGAAAGACTACAGCATCTCCTTGGTCCTCATTAGAAACTCCAATTTTACAGCATTAATTGGCATTTTTCAAACACTAAGAGCCCAGCTTGAAATCTACAAATAAAAACAGGTCCAGATGCTGCGCTTTCACTAGCAGGCATTTAACACTTCGTAAGCAGTTCATTAAACTGATAACACTTGAAACAGTAACACGGCTCTTTCAGATTCCCTCAGCCTGCAACTGTCTCCAGACACCCAGGGAATTCTGCCTGGCTTGAGAACCTACCTTCACGGTGAGTGTCTCTTAATTATAGGCATCCTGCCCCCACCTCCCCCGCCATGTCACAGAGGCCTGCCTGAGGCCTCCACACCCCAGTGACCAGGGACCCTGGGACAAATAAGCTAGAAAGCAGGTGCACCAGAGACATGATATTGGGCCCGGACTTCGATGCAGGCTGGAGGAGTGGGGGGAGGGGAGAGGGGACGGACACGAGACTGCCTCGGTGCTCTCTGCATTGCCTTTCCAAGGGACAGTTTGTCATTTTTAACAAGACATTTTAAGAGTGTTCTCTCTCTCTCTCTCTCCCTCTCTCTCTCTCTCTCTCTCCCTTCCTCCCTCCCTCCCTCCCTCTCTCGTTTCATTTAAAACACGGAGACTCAGGCCCAGCATGGGCCCCTCCCCCTGCCATAATCCTCAGAGACGTGGAACGGGGACCCAACTAGAGCGGTAGGAGGAGGCTGGGGCGGGGCAGTTAAACTGCGCTCTCTGGTCCCTCTACCGGAGAAACAGTACAAGGGTTGACCTGCATTTGGTCATTTGCATAGTGCCAGGCTGAGGGCAGAAATGTGGGCATTCATTCCACAACAATACTACGAATGAACGTTGTCCTTTCTGGGTGACAGTGAGGCTGGAATTACGGAAATCAATACCACAGACAATGACTGGCCGGAAGCATTTGACAAGCATGCAGCATAAGCGCTAACAAAAATGTTCTTGGTCTGCAGAAGCACAGGCTCCTTCAAACCCAGAGCGTTTTTTACCCACTTTTTGCAAATGACGTCAGTAAGACATGGCTGAATCAGAACATGAGTCTACCGGGAGATCATCATCTGGCACACTGAGCCCTAGTCTGAGGAAATGAGAAGTGTGTTGATGTTGAATTCGCGTCTCAAAGGGAGCAATCCTGGGGCTTCACCCCAGCGCTCTCTAACCTCCAACCTGGAGATCATGGATAACTGATAGGTAGCCAGTGGATAACCGGCCAGCTGTTGATTAACCACAGTGGGGTTGCAGTGAGACTCGAGGTCGTGACCCCACTGGCCACAGAGATAGAAACTGAACACTATCTCACGGGAACCTGAAGTCCGGAACCAGGTTCCCAGAGATGCAGCCCTGTCTGTTGGGCACTGCGAGGGTCTTCGACCGGGCGTACAGCGCCATCGCGTGTCCAGAACAGGCAGCGCAGTAGGGCCGCGCCTCCTACCTTCCCAGGGGACCAGGCGAGCCTGGGATCACCTAGACGTCCTGCAGAGAACGCTCCTAGTCTGTAGCACAAGGAGTTGGAAGCCTGAGTGTCTACATTAGTCAAGGAAATGAGCCACTTAGGTCTTAGCAGACAGTTTCAATCCGACCCGGTCTCTTGGGCTGGATGGTGCTTCTCCACTGTGCACCTGAGATCTCATCCAGAACCCAAGAGGCAGTAAACGGAGCTGAGAATCTGCGGCTTATTCGAAGATGCCTGGTCCCCTGACCCCGAACAAAGACAAGCTAAGGCACTAGCCTCCGTTCATTTATTCAGTCAACAAAGTGTCCCGGGCACCTACTGTGTGGCAGGTCGGGAGGTAGGCACTGACAACAGACAAGAGAACAAGAGATAACTTGCCGTTAGAAGATCCCTCTCGCCAGGCTGGTAAGCCCGGAAATACTCAGAATGTTTGAAAAAAAAAAAAAAAAAAGCATTTTAAAGACGGGAGAAATGCAAAGCACACCCACGACACTCGGTACAGTTTTCAAATGTTTCTAAATTGTGAAATACTCATATATGTTCTTTTTTCGAATGTGAGTTAACGAGATCTGAAGCCGTGTCTGTTAACTGCAGTCGTCTCAAAATAGTGCTGAGTCCAGATGATGTTTTGAGATAAGCGTCTCAACTGTAATGTGGCAGGAAAGTAGCTGTGATTTCTATTGGAGGAAAGAAAACATCTCGGGTGCTTCTAATACTCCAGGGCACTCTGCCTAGATTTGTAATTGAATCAAATGTTAAACTTCAGTTAGAGGTGAATGAAAATAGTGATGTCGTGTTTTTCTGTTGAAGTTCACAGAGCCTCCTCCCTTTCTCTGTCTCCGCAGGCCTCCTTGGTTAAGGAGTCTGGTGGATCCAGACACAGTGGTGGGGGCTTGAAAGTCCAATCATTTGGGATGCCGATACAGGAGGATTAGAGATTCAGGAAATATAGGGACTCTGTCACAAAAGGAGTGCACAGGGCTGGAGAAATGGCTCAGAGGTTAAGAGCACTGGCTACTCTTCTAGAGGTCCTGAGTTCAATTCCCAGCAACGACAACCTTCTGTAATGAGATCTGGTGCCCTCTTCTGGCCTGCAGGCATACAGGTAGGCAGAACACTGTATCCATAAATAAATCTTTTTAGAAAGAAAAACCAAAAGGAAAGTACAAAGGAGCCGAGAGGTCTATCTCAGGGATAGAATGCAGACCTAATGCAGGAGGCCCTGGAGTCAAATTCCAGAACTGTGGAGGATTCGGGGGGGGGGGGGGCGGGGAGACGGGAGGAAAAAGAGGAAGAAGAGGTGAATAAGTAGGAGAGGAGGGGAGGAAGAGAGCAGAGGATGAGGAGGAGCAAAAAGGAGCTAAGAGGAAGCCTTGATGTTGCCACTACGTGGTGAATGAGCAGGCACACACACAAGGTAGGGGTGGTGCCATGTGCTTGAGGGACATCAAGCTAGATACTGGCAACAACTCCAACAGGCAGGGCTTATGTTTCTGTATTTGACTTGGAGAAGTCCCTCCAGGGTGCCACATGGCCATCCAGGGGCCCCGTTCAGCATAGGAGCCCTACACTCTTGCTGCAAGCCTGAGTCCTGAGTTAAAGGTCCTAACCTGACATGGTGATGGGTGTCCCCCAATCAGCGAAGTTTGGGTCAGCCTCACTGCCCTCCAGCTTGGGCCCTCACAGGCACCATGTCGCAACTTTGTCACCCAGATTTTTCAGGGCGACTTCTGGGGCAACCCACTGAAGTCCAGAGCAATGTGCCCTGTATCTCTGAGTTCTGCCCACCCACAAGTCTAACCCTGCCAACAGGCCAGTGCCTAGCTCCTTCTAGCATGAAGTCCCCTTACCTTCCTGGTCCTCTGACCAGCTTTGCTATCAGCTGTGGCCCCTACAAGTCAGAGGCTGGGGAAGGCCCCTCCTGTCTCCTCCCCAGAGGAGTTCCAGCCACAGCGCCACACCACAGGCCATGCCGAGGTGGTTGGCGAGAGCAGGGAGCAATGAGAGGCAGCCTTTGTAGCTGGGTAGAAACCGGTGTGACAAGCTTGCAGGATGATGTCAGGGCTGGCTCCAGTAAAGAACAACTCTGTTGACAAGAAGATTAATTAGACAAACGCCGTGCCCGTCAGCCTCTGCCGCCATCTCCCCCTCAGAGGTCAGCTCCACTCAGGCCCCAGCTTTTTTCATCTTTTTAAAAGAAAACTTAATCTCCTAACAAGACAGCCCCAAAACAATTCATGGCGTGCCAGCAGAGCGTGTACATACAAGCAGGCTCGGCAGAGGTTCCAGGAACCCACCGGGGCCTCCCTGCTACCTGTCCAGACAGATGCCGCACCAGGAAGAATGCTCGGCTCCTCGTGGGTCCTTCCTCGTTAGAGCGATCGCTCCAGGTGGGATAGCTCTGGCCCTCTGGCCACTTTTCCTAGGGGCTTCTCTTCTCACAGACAAGGGTGGGAAGCCCACCATGCCAGCTCTCGGAGTTTGGAAGCTTCTATCGAGTGACCCCTTCCTCTCAATTGTCCTCTTTCTCCAAAAGCTCCCTGCCCCATTGTCCCACGGTGGGAAGAGAAAAATCAACCGTAGAGCGAGCGTGGCCTCTCACGATTCCATAAGTACTTGATGAGCATTTCACATCCCAGCAGCCCTGGGGATGAACAGGGGATCGCAGCAGCTCAGGCCTTGGAGGGGCTTCTATCCGGGCGGTGTGGGGGCGGGGACACTGACAGGAGTAAACTAAATGCATAGTACTTTGACCCAGCAGTGGTGGCGCACGCCTTTAATCCCAGCACTCGGGAGGCAGAGGCAGGCGGATCTCCGTGAGTTCGAGGCCAGTCTGGTCTACAAAGCAAGTTCCAGGACAGCCAAGACTGTTATACAGGGAAACCCTGTCTCAAAAAAAAACAAAAACCTAAAAGTGCAATGAAGTTCACTTGTGTTTGTGGGAAAGGATCCAAGAAGGGATAGTGGTAGAGGCAACCTGAAGGTGGCAGCCATTTTGGGAAGGATGACTCCAAAGAAGGAAGTGAGAGCGGAGTGGAGACCTGAGGAGGAATTCTGGGAAGCAGCTCTGAGAGAGCTGTCTGAGAGCCACAGAGTCACCAGGGGCAGGAATGGAACGGTGCCAAGGAAGGAAGTGTTCTGTCCTTCGCAAATATAAAAGATTATTTCTAAATTGTGTTTCTCACACGTAGCATAACACTGGAAGTTACACACGGGGTAGGGGTTGCTAAAAATGTAGATTCCTGCTTTGCTGAGTCTAAACGGTGGCACAGGGCCCATAAAATGCCATTTGAGCAGATTTCCTATCCCATAAGCACCCTGTTTGATAATGAGCTCCCTCTCATGCCCTATCTCCAAGCAGGCTGCTGGAGCCCAAACTGTTCAAAGTCAGTGCAGCTGGGTAATTGATGAGCAACTCTACCCAACCTGCACCCCTTCTAGATGTCTACCAAGGCCCCAGGGAGCAGTCTCTGCACATGGTATGTGCCCTCGGTGAAAGAACAGAGACTTGGGCAGCAGGAGTCAGCTGGAGTCCCACCCTCCCGTGTTCCAGGTCTGCCACGGGTGTGAGTCCCGGCTGGACAATAGCACACGTGAAAGGGAGTCCTTGGGGCCTGGAGGATCCTGGAAGGGTCCCAGCTATCAATGCAGGGGCACCAGATCTTAGGACAGGTGGAGTTAACAGAACTGAGGAGAGTTTTAGGAGCTGTGCCATTGACTGTGGGGGACCCCACACCAGGATGTGCCCTTATATCCAGAGCTCACATGGGGCACATATGTGCCTCTCCCTGGCTCCCTTCAATACCCCACAGGTGACTGCTGGCCTACAGTGAGTGTGACGGTGGCAGCAGGCGGGAGGCTGCACAGAGCTGGAATAAGGTTACGGGGAGGAAACTTAAGGAAAGGCACGAAAGGTTTGCTTTTGCTCACAGTCTGAGGGATACAGTCCTTCCTGGTGGGGCAGGCCTGCAGCAGAGTAAGGGGACGGGGGTGTCACCTTGCCACAGCCAGGATACAGAGAGAGATGAATGCCATTGCTCGGTGAGCCTTCTCTTCTTGACTCTGTCTGAGTCGTCAGCCCATGTGACCCTGACAGCCCCTTTCAGAATGGATCTTCTAACCTCAGTTAAACCTCCCTAGACCTACCCTCAGGGACATGCCCAAGGACTGCGCCTCTCAAGTGATTTCAAATCCAGTTAACTGTGAAGATTAACTATCACAGGGTGTGCAGAACTTGGGCAGTAGGGTCTGACAGGCACACACAGGAGGACACCACCCTTGTATCTCAGCGGACTGTCATGTATAGTCCAGCTATGGGGGAGTGTCCCACGCTACCGTCTCGCCAGCAAGAATGACGCGGGGCACTTAGGATACTTCTGCAGTAAAGCTTTAATGCCTCTTGAGAGGGAGAGCATCAGCTTCCAAAGCGGAGACCCCGAATGAGGGGAACCCAGCCCTTATAAAGGAAACAGTCCTCGCTTCTGACGTGTCACTCTTGGATTGGTCCACTGCCCATTATCCCAGATGATGCCTCGGGAGTAGGCAGGGACGCAGCGGTAGAGAGTTACCAAGCACGTGCGCTGGGATTAAAGGCGTGTGCTACATCACCTTGAACTCACAGAGATCTGCCTGTTTCTGCTTCCCAGGCATAGGGGCCAAAGGCGTGTACTACCACGCCTTGAGGTCACAGAGGTCAATCTGCCTCTGCCGCCCAGGCATCAGGACTAAAGGCGTGTACCGCCACACCTTGGGGTCACAGAGGTCAATCTCTACCTTTGTTCCTTGAAGCAATGGAGAATGTGGTCCGGCCCTCCACAGGGGAGGGGGTGGGATGCAGGTGGCACCAGGGAAGCTGCATATTTTACCCACGTGACTCCAAAACTCAGAGGCATGAGGACCCTGACTCCAGAAGAGGTGCAGGAGCTTCATGGTCACGGACTTCAGGGTGTGAAGACCAGACGACCTGCCTAGAAATGGCATGCTATTTAGTTCTGTAAAAGGCTCTTTTTCTAACAGCTCATGGAGAGAAAGCTGAATTCCTGAGACCCACATAGGAGTTCACTGTTGCCTTCCACATACCCCGCAATTCTCCCACACCCCCAAATTCCCACAGAAGGGAGTCCCGCCCCCAGGCACTGGCCCCCTTCACACTGACAGAAGGAAACTTAGAAAGGGGTAGCATAGGAGTTCTCTGCCCTGTCCCGAGCCTGCCACCAGCATGTGGCAGGCCACATCTTCTCTCTCAGGGCCCTCATTAGGCAAAGAAGCTATGCAGTTGATTTAAAACTAACTCCAAGAAGCAAGTCTCAGTGGACGGCTAGCCTAGTCACAGAAGAAAGCAAGTGCAGACTAGGGAATGTCTTGCTGGCTGTGTTGATAATAGTTCTGGAGCACGGAGCTGCCCAGCAGGGGCTCCAACTAGAGAGTTCAGTTGCCTTGAATTCTCTTTCTGGGAAGTGAGGCGCTGATTAAACTCCATGTCCTGATCTCTGCTGCCCTCTGCTGCCCATGGCTGGCTGGGACACACGCTCCATGCATCTGAGACAAAGCAGTACTGAGAAGGAGGACTTGCTGCTCACAGCCTTCTTCAGGCACGGAATCGGCCCTCCTCCTGCCTCCTCCTCAGCTAGGAGTTAGTTAGGACTTCACTCGGGGACTTGACGCGTGCTGCACTGGAACTCTAACCCAGGGAAGGGTGGGATCTCACGGTGGTAAACGACTGTAACCGTGGCGACACCTTCTGGGTGCTCTGACACACAGAAGGGCATGGGCGGAGAGTGGATTCCAGACAGCATGAGGACTCCCCGTGTTCTCCCTTTCCAGATGAGCCGCAGGCCTGTAAGGCACTGACAGAGACTGGAGACTTGGAAGCAGAGTCTCTTGTAACTGGAGCTAAATCATCTCATTGTGGGATGCATTGATTTGATTGATAGACTTGATGCAGGTTTTAAGACATAGCTCAGTTGGTAAAAAGTGTTTTCTGTGCAAACAAGAAGACTGAGTTGGGAGCACACAGGCGATGGAGGGGGAAGTAACAGTAGCTGTAGGAGTGGGAGCTGCAGTAATAATGGCTGTAGAAGTAGTTGGAGTGAGAGCTGTAGTAGTTGTAGTAGTAGTTGGGGGCAGGAACAGCACCCCTAGTGGCTGAACGCCAGTCAAAGCGAACAGACAGCCTTGGAGGTTGGAAGCAGGAAAGGGGCCACTGAGAGACACTGACCTGTTGGCTCTAGAACTGGAAGTGCTTCTTGTGCCTGGGTTGGCCGGGTGATTGGCAGAGCCATTAACTAGATAGTAAAAAAGGATAAGCAAGGAAGGGCAGAAGCTGCACTCTGGTATCTACATCTTTTCTCATCCATTTGGGCTGTTCCAGGCCCGTAAGTGTCCTCTGTGGTCTAGAAGATCCCAGGGGAGGGACTTTTCTTAATAATAATAATATGGCTGCTTTAAGAAGACAGTAGCAAATTCTTAAACTTTATTTTTGCACTTTTGCCACTATGAAAAAAAAATTCCTGACGTAAACAGGTTAAGGGAGAGTTTCTTCTGGGTCACAGGGCCTGAGATTTCGGTCCATGGTTAGCTAGAACCATTGCTTAGGCGGGAGGTGAAGCAGAACATTAGGGCAGCAGAGACTATGGCAGGGGCTGCTCACCTCCTAGTGATCAGGAAGCAGAAAGGATACGGTCCTAGAGCTTCCTCTTTCCCCCTTATTTCTTCTGGCCCCCTGCCTGCATGATGGTGCTGACTACATTCCAGGCTCACCTTCCAGCCCTCATTAATCCTCTAGAAACACCAACAGACACATTCAAGAACATATTTTACTAATCCCCAAGTGTCTCAGCCCAGTCAGCTTACATGAAGACTAGCCATCACAGATTGTCTGTGCATTTGTGCATCCCAAGGAACAGGATGGCACCACCTTGGAACTTGGATATTCGGGGCAGGAGGGAGACAAGGGTTCCTATGTGGGTAGAGCCTGACCCAGGGAAGCAAGGAGAATCGTGAGTGTGAACACTGGGCAGGCCAGAGCCAGCTGGAGCCCTGAAAGACAGCGATGGGCTTGGGTTGTGGCTCTTGCTGCCTGTTGGACTAGATGTGGAAAAGGGGTTGACATCAACAACAAAGACCAATTACTTTCTTTTCCCAATGAGACAGTGTTCCACTCAATGGCCAGGGTTGGCCTGGAACTCACTCTATATTCTAGGATGGCTTCAAATTCACAATAACCCTCCAGCCTCAGCCTTTCGAAGGAGTTGCTGGTATAAGCACCATGCTGGGCTTCAGAGACTCCTCTCCACACACTACGGACACTATGGTAGTAAGCACCCAGAGTCACGTGTTAGCTCCATGTTCTATAATAAACCTGGACCTAGGGCTCAGCACTGGAGGTTAATGGTGACATGAAGAAGGGAAAGAGGTAGGAAGAGAGCCTGCTCTAAGGCTGAGGGGTCCTGTGCCGGGGCTACTTGAATCAGATGTGGCCGATATTTTCTGGAGGAGAAGAAATACCTTTAAGCACTCACAGAGATGTGGACACCCAAAACAACCAGAAAGCGGTATTTTACTAGTTGTGCGGTTGCTAGCACTGATTGGCAGCTAGACAGGATCTAGAATCACTAGGAGAAAAATTTCTGGACATGTCTGTGAGGAAGTTTCAGACAGGGCTAATTCAGATGGAAAGACCCAGATTGTAAGCGGCACCATTCCGCGAGCGGGGTTCGGAACTGGATAAAAATATGTGAGCTGAGCCCCAGCATTCACCTCTGCTCCCAACTGCAGATGCAACCATCTAAGGCTACCTTAGGCTCCTGCTACTAAAACTCCCCACCATGATGGACAGTACCCTCAAAATGCCTGCCACGACAAACTTCCTTCCTCAAGTTGCTTTGGTCAGGTATCTGGAAACAAAAACCAAGACAATCGGCTTGTAGAATTTTGCTTTTCATTCTGTGAGAAGATGCAGAGGTATGACTCAAATTGTCCTAGTCAGCAAGGGACAGGAAGAGAACTTGATGCATATCATATAGCTGTCCTACCTCTTGTCCCTGAGACGGGTCTAAAGTGTGATTCCGGATGTCTGCAGACCTCTTGCAAGGAAGAAGGTCTTCTCTAAACCACTGTGGCCTTTGACCACTGAGGCAGTCACCAGGGATACACCGGCCCTTGGTCACTGTCATGCCGAAGGGAATAAGGGGAAGTAACAAGAAAACAAACAAGACCTTCATCTTGGCAACATACGAAGATAACTTGATGAAGGAATTACATAAACCCCAGAAAACTAAGCTGTGGCCCTCATGATTTTAGCTGAGCAAATAAAATCTGGTACAGCTCAGGTGGCCAGGAGTAGAAGCCCACAAGTGCCCAGGATGTACAGGGACAGCAAGTTGCCGAGCGTTAGCATGCTTTGCTTCTCTGAGTGGAGCAGCATAGGGATGCAAGATGAAGCCTAGTGTCTCTGACTTTTATGATCACAGAAGGCACAAATTGTCCACGCAAGGCTGATCTTGGCTCAGAGCTGTATTTTGTTTGGCTTGCACAGGATTCTTTTTAGTCAAGCCAGTATTTAAAAATCTGATATGGTGCACTGTTCTTTGAACTTCCAGCCCCCTTTGAAAGATCAAAAGATCTGACACCAGGGGTCTCCAATTTTTCTGTGCCATCAGCTGGAGCAGAGTGGCTGGTGCCGACCTTCCTTTCAGAGCCCAGGAAGGAAGAGGAGCCACACTTCTGCCGTGTCCCGCACACTAGGGCTGCTCTCCCTCTGCAAGCCCTTGATTTTCTCATTGGTTCTAGAGCCTTCAAACAGTCATTGTCTATAAAAGGAACAGTTTGAATCCATTGGAACCTTGGGCTCTCCTTAATCAGGCAGCAGAAATCGAGTTCACAGTTCGGTGTGACAACAGAGGTATAAACCCCAGGCTTCAAAGAGAATGATTCCCACCGTAGAATAATCCTCTCAAACACTGTATGACTCTGCGTTGCTATGATTGGTTTAATGAAGAAGCTGACTGACCAAAAGCTGAACAGGATAAAGTTAGGCAGGGGAGCCAAACTGAGAATGATGGGATGAGGAAGGGCGGAGTCTGAGGAGTCATCAGCCAGACTGAGAACTAGTCGGACACACAAAATGGGATAGAGGTAAAAGCCATGAGCCTGGGGCAGCACACAGATTAATAGGAAGGGTTTAAGTTGTAAGAGCTAGTTAGTGGCAAGTCTGAGTTACTGGCTGAGTATTTATAATTAATATTAAGACTCTGAGTGGTTATTTGTGAAGCGGCTGCTGGCACAGGAAAACTCCGCCTACAGATTCCAAGACAGAAAAGTCATGGATGTCGTAGTCAGAACATGGCGGGATATTTGCATACAACTCCTCCACTTCCTCTTATGGATTTTCTTTTCTTTTGTTTTTTTTCTTTCCTTTCTTTCTTTTTCTTTTTTCTTTTTTTGTGTGTGCATGTATATGTATGTGGAGGCCAGAGGAATAGGTACATGTGCGCATATATGTGCATGCATGTGGAGGCCAGAGGAATAGGTACATGTGCACATATATGTGCATGCATGTGGAGGCCAGAGGTGGATGCTAGGCATCTTCTTCAAATGATCCCCAGCATGTTTTTCTTTGGACAGTGTTCTCACTGAACTTGGAGCTTACGCATTCAGCTGGACTGGCTGGCCAGCATGTTGGAGATCCTCTTGTCTCCAACTCTCCAGTGCTTGGATTATAGGTGTGCCCTGTTGTGCCTGCTTTTTTAAAAGTGTAGATACTAGTGCCCTAACTCAGGTGCTCATACTTATCCCACAAATATTTTACACCGAGTCATTTCTGGATCCCACCCCTGCAGACTCTTAAACCACCTCAACAGTCCTTACAATACCCAATACACTGTGGATGAAGTGCAAGCATCCGCAGCCTGTGTTCCTGGACAAGGAAGTCTGCCCATGCTCAGTGCAGGCTCAGTCATCATGGGCCCGACTAAATCGGCACAAACCAAGCAACAGCACACCGCTGCTTTCAAGTATTTCCTTTCTGTGGTCAGTATCGCCAGATTCAGAATCAGCAGGTATGAGAGCTGACAATGCGCTCCTTCTATCCTGGGAGCCAGCCAAGCCACAGCAGTCACCCAGCTAAAGCTACAGGGACACTGTATGCTTTGATTTTCACAGCCTTTCTAGCCATCAGACAGATCTAGAAAGATAAAACTAACTGCTGGCCGCAACACCATTGTCTGTCTCCAAGTGTTCACTAGAGAAGTGTGAAAAACCTCTGGTGTGCCTGTGGAAGCCTTGTTGTCTTTGCTCAGCTTGGAGGACGAGGCTCATTTGGCATGTCCAAAGAGCGCAGCACAGCCGCGGGCTGGCAGGTGAGCTCAGGGCCTCTGCTGTCTTGACTCCTGACGCAGGAAGTGGTCAGGTGGTTTCCATTAGGTTTTAAAGTGATGATAGAGAGCCGACCCTTCAAAAGGCAACAGAGAGCTAGCGGAGGTCCAGATCTGCTTAGGAAATATTAATGCGGATCAGTTACTTTCTGTTGCGGCAAAACGCCATGATGTAAGGAGTTTATTTGGGCTTAAGGCTCCAGAGGGAGAAGAGTTCACCACGGCAGGGGGCATAGCAGGAACCGTAGCAGAAGCAGGGAACTGGAAGGTCATATCTTCAAGGTCAAGCACGAAATGAAGTCCAAGTGGCCCCGGTCTTTCATATCTCAAAGCCAGGGGATGGACACAGGCACTGACTGACACGGGTGGGTTTGAATGGATATTGGCAGCATGGCAGGCGTCCTCATGGGGGCTGAGAGTGGACATACATGGAAATAGTGCATAAACCAAAAGGGATGAACAGGGGTAGGGTACTCTTAAGGGTCTATTTGCTCTCTGGAAAATGGCCAAAGCACTAATGTATGTTACGGTGTGACAAGTCAAGGACAAATGGCGTAAACTTACAGATAATGGGGACAGAGGTAGAAAAAAAATACTATAAATGACACAGTAAAGAGGGAATTTGGATAATAAAGATGCGAATCAAAAGGGACTGGAAAGGGGGGTGAAACAGAAGGCAAAGACTAAGTTACAGATCCAAACTGAACCACATATGGCACCAAAGCTTATAAAAGGCCTGAAGAGAAAACGGCGGGACCTAGCTAGATGGTAAGTAGAAGACACATCACCTCCATGAAGAACACGGAGGAGAATCATAAGAGAACGGGAGAGGGACTATTCCCCATGCTAATGAAGCAGAGCAGAAAGTCAGTTGTGCCGAGGCCCAGGAATCTCGGCTCTGGATCAGTCTCAGGTTCTAGCTCATCACAGTCTGGGCGTGGCCTGCACTCTGGCTCACATAGTCAAGATGAGGTGCCTGGGGAGAAAGAGCCAGAGACGCTGCAGGGCTTGGAGCCCATCGGCCGGTCCATTACTGTGGCTTTGGTCAACAGTGGACTCCCGGTCTAGAAGCAGAGAGGGCTTGGGGCTGTGAGGAGCTGGGGGTATAGGTGCCAGCTTTCAGAACGCAGAGGGAAAGGTGAACCAGACAGCGAGAGCAACCCGTGACTACTGCATACTCAGAACCACGGTGTTTCCGGCTGACCCCATCAAGGAATAGGTTGGGGTAGGGGTGGGGGTGGGGGAATATGCGACAGCATCTAAGAGAGGACTGGCCTGGCCCTGGATGACAGAAGCCTTTTATGCCCCTAAAGAGTAAACTTGTACGGCTGGAGAGATGGCTCAGTGGTTAATTAAGAGCACTTGCTGTTCTCCCAGAGGACCTAGGTTCAGTTTCCAGTACAGACATGGTGGTTCACAACCTTCTACATAGCGAGTCTGAGGACAACCTGGGATACAGGAGACCCTGCCTCAAAACAAAACCAACAAACACCACTGGGCTTGCTGCTGGGGCTGATGCTGGCTGAGGAGCATCAGTGTTCCACTGAGAGGCAGATAAGAGGAGAGGTGATTTTCTTAACACTTAGGAGAAAAGGAAGGAAGAAACAACTTTACTGAGGAAGTCCAGACAATCACACACGGAAGTGGGCAGAATGGGGAGAGGGTGCAAAAATCAAAAAACGTATCCAATGGACCAAAGAGTCTCAGAATATCTAATGTCTTGTGCTTTCTTTTTTTGGGGGGTGGGGCATCAGAATTTGCATGACAGAGGCACTGTGAGGGCCTGCCTGAAAGAAACTGACTAAATCCTACTTTGGTGTTTCCTAACTTGATTTGGCCATGATACTTTTAGAGTGTTTGCTAATACCCCACAGGAAGTCATGATCCCAAGGAACACAGATTGGGATATACACGTTGGCAAAAGGCATTCTTGGATCCAGAAGTTTGGAAAGCATAAAAGCAGAGACTGGATTCTTCCCAGCCACGGTTATGGCTCCAGAGGCTCTGACAAACTGGACCCTGGGGTATGTCTGGAACAGTTAGTTTCCGTGAGTCTCTGGTCAGCAGAGGCAGCAGGAGAAATGCTGGCAGGAGCACAGTGGGGCTGCTGTGAACGACAGCGGGAAAGGAAGGTGGAGAGTTGCGGGGCAGAGCCTGGTTCATCAAAGGGCCACCAGGAAGCCATTCTTTCCTTCTTAAAAAAAGTGTGGGTTGAAGTTTGATATATATAGAGTTTCAGGCCAGCCAGCCAGGAGACCCTGCTCCCACCCCCCACCCCCCACAAAAGGATGAGGCTGGGGCTTCACCTCCAGCTAAGTGGTAAACAGTTTGTATCCCATCTAAGAAGTCCTGAGTTCAAACCCCAGCACCTCAGAAACAACAAAGTTAGCCACTGGGTGGCTTCCTCAGTTCTTCCTGTTCTTCCTCCTGTCTGTCAGACAAATACAGACTACCAGAGGAGGGAGGAAGGAGAAGGGTGGGCAGGTCTACAGAAGGTCTGAAGGGAGCAGCATCTAGGACTCTCTCCAGGTTTCCATATAAGCTGATGCCACAGAGGTTCACCATGGGGTGAAGCCACACACGGGCTGCCATGTTTGTAGGGAGGACACAGGCAGGCCGTCCACCACAGGGGCTCACTCAAGCACGGCTCCTTTCCTGCAGCCTCTCTGCTGACAGCTCACTCCTCTCGACATCTCTGGGATTCTGAGCTCTGAATGTCAGCTTTCCAGGCCACCTATCTCATTGTCAAAAAAAAAAAAAAAAAAGTTTTCTCCTGGATAGTCCTGGAGGCACACACCTGTAGTCTCAGCCCTTAGGATGTTGAAGTAGATGAACTGCCCTGAGTTTGGAACCGGCCAGGGACATGCAGCAAATCTGTCTCAAATAACACACACAGGGGCTGGAAAGATGGTTTGGAGTTAAAAGCATGTACAGCTATGGCAGAAGTCCAGAGTTCAACTCGTGGCACCTGCATCACATGACTCAACACCACCCGTGACTCCAACTGGCCAAGGGTTCCAACATCCTCTTCTGGTCACCTGCACATATATGCACACACATACAATTTTCTTTTAATAGTGTACTTGGGGCATCAAGGCTCTAGGCTCTATCCTGGCACCCTCCCCCAACAACAACAACCAAAAGTGTGTCCTTACTGGAGAAATCCCACTGACCACAACAAGGGCAAGCAGAGGCCTCCTCTCGCCCTCAGCCAGGAGAGGACGGAAGTGTTACAATTATCCCTCTTCCACCAAGGACAGTGCATCTGGAGGCTCTGAGGAATTCCAGGTAGTCACTGTGGGTCAATGGAGGCAGACTGGTTTTCAAGTGGACTCACGAAGGACCACTGGCGTCAATGCACTGAACTTAGCCTTGCCATTCTGCAGGCAGACGTCTGAAGCTGGAGTGGACAGAACCCGGCTCCCTGTAGAGGCTTCTGGGGAGAGGGCTTCCTCGTTTCTCCCTGGATGCTTATGGTGTCCTTGGTGCTGCTTGGCTGGGGACAGCATACCACAAGTCCTGCTCTGTCCCCGCAAGGCCTCTTGTCACAATCTCTTTGTTCTCGTCTCTCCTCATGAGGACACCATCCAATGGGATATGATCCACACCAATCATAGGTCCCGGGTCCTTCCCATCTTTGTCGATTAAGTTCTTGCTTGTGAGGCTAAGGCTGTCCACAGAGCATGTATCTACCATGAGTCCCGCGTAGATCTACCCATAGAAGTTGACCTTTGACCTGAGAACCTCTGAGACCAGAATTTGAATGACTGGCAGCCACTGTGGCCCCACCCAAGAGGAAAATAGTCCATGCTACCTCTTTGTCATCTTCCACCGACTTCATAATTGAAAACAGAGGCACTCGGCAGCAGCAGAGACAGAACTGAGGTTCCAGAACCCTTGACCAAGGAACAGAGCTGACCCTGAGGAGCAATATTGTGGTTTATAAATCAACAGGTAGTGTTTTCAGCTCTCCCTCAACATCTGGTACTCATCTAAAAGAAAAATAAGGACCAAGATAGAGCGAGGGCATGTGGTGGTTTCTGTACAGGAGAACACCCAAACCACAGTGGTCTCAGTTGTTCTGCTTTGCAAATAGGTCTTGGAATGTCCAAACTGCCATACAAAGGTCGGAGAAATGTTTTGCAAGCCCGTCTTTCCCGCCAGCAACACATGCCTGACCAGCAATCCTCTGTCCTGGCCTAGCTAGTTTCAGACTGCATCCTCTTGCCTGCTCCACAACTGACTCCCCAAAGGAGGGCACCAATTCAGGTCCCCTAAATCTCCCCTGCTTTGGAGAATTAGCGAGAGTGGAGACGGCTGGGGCTGGGTGTTGAGAGTACCAGGTCTTGCATTCCCTTTTGTTCATTACCAGTAGGGCGACCGGCCATTCCTGTTTGCAAGAGAATATCTGAACTTTAGAATTGGAAGCCTGGTGTCCCAAGAAACTCAACATGAGGATTTCAGGGCAGTATGTCACCTGCCTCTCGTCACTCAACAGTGCTGTGTGAGTCAGGGAGCACAGCAGGACAGGCTTTGCCTCTCAGAGGTTAAGGTTAGGGGTCAGGCAGGAGGCGCTCACATATGCTTACCCCCTGTGCCTGTCCTGATATCCAGCCATGGCCCCACACCTCATCTATTCTCTAGCTGCTTTGAGAGGGGCCCCTGGATCCTGGGCACATTCCTAGCAGGGTCCAGGTGCAATGCTACCTAGGAAACTAAGCCTGAAGATCAGGGCTGGACAAGGTGGATGCTACTCTGACATCTGCAGGGCTGTCTCAAACAAGAGGCACTGAGAATGTTCTGTGGGACTTCCTGGGCAGATTCAGGACTGGCTAGACTCTTGGGAAAAATAAAATGTAGTTGATGTTTGGTTCTGAATATGAAGTGATCCTCATCAGCCTGTGTATTGGAAAATGTGGTCCCTTGTGGCTCAGGTAGCAGGAAGGTTTGCTGAAGTAGTTTTTACTCTTTTGGCTTGAGGGACACACCACCAAGCTCCCAAATAAATCACACACGGAGGCTTATTCACTGTTATGAATGCCCGGCCTTGGCTTGGCTTGTTTCTTGCCAATTTTTCTTAAATTATCCCGACTATCTTTTACCTCTGGGCTTTTATCTTTCTTAGTTCTGTATATCTTACTGTACTTCTTTCTCCAAGGCTTACTGTGTACTGGGTGGAGCCTGGCCCCTAGTATCCTCCTCTCCTTGCCCTCTTGCTCCTTCTTCCTTGGCTCTCCTCCTGTGTATACCCTGCCTGCCAGCCCTGCCTACCTTGCTCCTGCCTCACTATTGGCCGTTCAGCTCTTTATTAGGACCAATCAGATGTTTTAGGCAGGCACAGTATCACAGCTTTACAGAGTTAAACAAATGCAGCATAAACAAAAGTCACACACCTGAAAATAATTATTTCCCAACGAAGGTTGTATAACTTTTAGGAGGTAGACACTCACGGGAGGAAGTAGGTCACTGGGGAAGTCCTTGAAATTTTAGAACAGGGCCCTATTTCCTACACTGAGATTTCCTACAGCAGCAGTGTGACTTCCTGCCTCATGCCTTTGTGTTCCTAAATGGTGAGTTCAAACAAATCCTCCCTCCCATAAGCTGTGCCAATCAAGGTTTTGTCACAGAACTGAGACGAGAACATAGATAGTGCTTGTCTGTAGATCCCAGGAAAGCAAGCTGTGGTTGGTTATTTTTCTCTTTGGGGGCCTACCACCCAAATAAATACATAAAGAATTATTCTTACTGACTGCCCAGCCTTAGCTTGGCTTATTTCTAGCCAACTTTTCTTAACTTAAATTATCCCATCTACCTTTGGCCTATGGGCTTTTACCTTTCTCTACAGCCGTGTATCTTTTCTTTCCTTCTTATTCCACGGCTGGCTGTGTGGCCAAGTGGCTGACCCCCTGCAGCCTCCTCCCCATCTCCTTTTCTCATTCCTCCCTCTTCTCTATTCTCTTATTTATTCTCTGGGCCAGCTATCCCTGACTATCCTTTCTCCTGCCTTGCTATTGGCCATCCAGCTCTTTATTAGACCAATCAGGTATTTTAGACAGGCACAGTGACACAGATTCACAGAGTCAAACAAATGCAACATAAAAGAATGCAACACACCTTTGCATCATTAAATATTTCACAGCATAAACAAATGTAACATATCTTAAAATAATATTCTACAACAGCAAGCATGAAATGGCAGACTACTTCCTTGTGCTGAAAGTGCGTACCTATTCCTGCATTCATCAATGCTGCGCTGCTAAACTTAACAGCCCGGGCACCACATTTTCAGGAACTGCACTGAGAATTTCTGAGATGCACATAGAATACTGTGCATGTCTGCTAAAAGGAGTGGGATATAATGAGAAAGGCACAGTTACAAGTCAGGAGAAAAGGGAGCTTCTGGAATATGTGTATACATCTGTCAGTAAACTTTCTACAACATTCCGCAGAGACAGAGCACACCGACCGAAGCCCAGGCAAACAGAGACTGTTACCTTGTGTAAAAACTGGTCCTGATGCTGGCTGG